>NC_048600.1:45745576-46060576 GCF_003668045.3 Cricetulus griseus | reverse complement strand
CTACCCAGAGAAAACCTGTCTCAGAAAAAAAGAAAGAAAATGTTTTCTATGCCTTTGGCATGAAAGTCTTCTCCTCCTTTTATTCCTGCAATTAGGAGATTTTGTTCTTCCATAATACTCCAAAATCTGACCTGTTTTATTAATGCCTTTTTAATTAATTTATCTTTGGCAATAGTTAATGTTCCCATTCTTCTCTACAAGTCCTGATATTATTTATATATATACTGCATGACTGGTTCTGTTGACAAGGCTCACCAATGAGCTTCTTGATTTAATGAATGTTTTGCTTCCAGAATCACAAGGCATTGGTTACTTTTTGTTGTGGTAATAAAACACTATAACCAACTACAACCAAAAGCAGCTAATAGAAGGAAGATCTTATTTGGGCTTATAGTTCCAGAGGGAGAATCCATAATCATGGGTGAGGAGCAGCAGGTAGCCAGGGCAGGAAGCTAAGAAATCACATCTTCAATTCCAAGCACAAAGCAGAGGGTGGACTGGGAGTGGGGTGAGGTTATGAACCCCTAGTGATGTACTTCCTCCAACAAAGATGTTTGGCCTAATCAAACAGTGCCACCAAGTGGAGACCAAGTGTTCAATTACCTGAGCCTATGAGGGACATTTTTCAAATTACCACCTCCAGCTCTATAGAAGCACAGTTTAGAGTAAGAACTGAAGGAACCAGGATTGTCAAGCATGGAGGTCTGCTTTCTGCTTCTAAAGGAAGAATGACATCTGGTCACCTGGAGCACTGACGTGAAAATGCTCAGATTACCTGTGATCCTCTGCTATTCTCTTAGGAGACAGCCTCCACCTGAATGTTCCCCAAATCCTGGGAATTGTTTAGGCCCTAATCTCTGAGTTTTGAGTCTCAGAGATTAAAACTGATCTTTATGAAAGAGGCCCAAGTACTTTGCATCAACAGAATCTGTTGTTATGCTTATTACAAATCCTCTCTAGGTCCTAGCCCTGAGCTACTTTATGTGTAGGAAATCTCAGGAGTGGCCTCGGCAGGCACATTCTGCTTTGCTAGCACACATGGCTCTGAATTAATTCACTGTGTCCAAGGAAGCATTTTAGAGCCTTTGAAAAGAGCAAGGTGGTCTGGAGTGGTTTGAGTGACAATAGCCCCCAGGCTCAAATTGATGCTTAGTCCCACTGTTTGAAAGGATTAGAAGGATTAGGAGTTGTGACCTTATGGGGGGTGTCACTGGGGTGTGGGAATCTGTCTTTGGGGGCTGCAGTTGGAGCCAGCCAACTAGCCCATGGTTTGTATCTGAAAGGGGGAGTGCAGATTGAGAAAGGCTAACTAAAGATGTCAAGAGAAAAGACAGAGATACAGGATAGTGTCTGGAGGACAAATTCAGTAAATACTGAAGCACTTAGTTTATTCTTCAATGTTCTTAAGTACCCAACCAAAAGTGGTAACAATGGCAGAAGACTTCTATTATCACGTATAAGGGGCAAACAGACTTAATTCCCTTAATTCTCCAGGTATTTGGTAGCCACACCTGCCTTCCGGCCTTCAGGGTCAAGAGTAAACACACCTGAGCCCAAGTCTATTATTATTTAGATAAAGACATCCCATACCAAGGCTGAAACATCTGCAGCAGCCAAGCTATAGATTTCTAGGCCTAAGAGTAGTTTTGAACTCTCTGATCTTTAGTCAAGATGCAGTGGACCCTCTTTATGGGCCCTGACACAGGGGATAGACTTTGAGGTTTCAAAAGTTGTAACAGGGCCCAGTCTCGCTGCCTGTGGGTCAGGATGTTAAGCTTCCAGCTCCAGTGCTATGCCTGCTGCATGCCGCCATACTCCCCGCTATAATGGTCATGGACTAACCCTCTGACACTGGAAGCCAGCTCCCAGTCAAAAGCTTTCTTTAATAAGAGTTTCAGTGGCCATGGTGCCTTTCCACAGCAATAGAACAGTGAGTAAGACAGTGGGTGCAATCTGGAGAGTGGGTTTTCTTCTTGCAGTCATTGATAGAACCTCATTTTGTTGTACCCAAATTCTGAACCCCCAAATCACCAAGAGGCCCATTTCTATACAAAAGCAAAGAGTCTTTTATTGCAGTTGTTTAACAAGCTAACCCCATTAGCTCACGTCTTTCATTCATCCATCATGGCTGATGGCTGGAGAAAGAAGACCCCAAGAAACCACCAGACAGGGATCTTATAGGGCAGTGTAAGAGGAGTGTCTAGGGGTACACACAGTCTCAGAATTGGTGTGCCTCCAGGCTTGGACAATCTGCCCTGTGTTGATTGGTCAACAGGTTGTCATGGCCCATAGGCCCTCCCAGGGTGGTTGCTATGCTCTGCACATCACTGTTGTGCACTTGTCGTAAAGCACACCCAGAGCCGTAAAGCACAGCCCTGCCAGCCAACTTCAGATTGGTTCCTTGCCACGAGGGCATCTGACCTACTAGTGACCAGGGCAGGCCCAGCAAGGTCAGGCGAGCACATGTTAGCCTGTCATGGCTGCTAAAGCAGGGAGCTGGTCCCTTCAATCTGTGGTAAATCCCATACCTCATCCCAACACTCACTACTTCCTATTTGATAAGTACCCAGTTCTTAGTGACCCTAAATCTATAATCGCTGTGAAAAGGGAGCAGACTCATGCTGGGGCAAGAATAACTTTTTTGTATTCGTGTAAAATAAAAGACAGTAGGGGCTGGAGAGATGTTTAGTTTTTTTTGTTTGTTTGTTTTTGTTTTTTTTGTTTTGTTTTTTGTTTTTTTTGTTGTTTTTTTTTTGTTTTTTGTTTTTTTTTTGTTTTTGCACCGACTGCTCTTTCAGAGGGTCTACATTCAGTTCCCAGCATCCCATGGTGCTTTTCGACCATCTGTAACTCCAGCTCCAGAGGATCTGATGCCCTTTTCTGACCTTTGAGGGCACCAGGAACACATGTGGTGCACAGACAGACATGCAGATAAAATAGTCATGTACATAAAGTAAATAAATCCTTAAAACGACACAAGAAAGGCTGCCATGTGCTCCTGGTGCATTCACGTTTGTGTTAATTGTGTGAGGGAAGAATTTTAGAAAAAGCAGGTGCTCAGGAGCCATGTATGACACTCAGAGAATGGAGCCTGGGGTGAAGCTTTTGTGTAGCCTGAATACCCAGTCACCCAGGCCACACACCGGAGGCTGCCTAACTTCCCTACACAACTGAGACCGTGAAGGAGCTTGGAGAGGTTGGCAGCTTCAGGTCCAAAGAGCCCAGGAGGCTGCATTACCACAAGGGAACACGAGAGGGAGACAGAGATCATGACCTGAAAAATTTAAACGGCTCAAATGGGAGAAATAAGACACAAAATGCAGAGAAGACCCAACTTCACCAATAATTTGTGGGTTCCTAGAATCTCTTGCATGATTTGCAAATGGCTTCCCCTGTGTAAAGGATAGTGAAGACTTTTTTAAATAGGAAATGTCCATATCAGCAAAAAGTTACTACCCATGCACACACGCTCACGACTTATCCTGAGCTCAACAGAAGCAAGAAAATAGCCATCCAGAAACTCATCCCAAACACATTAATGTGACAAAACAGTTAAAATACCCAAGCAAATAAAATGAATCTCATTTGTCAGCCAGGAAAAACGCCACTTTATATTTTATATTTTGTTTAATTTTAGTTGTTGTTTTCACTTTATATGACTGGAATAAAAAAGAGTTTTCTATTGTGCCAAGCCAAAAACATCTAGAGTTTACTTTTTACAAATGTTATTTAGACATATTTAAATATTAGAATAACAAATGTTTTGGTTGACTACACCCATCAATATGATGTGAAGGTTTTTAGATGTATTTATTTTACGTGTATGAGTGTTTTGCCTGCCTGTATGTCTTTGAACTACAGACAGTACCTAGTGCCCACAGAGGTCAGAAGAGGGTGTCTGGTCCCCGAAACTGGAGTTATGGACAGTTATTACCTGGGTGATAAGAATCAAATCTGGGTCTTCTGCCCAGAGCTGCAAATTCTTTTAACCGCTCAGCAATATTTCCAGGCTCATGATTTGATTTTTAGATATTGTCTACCTCCTAAAATGAGTTTTTTATTAGACTTCTTTTTTGTTTGTTTGTTTCTGGTTTTTGTTTTTTGAGACAGGGTTTCCCTGTATAGCTATGGCCATCCTGGAACTCACTTTGTAGACCAGGCTGGCCTTGAACTCACAGAGATTCACCTGCCTCTGCCTCCCAAGTGCTGGGATTAAAGCCACTACTGCTTGGCTAAATTTCATTTTTAAAGTGATTTAAGTGAGAAAAAAATCAGTGTCTCAAAAAAAAATTTATAACACATTAAGTTATGGATTACCTGTCCTGAGCCCTAGACTGGACCTTGCCAAGTCAGGGCAATCATTCTCAGATAATTAAAATTAAAATTTTAATTTAAAATAAATTTTAAAAATACAAACATATATCTAAACAAAATCAAGAAACCCATACTGTTCATAAGAAATAGACATGGAGGGGGTGCTGGAGAGATGGCTCAGGAGTTGAGAGCACTGACTACTCTTCCACAAGACCAGGTTCAATTCCCAGATCCCACATGGCAGCTCACACCTGTCTGTAGCTCCAGTTCCAGGGGAATCTGACACCTTCGGACCAATGCACATAAAATAAAGTTAAATAAAGTATCAAAAAATAAAGACAAAGAAAGAAAGAAAGAAAGAAAGAAAGAGAGAGAGAGAGAGAGAGAGAGAGAGAGAGAAAGAAAGAAAGAAAGAAAGAAAGAAAGAAAGAAAGAAAGAAAGAAGACACCTTTAATCCCAGCACTCGGGAGGCAGAGGCAGGAGAATCTCTGTGAGTTTGAGGTCTACAGAATGAGTTCCAAGACAGCCAGGGCTACACAGAAAAACCCTGTCTCAAAAAACAAAACCATATATATACATACATACGTGTGTGTGTGTGTGTGTGTGTTTGTGTGTGTGTGTGTGTGTGTGTACATAAAAATTCTCAAAAATGAGTTTGGACAGAGGTACCCTGCACTGAGCAGACAACAGTGCCCCCAGAAGACATGGGTTATTAAGTGAAAATCTGTGTTGGGCACAGGATACCTTCCTAGCAGTCATTGGGCAGGGAGACCCAGAGGCACTTAAAGCTGCCATTGTTCTTGGTTGCCCACCGTAAGTGAATGATGAGAGTCTGTTGCTGAAGATACCACACACTTTGATTATAGGACACAGATATTAATCTCAAACTTACCAAACAATCCTCCCTGCTGGCTGACTTTCAGTGCTGGAAGGTGCTATGCAGGCTGTAGGTAAAGACATCAATGGGCTCCCCTAGAGCTGGGCCCTGCATGCTTCAATACCAATCTGCTAGGCATGATATACCCATCTGGCAATTGTGGCATGCCGGATGGTTGCACTTGAGGCCTGCTCCACAGTAGGGATTATTTATGTCTGGTGCTGTAAATCTTATCAAAAGCCATAGGCTGGGAAATCATGATTGCTGGGGGGACCTTCTGGTGTATTTCAGTGAGTGGTCGCCCTGTCAAATTCCCTTGTAAATGTTTATGTGTATACCCATATATTGTTGTTGTCAATCAAAGGAACATCTTACTGCAGTGAGAAGGGGTTAATGTGGAGATTTATAGCTATTCAGTGTGCTGAGACTAAGTGGCTGTGAGTGTATGAGTGCTCAGCCATAGTTAGGTCAACTATACCAGCCAAGCCTCAAAGGAGGAGAAAGAGGGAGGGACAGAACGTAGGAGCCAGAGGAGGAGGGTGATGCTAAATTCTGCCTCTGGACATGACACAGCTGTTGTGCTGGCAACCTGGCTGGTGCAAGGCTTTCTCAGAGGCACTGATAAAAGGACAACGGAAGCCAGAATTCTGTGTCCTCTCCAATCGTCAACTTGGCAAGGCCCAGTCTGGGGCTGAGGACAGGGTGTTGAAGGAGTTAAGGTCTCAGTTCGTGGAAACTGAAGAGACTCAAGTTATCAGTCCCAAGACTGCTGTGTACTCAGTCTGTGGCACACTTGAGATAGCCTATGTCCCATTTATTGCTTGACTGGCTATCTGTCGACTTTGTTCCGTTGTATGACAGCTTTCTGCTAACTCCCATTTTCCCCTGCAAACCACATACAAGATGCTGTACTTCATAACTTGCTCTTGGGAGCCATCAGCTTGTGCAAGAGCCCAAACTACTTTCCTGTCTTCTCTCTCTCTCTCTCTCTCTCTCTCTCTCTCTCTCTCTCTCTCTCTCTCTCTCTCTCTCTCTCTCTCTGGACCTTGTCACTGAAGAATCACCTATGTTCCATGTCACTGTCACATACATCAACACACAGTAGTAGCCTTGGTTGTCTGCACAAGGCCTTCACAGGATCAAGGAAGTCAAAATTCCAGCAGGGACTTCTTCTTCAGGAAAACACTAAATGGCAGATGAGGGCCTGGAAGATGGGGAGGAGGCAGAAATAGGAGGCCATGGATTTGGTAGGGGCCAAAGTCATGGCCAAAGCTGTGGCTACAGTTCAGGCTGCAGGGCTCATGGAGGTAAAGACAAGGAGTGGTTCCCCATCACCAAGCTCGGGCACCTGGTTGAGGACATGAAGATCAAGAACCTGGAGATCTACCTGCTCCCCCTGCCCATCAAGCAACCCAAGACTATTGAATTTTTTGTGGACGCATCCCTAAAGGATGAGGTCCTAAAGGTCATGCCAGTGCAGAAGCAGACTCAGGCTGGCCAGCGGACCAGGTTCAAGGCTTTTGTCACTATTGGGGACTACAATGGTCATGTTGGTCTTGGTGTTAAGTGCTCCAAGGAGGTAGCCACTGCCATCCGAGGGGCCATCATCTTGGCCAAGTTTTCCATTGTCCCTGTGTGGAGAGGCTACTGGGGGAACAAGATTGACAAGCCCCACACTGTTCCATGCAAAGTGACAGGCCGCTGTGTCTCTGTGTTGGTGTGTCTCATCCCTGCCCCCAGAGGCACTGGCATTGTCTCTGCTCCTGTGCCCAAGAAGCTACTGATGACGGCTGGCTGGTATTGATGACCGCTGCATATCAGCCAGGGGCTGCACTGCCACCCTGGGCAACTTTGCCAAGGCCACCTGTTATGCCATCTACAAGACCTACCTGACCCCGACCTCTGGAAAGAGACTGTTCACCAAGTCTCCTTATCAGGAATTCACTGACCATCTTGTGAAAGCCCACACCAGTGTTTCTACTCAGAGGACCCAAGCTCCTGCTGTGACCACCATATAAGGGTTTTTACACAAGAAAAATAAAGTGACTTAAGTCAATTAAAAAAAAAAATCCTGCCCAGAATGGTAGTCCATGCCTTTGTCTCAATAACAACAACAACAACAACAAGAAAAATCCCAACAGGCCTTTATCAGAAGAGAAACAGTAGAGGAGGAGTGAATGGGGGTGTATAGGGGAAAGGCGGGAGGGGTGGAATTGGGAAGAGGGGAGGGAGAAAACTTTGTTGGGATATAAAAATAAAAATAAACAAAAATCCCAGAACGGGGCTGGAGAGATGGCTCAGTGGTTAAGAGCACTGGCTGCTCTTCCAGAGGTTCCATTCCCAGCAACCACATGACAGCTCACAACTATCTGTAATGCCAAGATCTGGCATCCTCACACAGACATGCATACAGGCAAAACATCAACGCACACAAAATAAAAATAAATAAATTACTTTTTTTAAAATCCCAACAGGGATGGAGGAGGAGGCCTCAGCCCAATTGGAGGAGCTACTGGCAGTTGGCACTGTTGGGAAAGGGAGAGTCATTTTTCTTTGTGGATGCAGCTATGAGAGGTCGCTCGTGCCCCTCTCAGTGGCAGTCAGCACTAAATGAACTCAGGGAGATACTAATAATAAATACAAAGAAGAGAAGAGAAGTTGGGAGGGAGACAGGTTGGGGGTCCCCTGAGGAGTCAGAGGGGGTAGTGGAAGTTGATATGATCAAAATACATGGTCTATATGTATGAAATTTTCACAGGATAAATAAAAATTTATTTAGTTAAGTTAATTCCAGAAAGGAAGAGGATCAGGAATTCTAGAAAAAAAAACAGTGGGTGAAACTTCCATAAATTTTAAGAAAGATGTAGACACATTCCAGAGTGTAGGGATCTCCAGTGAAATAAAGCCATGACACACTGAGGACATTGTCTCCAAATAAATTCATGAGTTGTGCACAATTGGACAGATTTCTTGTGTATGTAGGTGTGGGGTTTTTCCTCTCTGTGTGACTGTACTCTATGAGCATGCCAGGTACCAGTAGAAACCAAAAGGAGGCACAGGGTCTCCTGGGACTGGAATTCTAGACTGTTATAAGCCACCATGTGGGAACAGAAAAGCAAAGAAGCAGCTAGAGCTCTTAACTGTGGGCCATCTCTTCAGGCCTCTTTCTAGTGTGTGTGTGTGTGTGTGTGTGTGTGTGTGTGTGTGTCTGCACTCTATCCAATGAGCTACCTTGCTGGCCTGGAACATGTCAAGCCCCTCTCTCTGACTGTGACTTGTAGAACCTTAGGAATATGCCTCTGCCTCATTTTGCATCTGTCTTTAGATTAGCTACAGATAATTGATCTCCTTGAATTTCTTCAGATTTTCGTTTAGTCGTGTGTATGTGTGGGATGACGTGGTGGTTTGAATGAACATGGCCCACACAGACTCACATACGTGAATGATTACTCACCAGGGCATAGAATTCTTTGGGAAGGATTAGGAAATGTGGCCTTGTTGGAGGAGATGTGGCCTTGTTGAAGGAAGTGTGTCACTGAGGGTGACTTTGAGGTGTCAAAAGTCCATGCCAGGCCCGTGTCTCTCTCTACCTGCTGACTGCAGATCAGGATGCAAAGCTCTCAGCTACTGCTCAACACCATACCTGTCTGCTTCCCCCAAGATGACCACGGTCTAAGGCGCCAAACCAGTGTTTCTCAACCTGTGGGTCACAACCCCTTTGTGGGTTAAGTGACCCTTTCACAGGGGTTGTGTAAGACCACCAGAAAACACATATATGTGCCTTATGATTCACAACAATAGCAAAATTACAGTTATGAAGTAGCAACGAAAATAATTTTATGGTTGCGGGTCACCACATGAGGAACTGTATTAAAAGGTTGCAACAGTGGTGAGATCAAGAACCATTGCTCTAAGCTGTGAGCAAGCCCTGTGTAAGCTTTCCTTCATAAGCATTGCCTCGGTCTCCTCACAGCAACAGAACCGTGACTAAGAGTGCTATGCACACATAAGTGCAAAAGCCCACAGAGGCCAGAAGCATCAGAGCTCCCTGCAGCAGGGTTTACAGGAAGTTGTTAGCAGCCCAATATGGGTGATAGGAATCGAACTTGTGTCCTCTACAAAAGCAGTAAGTTCTCTTAACTGCTGAGCCATCTCACAGCCCCCAAGGTTCTTGAATCTTTATTTTCTCCATCACATTTCACATTTCTCTTCCACTATTTCTCGATGTGCAATTAATTACTGCTAGCTTCCATTTACAGTGTTCATTGCCTTGTTTACAGTCTTCATTTTATTGGGCTTTCTGTGTTTCAGCTCATTGGGGCATCTCTCAAGTGGTAATTTTTAATTCTTTAAGTAACCCATAAGCCTTAGTTTCTACTGCCCAGTCTCGAGTGGTTCGTTGTCGCCACTGTTGTCCTGTTGGGCCGTGATTCTCTGCTTTATATGCTGTGTTATCTTTCATTGAAATCTGTACATTTGGAAGCCAATCAGCAGTGTCTCCCACAAGGAAAATTAAGGATAATAAGATGGAAATTTCTCACAGCATTAGAAAGAGAATGGCTGGAGAATGTGGCAATCCCACCACTGAACGTAGGCAGCAGACATTAATTAGTCAGGGTTGAGATATCTATTATTCATATCAGTGTCACTGCAGTAGCCGAGACAAGGCCGCAATCAATTTCAGTGTCCATGAATGAGTAAAAATATACGGGAGGGAGGTTATGAGTGGCTATGGTTTTTTGGAATGCCAAGGTGATATTAGTCAAAAACTACAAACTTTAGTGACCCGAGCACAAGAAGGTCAAGAGTTTTGTTCACCTTGGTGAGTATATTTAATATATTGTATTACTTAGAAGTGCTAATGGGGCTGGAGAGATGGCTCAGTGGTTAAGGGTTCTTACTCTTCCAGAGGTCCTGAATTTGGTTCCCAGCACCTATGTGATGGTTCACAACCACTTGTACCCTCAGTTCAAGGAAATCTGATGCCTTCTTCTCACCTCTGAAGGCACCAGGCACACACATGCTATACATACATACATACATGCCAACACTCATGCACATAAAAAGAAAATAATCTTTAAAAAATAACCAAAATGATAGTCCTATAGAGTTGGCTCAGTATTTGAGAGCACTTACTGCTCTTGCAGAGGACCTGGGTTCTATTCCCAGCACCTACAACCATCTGATCCAGGGGATCTGATGCCCTCTTCTGACCTCTGTGACACAGGACGGACACACACACACACACACACACACACTCACACATGGTGCACATACAAACATCAAACATGAAGGAAAAACACTTGTACATATAAAAATAAATCTGAAAACACATTTTTTTCAAGACAGGGTTTTTTGTGTAGCCCTGGCTGCCCTAGAACTCACTCTGTAGACCAGGCTGTCCTCAAACTCATAAAGCTACCTGTCTCTACCTCCCAAGTGCTGGAATTAAAGGTGTGTACCATAAACCACCTGGCTAAAAGAAAAAAAATTAAGAGAAGTGTAGGTCTTAATAGGTCTTAATAATAAAAACCCAGAGTCAGATATTGGGGGAAGGAGGGGTTCAAACTGAAGATCAGAGAAGCAAAGCAGCCAGCCACTACTTCTGACCTCTACCTCAGACTGAAAGGGTGATCAGTCTCCACGAATCCTCAGACTGACTGCCTAGACTGCCCTGAGCTCCTGTCCTGCCTTACATTC
Organism: Cricetulus griseus; assembly: GCF_003668045.3. Lineage (NCBI taxonomy): Eukaryota > Metazoa > Chordata > Mammalia > Rodentia > Cricetidae > Cricetulus > Cricetulus griseus. The sequence goes on along the minus strand of NC_048600.1, from coordinate 46,049,684 downwards.
CTCTCTCTACCCAACCATATCACTCCTGTCTCCACCTCCCTAGTGCTGGGATTAAAGGCGTGTCACTCCAAGTGCTAGGATCACCTTTGTATGAGCTCTGTTTCTCTTTTAGACTGAATCAATTTTGTGTAGCCCAGGGTGACCTTGAACTAACAGAGATCCATCTACCTCTGTCTCCCAAGTGCTGGGATTAAAGGTGTATGCCACCACGGCCTAGCCTCTATAGCTAACTAGTGTGGCTAGCTCTGCACTCTGATCTTCAGGAAAGCTTTATCTGTTAGATCATAAACTAAATATCACCACAGAGAAATGCTAATAGAGTGGATGCAGTGTTCTAAGCACCAGGTGATAATTATATAAAATAAGTGCTGAGTGGCTAGAGTTAGCTTTTTTAATCACTTATATACTCTAAACATGCTGCTTATGGTAATTTTTCAACAAAATCAGTATCTGTTTAACTTGAAACAAGTTATTTGACACCTGTATCTGTAGGTTACCTTCATCATACTGACAGCATTTGTCTAGTCTGGAGATTGTTGGAGCCTCTCATAGCTATTCTTATGCCAAAATATGCCAGTCATCTCTTCTTGCCTTTGTGCTGGGGCAGACAGAGGCGGCTGCCCCACCCCGACCCCAGAAAGCCACAGATGTGTTTGAGTGCCTCCTCTTCCATTGCTCATGAGGAAATGGGAAGTTCAGAGATTTCTCCTAGTTACACAATGCTGTACTGGGGAAGAGCTCCAGGGACAAGGGCCACCAACTTCCATTCCCCTACACCACCACCGTCCTCAGCTTTGGGCTCACCAGGGGCGCTGTGAGTTCTTGACTAGTTCTGGAAGTTCTCAGGTCACTTTGCTCTGTTTGCTGTGACGTTTATGTACCACTCAAGTAATGGGGCCTTCACTTTACACTCTTCTGCTGGTGTCCAGGCTTGGTGTATTTTTATGTATTAGAATATAGAGTACCCATCAGAGCCTACTGAATGCAATGATTTATGACTTCAGTGTCTTTCAGCTGTGTCTCCTAATTATGCTCAAGGCTTTTCACAAGAACAGAGCATAGAGCATCCCTTCCCAAGGTGACCAGTGGAAAGACCTGGAACACTGGCCTTGACAGAAGACATTGAAGGGTGAGTATGACATAACCTTCATGGTGGAGATAACAATATCTTGCTGCTAACAAGAACAAAAGTGTCACTTCTAATAGAGACCAAGAACAGAAAATATGTGAGACAAAGCTAACATCCGGACAGTTTGGCTTCGATGGGCTATGTTTAGAGAAGGAAATAGCCACAGCAGCTTTTGCAACATGTTCTTCCTCTAAAATGGAATTTGGGGAATCTAAAAAAGGATCCCAGTCCCTTTAGCTAATAATTTGAACAATGAGTCACTGGTATCACCTTCCACTCAAGCATTTCTGTAGACAAAAGATTTAGACAAAGGGCTAATCTCTAGATGTGATCCATTAGGTCTGTAAGAGAGAGTTCTCAGCCTGGAGCCAACACACCAGGTCTTTCCTGTGCCCAGAGATACAACTGTAATAAATGTGGAACATTTACTACAAACCCATTATCAGATCACCAAAACTCAGATATAAGAGGTTAGAGACATGGCTCAGAAGTTAAGAGCACTCGCTGCTCTTGCAGAGGATCGAGTTTCAATTCCCAGCACCCACATAGTGGTTCACAGCTGTCTGTAACTCCAGTTCCAGGGGACCTGACGCCCTTTTCTGGCCTCCTGAGACACTACACAGTCATGGGGCACAGACACACACAGGCAGGCAGAATACCACACACATAAAAACAAACAAACAATAATGATGTGGATTTTCTGAGACGTGGATACCCAGAAAATCCAATACATGTGCAAAGAAAATAAGGAAGCTTTTATTAATGGATCTAACCTAAATAATTGCAAGAATGTTTATATTGCAAAGGATACTTATCAATGTAACACAATCTATAACAACTTTGACAACAGTTCACATCCTACTAAAGATCAGCACACTAATTTTTCTAAGAACCTCTACAGAAAAAAAAATCTTTCATCAACCCTCAAAACTTATTATTCTTCAATGTACTAACACTCAACCTTCCAGAGGTAGACTGTGACACAGCTTTTGCTTCAAACCTCAAACCTTATTAAACAGAGTTCATACTGGACAGAAACTGGACAAATACAAGGTATGTGGCCAAGTCTTTGACTGTCGTTCAGCCCATACAAGACAGCAGAGAAACCCTGCAGAGGTAAAGAATGTGGCAAAGTCACTAGCCATGGCTCAACCCTTCCTCAATATCAGGGAATTCATATGGAGAAAAGCCATACAGATGCAAAGGCAGTGATAGCCCTTTACCTACTGGACAATCCCTAGACTACAGAGCTCACACAGGAGAGAAACCCTATGTATGTAAAGAGTGTGCCAAGCACTTGCCCACGTGCACATCCTAAATATCACTATACACAACATCATAAGATCCGCAGTGCAGAGATACCCTACAGGTGTGAAGAATGTGGAAACATTTAACCATAGTTCAAGCCTGAGAAAATACTAGAAAACTGGCCTAGTGATGAACCCTACAAATTTGAAGAATTTGACAAACATTTTAAGTTTAATTTTTTTATTTTACTGTGGGGTGTGCATATGTATGTGTGTGTTTTAAGCACATGCCACATGTATCTGGATGGTGGCTGAGGCCAGAAGAGGGAGTCGGGTGTCCTTGGAGCTTGAGTTATAGACAGTTGTGAGCTACCTGAAGCATGTGCTGGGAATTGAACTCAGGTCCTCTGGAAGAACAGCAAGTGCTCTTCTGCTGAGCCATCTCTCCAGCCTGCAGCAACGATTTTTAATATAGTTCATGCTTTATTAAATACCAGAGAGTCCACACAAGAGAGAGACCCTACAGACATAAAGAATGTGAAAATCCCAGCCAAGTGGTGGCAGCGCATGTATTTAATCCCAGCACTTGGGAGGCAGAGGCAGGTGGATCTCTGTGTTCAAGGCCATCTTTGTCCACTGAATGAGTTCCAGGACAGCCAGGGTTACATAGAGAAACCTTGTCTCAGAGAGAGAGAGAGACAGAGAGAGAGAGAGAAAGAGAGAGAGAGAGAGAGAGAGAGAGAGAGAGAGAGAGAGCATGAAAATCCTTTAGCTAGTGATCAGTCCATAGCAAACATCAGAGTTCACACTGGAGGAAACCCTCCAGATGTCAGGAATGTAGAAAAACCTTAACCAGTGTTCAAGTTTTATAGAACATCACAGGGTGTATACTGGAGAAGACCCTACAAATGTGAGGACTGAGGCAACACCTTTAAAAAAAAGTGTAAACCTTTTGACACAGGAGTTCATTTTGGAAAGAATTTTTGTAGCTATACTGACTGTAAAGGCCTATTGTGAGTTTAGAGACACCCACTGCTCTTCCAGAGGACCAGGATTGGATTCCAAGCACCCGCTTAGTGCCTCACACTGGGAGACCTGATGCCCTCTTTTGGCATCTGCAAGTACTGCACAAACATGGTGCACAGACATACATAAAGGCAAAACACCTACATACATAACATTTTTTAATGAAAAAAAGAAAAAGACTTTTGTTTCAAATGTATGCATGAAAGAAAAGCAAAATATTTATATATTTATAAGACAAAATAATAATTGAAAATGTAAGGAGACAGGCATTGGTGGCACATGCCTTTAATCCCAGCACTCGGGAGGCAGAGGCAGGCGGATCTCTGTGAGTTCAAGCCCAGCCTGGTCTCCAGAGGGAGTGCCAGGATAGGCTCCAAAGCTACACAGAGAAACCCTGTCTCAAAGAAAAAAGAAAGAAAGAAAGAAAGAAAGAAAGAAAGAAAGAAAGAAAGACCAAAAAAAAAAAAGATGTAAGGAGTATAGAAAGCCTCTGTTCACACTTCAGACCCTAAGATTAATGCTACTGGAGATGAAAAGCACACATACAGGAATACAGAAACATTTCTTAGAGCACTAAGAAGAGCCTCACATGCTATATAAGCCACATCCCCAGCCCAGGAAACCTGTAGTGCTTAAACTTTTCTAGATGCCATGAGTTGATGTGGAAATAAATTATCATAGACATCAGACAATTGCAGACACTGACTCTAAAATGATCTAATTGTACTATATATCTGAGGTTTCTCCATATCCTTGTTCTTGGACACTGGAGACAACACTCTTACATAGATCTTTATAATCAAACAAGATTCACTCCTGAGAATTTGCCATCTCTACGAGACAGAGCCCAGACAGTGGATTCTGGAGTGCTTTATTTAAATTATGTACATTTTCATTAAATAAAAACAAATCTTTCCTCTTCAGGGGTTTTTGTTTGGTTGTTGGTTTTGTCATTGTTTGTTTTTTGCTTTTCGTTTATTGGGGTTATTGGGTTTGGGGGGGCTTCTGGGTTTTCTTGTTTGGTTAGTTGGTTGGTTTTTTGGTTTTTAAAGACAGGGTTTCTCTGTGTAGCTGGCCTGGAACTCACTCTGTAGACCAGGCTGGCCTCAAACTCACAGAGATCTGCCTGCCTCTGCCTCCAAAGGTGCTGGGATTAAAGGTGGGTGCCACTATACCTGGCAAAATGAATCTTTCTAATGAGCTGTTACTTTTGTATTTTGAATAGATTGCCACAGACGTTAAGCTTTTCCATTCTTCTTAAAGCTTCTAAGTAACAGATATTAACCACACACCCAGGCAAATGGTGTGATGATTGTCTAGTAACCATTGCCAGGGTTAGTTTCTATACTTTGAAATAATTGGAACAATTATTTTTACGAATTACATTATAGATGCACAGATTAAGATACATGGGACTTGGTTAAATATAGGTTGATTTTATTCGGAGACAAGTCACTTGCATAAGAAACTGATGGCCCGCAAGTTCCAGCTCCAATGATCCACATGAAGGCTGCTCTCCTTGACCCGAGAGGAACCAAGAGAGAGTGGTCTGGGGTCTGGGCCCCAGACCAAATACCACATGCTTACATGTGCACCTGTGAGCGTGGTCAGCGCCACAGATTCGGCTAGGTGGGTGTCTTACTACATTACATCTTACTTTTTTGTGAACTTTTTGTTTTGTTGTTTTTTGTTTTTGTTTTGTTTTTCAAGCCAGGGTTTCTCTGTATTGAAACCAAAAGGAGGCTGTCCTGGAACTCTCTCTGTAGACCAGGCTGGCCTTGAATTCACAGAAATCCACCGGCCTCTGCCTCCCGAGTGCTGGGATTAAAGGTGTGCGCCTCCACTGCCCCGATACATCTTACTTCTTTTTGTAAATTGATGGTCATGGGAGTGATGTTACTGGAGTGTGATTAAAAAGCCCCAGATTTCAGAATCTTAAATTAATTGCCTTTTGTGAAATTTTAGCCTTAATTGTTTTCATGAACCATTCCATGACCTACAAGACATACAAACTTTGGTTTTGATTTACATTGACTGAAATATACAGTGTAATGGTAAGCCTTGGGATCAAGAAGAGATTGGTATTCTGGGCAGGGGTTGTGCACAGCTTTAATCCCAGCACTCGGGAGGCAGAAGCAGGCAGATCTCTGTTAGTTTGGGGCCAGCCTGGTCTTCAAAGAAAGTTCCAGGGCAGTCTCCAAAACCTACAGAGAAACCCGGCCTCGAAAAACCAAGAGAGAGAGAGAGAGAGAGAGAGAGAGAGAGAGAATGGTAGTGGCCAGAATAGTATATGCTGTATACATACAAAAAAAAAAGGGGGGGGTACTTATTGAAATGAAAGATAAACTTAAAAATAAAATTTAAAAAATAAAATATTAAATCTCCTCTACCCGGACTGGAGGAAGGCTCTCTCAGTTCTAACTAGGCCATCATGCCATGGTTGATCCTGTGAGCCAACACTTGCCCTGGGGTCAGCATTGTGAGCCCTCCCAGAACACCAGCTCTGACCCCACACCACTGCACCATTCCTACCCACTCACTGTGCCTACCATGCAATGGTTTGGCTCTCTCTTGCACATTGTTACATCCTCAGAAATCTTCACACTACCATTGTTTCCACGATTACCCTTTGAAAAACATCAAAGTATCAAGAGGACTCCTGTCTGGTCAGTGCTTTAAGGCCCCAAATCTGTACAAATGTATCCACCCGCTCAGCCTAAGTTTCTGCCCACTGGATCACAAATCTCTGCTCACACATGAGGGTGTAAGGTAGGCTCTGCCCTGCCGTTGGGGCAGCATCTAGTCTCAGTTCGGAAGAGATGGCTCAGAAGGAAATAGATGTGAAGCAAGACTTGAAACAAACCTTTCCCTCTGGGGGAGCATGGCCTTCTTGGCATCTCCATTCCAGACCCCTGAACTTCAGTCAAAGAGAAAACAAACCTCCAGTTCCTGGTACTCTGTTAGGGCAGGCCTAGGAAAATAACAGTCATATTCTAGTCTACCCATCATACCCTCTGGACCACCCCACAGGTAGTTGGGGTATGAGTGCCCCTCACAGGCCACAGCTGCTGAGGAATAGTCACTTCCAACTCAACAGTGGCCCTCACTTCAGTTTTTCTCCTAGGAACAGTGGAATGTTGGGGACAGGAGGTAGTGAGGTGGTTTGCACGAGAACGTCCCATAGGCTCAGATATTTGAACACTTGGTCCCCAGCTGGTGGTGCTGTTTAGGAAGGTTGTGGAATCTTTAGGAGGTAGAGCCTTGTTTGGGTAATAAAACATCACTTCCAGTTGACTCTGCTCCATGCTTTTGGTTACGATGTGAGCGCTCAGCTTCCTGCTCCTGCTGCCATGCCTGCCACTTGCTGCCAAGCCTCTGTACCATGATATATTCCTATCCCTCTGGAACCTTAAACCAAAATAAACTCTTTCTTCTATAAGTTGCTTTTGGTCACGGTGTTTTATCACAGTAACAAAAAAGTAATTAATATAGATGGGTAAGATTTCTTTGAAGCATTCAGTGAGACTCCATCCTGTTGATCTCGGGGATGGACAACCCCACTTGCTCAAAGCTCTACCCTTCTTCCCAGCCCCAGCCATCCATGGTCTGTAACATCACCTTCAGTCTTAGTGGGAAGGGACAGAAAAGGGACATTTCACCTGTTTATGTTGTCTCCGCAGTGTCCCCTTGACCCAGGCTAACCCTTTAAGGGTATGAAGACAGACCAGGCTGCCTGTCATACCCTCTTTTCAGGACTGTGACAAAGCCAGAAAGAAGAGAGGAGTCCTGACGCTGAGAAGCTGAGTGTGGAGGCCTCCCCACCACACGGCACAGCAGAGCGGTAACAAACAGCCTGCTGCTTCCATCCACATGGCCTCTGACCAATGCACAGTTGCCTCCTCTCTGGAGTTCCATGCCCACTCAAGGGCCAGTCCCAGGGCCTTTAGTTCAATTCACCTCCCCAAAATAGACATGGTGCACCTGGCTGAGACAGGCTGAGACTGAGTGTGGTGCCATCTGAGGGTAGGAGGGAGGAAAATGTCCACATCCCTTGGTAGATATCAGGCCCTGCTGGATATAGGGAGGGTCACAGGCTGAGCCTGTGTGAGCTCAGGGCTTTGAGTGTGTCCTGGGAGTGCTAAGGGGCGGCACTCCTCACAACAGTCCAAGATGCAATAGTCGCTGCTGCCTCTGTCTGAGTCTACAGGAGGGGGCCTGACAGAGCCCAGAGGCGCCCAGCCATCCTGGGGTAGGTAGGCAGATGGCTGTCCTTCCAACTCCAGACACCCTGCTGGCAGCACATACTCTAAGCTTGGAGGCCCTGGGAAGCCAGGGCCTGTGCCTTCCCACTTCAGGCTGGAAAATTGTGCAGGGCATGCTGGGCTGTAGGTGAGAGTTGTGATGGCCTCCCAGATGCTGGACTCTGAGCCTGCTGACGGAGTGCTGACACCATTCTGTCTTGGTTGTAGTCCAGCTCTGTGGGCCCCTGTCCAGGTCTGAATCAGAGCAGGGGTCAGGAGAAAAGCTCAGACAGCATGTTCAGGGCCCACTGTGGGAGCAGAAGCCTCCCCCTACACAGCCCAGATCTCCTCCTCTGGGAAGTTCCACCATGCAATCCCAGAACCAAGCAGCGCCCATGCCCAGAGCCATCTCCCTCCCACGTATGAAGCCCTGGGTCTCTTCAGGCCCCTCAGTAACCCCCTCAGCTGGAGACCGCAGACTTATAACAGCATGAACCAGTACCAAAGAGAAAAGGAAAGATGTGACAGGTGCCAAAGACAAAACAAAACCATGACAGAATGCTCTCCATGGCCACCCAGCAGAGACAGATGGGACCCCCCTAAAAGCAGTGACACACAAAACTAGAGACAGTCTGGAGCCTCTACATAGCAACAGGAGAGTTGGGCCTCCCAAAGGGTGCTGTCTCTCAGCGGGACCAGGAGCCTCTACAAAATGGCCCTGTGTCTCACAGTCCATCATGCTGTGCCATGACAAGTTGACCCAAATACAGCAAAATTTGTGCCCATTACAGATGGGGTACAAATGTAAGCCTGCTATATACACAAAAGAGGCTCAGAGCACAGTCAAGACCCCCACACTTGCTCATGCCTCACCCCCAGTGTAAGCCCAGACTCAGCACACACAAGGCAGACTTCTAGGCTGTTTCTGCCCCTTGTAGTGCCACACTTGACCCCGCCTCCCTGAAGTTCCCCTGCACACACCTGGAAGTCCCCATTGTACACACTGAAGAGAGGATGGAAGAATGCTGCTGGGGAGGGGACATTCTGGTAGACAAGTCTCTTCACCCTGAAACCAAAATAGAGAAGTCAAGACCAAGGGACCCAGATAGAAGCCCTTCCCAATGTCACACTCCAGAAAGCTTAAGTCACTGCCAAGACTTGAGCTCCCGTCTACCTATCAGATGCTCACTACATCCAAAGCTGTCTGTCCTCAAAGGACTACTAGGCACAGCAACATCTAGTTGTCTATTGTTTCATCCTCTCTTGGATGCGGCTAAAAGCTCCAGAGATCACATCTGTGTCATAAACAGGTAGCTGTGGTTCCCCAATCTCACACAGACATATACTAATGCATGTGTAACCCAGTCACTTACAGTCATGTCCACAATTCATTCACACATACACGGTCACAACCACATGGGTATCTACCTGGGTGACAGCTTGAACAGAAGGTGGATAAGGCCTGTCAGCAGAAGAAAGACGGACACAGCAACAAGGATGCTATCCGACCACCGCCAGGATGGGAGCAGGAGGCCTGTGGGCAGAAAGAGTCCGTGGCTGTGAACAGGCCTCAGTGCCAGGATGTCTCCCTAAGTCCACATGGGGAAAAAAAGCCACCTTTAGTTCTCTGAGCCAAAGCAGAGAGTTTAGGATGGGCCTTGGGTTTGTGTCATACCTCTGATGTTCCTGGGATGATCTCTTCTGTACCCCTCCTTTCCCATCTGCCATAAGGCCAGTGGTCATCACTGTACATAGGCTCAGCCCAGCACTCACAAAGGACACAGGTTTGTCCAGCCTCAGACAAAAGCCTCAGCCAGTGTGCAGTCCTGGAAACCCTTGCTCCTAATGGTGGCCACTAGCTATGAACTCCTCACTCATCTCAGAAGCCCGGGGCAGGCTGTAGGTTGATGAAATGGAGGAGGGACAGGAGGAACCAAGGAACAAAGACTCAGCCCAGGTGCGACAAAGCAGCCACCACACAGCACCTACCCTGTCTCCATCTCCGGGGAGAGGGAAAGGACACAGGCTGGCTCCACTCACTCCAGTGGTTTGTATAATACTCCTCCTCTGCCATGTCACCCTCCTCCTCTGATGAAGTCATCTGGACACGCAGTCTGGCCTCATAGATGGAACCAGGATTCAGCTCAACAGCTTCAAGGCTGAGCCAGGTCACCCCAAATATACGGTCCTTGTGCCGGGCCTGCTGCAGGGTTGGGGGCATTTGACTGAGTACAGGGTCCTAAAGAATGGACATGTGTGTACCAACAAGCCCATTCACACATATTTATACACACCTATGGGTACATGTATACACTCATCCATTTACATACTCTCCAGTATGCATTCACCCATATAAGCACAAAGCAAAGACACACTCATACACATATAAACACACATGTACAAATAGGCACACTCACACACCCTATGTTCATAGACACACACAAGAATAGGTTTGTCTGTAGCCAGCACATACATGCACCTCTAACTCTGCCTCCCCCTGTTCTCACCACTGACGCTAGCCAGTCCCAGGAAAGAGACCTCAGAGAGCTACCACCGTGTTACCTCCCAGGCCTCTTCCTGCTTCTTGAAAGCCAGCTCATAGCTGAAGAGTGACTTCCAGGGCTCCAGGGCAAACTGGATACTCCAGGTCAGGACACAACGCCCAGAGCTGACATTGCTCTGCAAATCCGAGGGGGGATCCAGCTTCACTGAAACAAAGAGGGGCCCAGTGAGGCTGAAGCTACATTGTGTCCCTCAGCATGGCCAGAACTGGGACCAAGGACATTACCAAGAGCTCATGGTCAAGGCTCCCTCATACTAGGGACCTCATTCTTGGGGAAAGGCAGTCAATGACTTTCTTAAGCCTCCCCCCCCCAACCCCCACAAGGTAATTTCCTTCACAGTTGGTTGCTGGAAGTTCTTCCTGGTGCCTCCCCAGAGTAATTCCTGCTGTGATTAAAGTGCATTTCCAGTAGCTCAGACTGTAGTCTCTACCCCCAGGTGGCCATGTCTTTTCATGCTTTGCCCAAACCACCCTGCAGCAGCCATTATGCCCCCTTCCCAGGGTCCTGTTTGGCAAGGATTCTCAGGCAGAGTCAAAGGCTCAAGACCACAACCTCAGAGGCAAGCAACAAGGCCACTCCTGGCAGGGCTGTCCCACTCACCATGTTTCCATGGCAGGAACTGTGAGTCCACCAAGCTGACCTGCTCCTGCCCCATGACACAGCGGTGCAAAGTGATGGTGAAGTTGTCAGTCGGCACCAACACCTCCTCAGGGGGCAGCACAAGGGTACACACGCTGTCCTCGCTGTCCTCGAAGGTGCACCTGTGCCTGATGTCGGTCACCTGGTTACTGGAAAGGCCATGTGTTCGCATCATGGATGCTGCCACCACGGGGACCCTGTACCCTCCCCGAGCAGGCCTGGCCCTCCATCCTCACCTGGTAAAGAGAAGCCAGGCCCTGGATGCCAGGCCCAGCTCTGGAGCTGACCTGTAGCAGTCAATCCTGAAAAGTCTGTTGCTGAGGCAGGTGAATGTCCCAGCCTTCGGTCCTGGGGATGGTGGGAGCACACAGTAGGGCCTCAAGGCAGAGATGAGGTCGGTGGGGAGGATCTGACCAAACAGACTCGGAAGAAAGTCCCAAGGGAATGTGTCAGGGGCAAGATGAGAGGTTTGAGAATGGCTGGGTTTTGCCCATGGTACCTGGGCCAGTCAGACCTCAGAGCTTTGTGGGGTGGGAGATGGAGGGACACTAGAGGACAGGTTCCAGAAGTGTTTTGGGCCCATGTGTTTCCCTGGGTTGTCACAGGTGACAACTTGTCCCCAGTTCCCCTAACTCTCTATCCAGCCACCTCAGGACGATGTGGCACCCAACCCTCACCTGTTCCCTGCTCTGGGACAGGGACTCCCCAGCAGATGCAAGAGCCGATACAGGTGTAGATCAGGAACCAGGGGCCCAGGACCTGTTTCACTGCCATCCTCTCCAAGGTCCAACCTGCAAAAGACTAAACTGTAGGGTCTGTGTTAGGCACCCCTGTGGGAGGTTTCCCCTGTCCTAGGTACCCCATGGGAGGCCTGCTTGCCACAGCACTCTGCACAGCAGGCGCACTTACGGAGTCCTGTGGACAGAACTGGGCACAGCTCTCCAGCTTCAGTGATTAACGGAAGCTTAGAAAAGCCACTTGACCCAACCAAAGACTGGAACCTTCAGCACTGAGCTGTCCCCTCAGACTCAGATCTCCTGATCCTAGGCTCTGACAGCAGCATATGCTCATTTACCTGCCATCATTCTCAGCACGGTACCCCAGGCTTGGCAATACCTGCACTTTCTGCCTTGGTTCATGTTTGTTTTGAGATGGGGTCTCTCTACGCATGTATGGCAACCTGGAACTAACTCACTGCCTCGAACTCGAAGATCCCCAAGCCTCTGCCTCTTGAGTGCTGGGATGCTGGAATTAAAGGTGTGCACCACCATGCTCAGCTCTACCTAGGTTCTGACAACTGTCCAGCCAAAGACTGTTCATTCGCAATGCAGAAGTAGAGTGACATAGAGGGTCACAGGGCAAGCCTCTGTGCATTCTCTTACTTGTTACTCCTGACACAGAGTAACAGAGCTCTGCCCCAGGAACACAGGACAAGAGAGCAGTAGATGTCTGTCTACACAACAGACAGCTCTTCCCAGACTGCATGCCATGCACTGTCCTCAGATATCCCACAAAGGGAAGCCCCTGAGAAAAGCAAGACCTTGAGCCCTGGGATCCCTGATGAGCCAGGAGTGGATCGGGACCAAAAGCTTATGTCTCAGGAAGTGCCTGGCTGTGTGACTACTGAGGCCCTGTCACCCATTTACATCTACAGATGGCTGGCTGATAGCCCCTGAGCAGGAAGCAGGGCCACCCGAGTTATACAAGCCTGATTGGTGATAAGAAAGAAGGAAACACACATGCACAGAGACCACAGCACTGGCCTTCCAGGAGCCGGCACCACCTCGGCAAGCAGCACCCTGGCCGACCGGCCAGAAGCCCATCCACACAACCCAAGGCAGATGTCTATTAACTACAACCCACCACCCAGCAGTCTGCTTGTCTGTCTGCACCTCTAGGTGTCACCAAGGACACAAAAGCTAAGCTTCCCAAGTAGTACACATCTGCTCTTGTGGAGATTATTGGCAAAGTGGGGACGACATATAGACTCTCATATACTCCCAGGGTGTGTGACAGCTGGATCCTAGAGTGACAGAACCTGGAGGGAGGATCAGCACTGCCACCACTTCCAGCTGAGAACTGACACAGACCTCAGGGACAGCTTGACCCATGAGCAGATGGTTTGAGGGCAGGGAGTAGAGTGACTTTCAGCCCAGCATACCCCATTTCTAGCCAGAGACAAAGGCTTGATGCAATGTAGTCATTGTGTGGGCGGACAGCATTTCCTCCCCACAGGGTACCTCCATCTGCACTGGGTGACTTGGGTAGGGTGGGGTCACTACCCTTCTAATGATGAGAAAACAGAGACCCAGAGAAACCAGAGACTAACCCAGTATGTGCTCTTGGCCCCTCTGTTTTAGGAAGGGGTCCCACAAACTGTCACAGCATCCAGGAACTTTCTGAGAGCAATGTGTGAGTGCTTAGGGCTTAACCTCACCAACAAGGCCAAAGTCTTGGGCGTCACAAGCCTCTCTCCCCGAAACTCTACCAGGACAGGTTGGTACATATCAGTGACAGGAGGACTCCAAGACAGACCTTGGGCCAGGTTCTTGGGACAGAGGTAGACAACTGAACACTTATTGATCCTTGAAGACGAGCTGGGCTAGGACCAAAAAATGTCTGACCACACTCTAGACACACCAGGCTACAGAACCTTGAGAACCAGGAGAAGCCAACATCTACAATCTTGGAATGGACGCTCCCAGGTATGTAGCCCTGCTCTGGAGCCCCCACCACTGCCCAGCACAGCCCCTCATATCAGATGTGAGGACATAGCCCTAGCCTCCCAGCCTCTCAAAAAAAAATGATAAGACTAATAACAATAACAATAGAGTTGTGGTCAAAAACAGAGGTAGGTAAATACTCTATAAGGAGCCACAGCTATGCCCTACTGTGTGTGTGTGCACGCTTGTGTGTGTGAGTGCGCATGAACATAAATACACAAGGTACTTTGACAGTCTACCACTGAGCTGCATTCCAGGTCCTCTTTTTTACCTTTTATTTTGAGGCAGGGCCTAGCCTGGTTAATTTTATGTCAACTTGACATGAACTAGAATCATTAGACTGGACTAGAGCCCCACCTCTTCTATATTCTGAGATTTACCTCCAGCCCTGTTGGCCTCCCTACCCTGATTTTCTGGGCCACAATGGAGGATATACTGCCCTAAAAACTGGCTTCTGTCTTTGACACAGAGAAGGATCTCCATACAGTCTCTGCCTCTCACCCTCCCCGACCAGAGTCAGCTACCAGAATGGGCACAGGGCTACCAGCAAGTGGCACAGGGCTACTTAGTGCTGTATGGAACATGCAACAAGTCAGCTTCACTTCAAATGAGTTATTCCCTTGCCAATTGCCACACAGAACCATATAACTGTATAGGTATAGGCATATGGTGGGGTAGATTGGCTCAGCAGTTAAAGAGCACTGGTTGCTCTTCCAAAGGACCCAGGTTTAATTCCCACCACCCACATGACAGCTCACAGCTCCAATTCTAGGGGATCCGATACCCTCACACAGACATACATGCAGGCAAAACATACACTCTAAGAATAAATACATTTAAAAATAAATAAATAAATAAATAAATAAATGTATGCACATACCATGCTGTAGCCAGGCACAGTTGTACAGGCCTGTAATCCCAGTGCACAGGAGGTTGAGGCAGGAGGATTACCTTGAATCCCAGTTCACCTGGGAGACATAGTGAGTTCCAGACCAGTTGGGCAGGGCTACAGAGCAAGACCCTGTCTCAAAAAACATTGATAATACTAATAGCAACTATACAGTTGTGGTCAAGAACAGGGCTAGGTAAGTACTCTACAAGGAACCAGTCAAGCCCTGCTCTGTGTGTGTGTGTGAATGTGTGCGTGTCTGTGTATACATGCACTCATGAAGTACTGTAATACTCTACCAGGTCCTCTGTGTAACAGTTCTGGCTGTCCTGGAACTCATTTTGTAAAACAGGCTGGCCTTGAACTCACAGAGATATGCCTGCCTCTGCCTCCTGAGAGCTGTGTACCACCACCACCCAGCCAGCAGCAAGTGGCCCTAACTGCTGAGCTATCTGTTCATCTCTTCTTTTCCTTTCTCCCAGTACTGGGTGTTATCCCAGGGCCTTGTGCATGCTAGGCATGCACCTACCAACTGAGTTACATCCCCAGGCCCTGCTTTCTGTCTTAACAAAGGTGGGGGAACTCCCTATTCTCATGCCCACCCACAAAGCCCACAGAAATGGAGGAGGATGGAAGGTGGCTGCTCTTTAAGCAAACCTTGTCCAGCAGTGTCTTCTCTCTGGAGGGAGACACCCTGCTCTCCGGCAGTAGCAGGAGTCTGTGGCATATGGAAGCTGTGCCAGGAAATGGGGCTGGAGGTGGGCACGGGATCCAGCTTCCCCTCTGGAAAACCCCACAGAGTGTGAGGACCTCCTCTATCACAGGGGGGGGGGAGGAGGGGATCCCGAGCCTGCTGTGCACAGGGTGTGTGAGCACAGTGATGATGCTGATGGAGTAGGGATGGTAAGAGCCGGAAGGACAGGGCCAGCAGACCAACTGGGTGAGGACCAAGGAAGGTGACAGTCTGGAAGGAGCAGAGGTGTCAAGGCAAAGAAGGGAGCCCCCAGAAGCACCTTCCCACACACTTCCTGCAGGAAGGACAACTAGTGGGGCAGATATCCGAGGCACACTTGGCTGGCCTCACATGAGGCTGGATGGAGAAGTGGCAGGTGTACCAGGGAAGGGAAGGGTGGGGCTCTGAATAGCACAGGGAAGCTGGCAGGGAGGTGGCCAGGGAGCTCCTCCTGGCATTCTTACTCAGTCCCTCCAACTGGCTTCTTTACCCATCCGAAAGCACTTGCCCACCTTCCAGCCTCACCTCATTGCTTGATGGGACAACTGCATCCAGGCTCAGCCAGCTGAGCCACTCAGCACCTGAGCAAGAGGTCCTGGCTACAGGCAGGGCTCAAGCAGATGTACTGGAACTGTACACGAGAAGGGTGGGCGGGTGGGAGGAAATGGTGCCCCACTACTCCCACTGCCTTCGTGAGGAAGTGCCTCCTATGCCCTGCACTAGCAGGGGCCTCCCCTCAAGCCACCTGCAGGCAAAGCTAACTCAGCCAGATGGGCAACTTAGAGAGAGGCCCTCCCTGATAATGCATGTCTCTTGCACCAGCCCAACTCCTTAACAAAAGTGCCCTCTCATGTCCCTACCAAAGGCACCCTGCTCCTGCGGGTATCCAGGACTTTTCACCAGAGTGGCAGTCATGGGTTGTAGTTTACTCGTAGGAGGCTGAGCACTGGTCAAGTGTAAGGCCAGGGCATCAGTGTCGTGGAAAGACCAAGTTAGGGAAGAAAAGGAAAGTCCCAGCAAAACAGCCTCCCGATGCCCAGTAACCCAGAAACAGAGACTCCTGCTCACCACACACTCTCTCCTCTCCGTGCTCCCAACCCCACCAAGCTACCCTTCTGGAATTCACCCACATTCACTGCCTCCATATCCTCTTCTACCAGAAAACTTTCAAAGTATCTGGGGGTTTAGGGGACTTTACCAACCCTGGGCCAGGCTGTCAGGTTTCGTCCCCCTAAAAGTCAGCTCAATCAAAGAAGCTTTGAGAAAGCCAAGCTTCTTCCATAATCAGCCATGCATCCTGTCCTTCCCTCTGTCACTTTGGGGCATAGACACACTGACATCACCCCCACCACCACTGCAGCCTTGAATACTGTAGTTTGTCATTTCATGACTCTCTGCAAAGATGTCATCTCTGGGAGATGTTCAAGACCAGTGCAGTAGATGAGGTCCAATGAGGGTATCACCCACATTACCAGGGACACCGTACCTCACGTTGATTTGAGAAGAGGGGAGCCCTAAACACAGACTCACCTTCTGAAGTGCATCCTCTCAGGGCCATAGAGCGTCACAGGCAACCCCAAGCAGGAGGTGACTTACTGCCAACTGTCCTGTGTGAACTGCAAAGTCCCTTACCTGATCCAGGAGATAAGTCTTAGCAGGCGAACACGGGCCACCCACATCTGAAACCACAAGCACATCACAGAGCTAATGGCCTCCATGGAGCTTGGCTGTCGCCATCTGTTGCAAGCTGGAGAACAGTAAGGGGGAAACAATTTCACCCCATGACACTGAGCATTGCCAAACAGAGACGGTAGATGTACTTGTCCTGACTGACAGAGTGTGCACTGTCTTCCCAGGAACCCCTCTACAGGAGGGGCACAGGCAGCAAGGACGTGGTACAGAGCAGTTCTTCAGCAGAACCCCTTCTAGGTTTTTCCCCTTCGAGGTTTTTCTGAGATACAGCACTGGCAGTGTCAGTGTAAAGTAAGTAACAACTCAGTCAAGAAAAACAAACAAGAAGGTCGGTTGGTGGGGCACGCCTTTAATCCCAGCGCTCTAGAGGCAGAGGAAGGGGGATCTCTGTGAGTTTGAGGCCAGCCTGGTCTACAGAGGGAATTTCAGGACAGTCAGAGATACACAGAGAAACACTGTCTCGAAAAACAATAGATAGGTAGGTAGATAGATACACAGACAGATAGATACACAGATAGATACACAGACAGACAGGCAGGCAGATAAAATTTTTCACACAAACAGAAAGAAAAGCAACTAGTACAACCAGACAAACAGTACAACAGGGATTTTGAAATGGGAGAGCATTACCTCTCTCCTCACAGATGTCCTTGTGAACAGACACTTATGTAAATTTTTATTTAGTTTTTGGTTTCTGTTTTTCCTTCCTTCCTTCCTTTCTTCCTTTCTTTCTTATTTTTTTTTTTATTTTTCTTTTTTGAGACAGGGTTTCTCTGTGTAACAGTCCTAGTTGTCCTGGAACTCACTTTGTAGACCAGGCTGATCTTGAACTCACAGAGATCCGCCTGCCTCTGCCTCTCAAGTGCTGGGATTAAAGGCGTGCGCCACCACTGCCCTGCTATTTTTTATTTTTATTTGTTTTTTGAGACAAAATCTCTCTATTATGTTGCTCTGGCTGTCCTGGGATTCACTATTGGAAGCAGGCTGGCCTCCAACTGATACTGATCCTCCTGCCTCTGCCTGCTGAGTGCTGGGATGAAAGGTGTGCGCCACCACACTCGATTTTAGTGGGCTTTTGTTTTGTTTTTGTTTTATGTGTATGGATGTTTGCCTGCATATATGTCTCTGCACCACATGTGTGCCTGGTGCCCTTGGAGGTCAATCAATTCCTGCTTGTGAGCCACCATGTGGGGGCTGGGAATCAAACCAGAGTCCTCTGAAAGAGCAATCAGGGCTTTTAGCCGTTGAGTCATCTCGCCAGTCCCCAAGCACAGTTGTTTTTGTTTTTTAAGCTCATACAAGATTATTAGATATCAAAAAAAAAAAAAACAGAGCTAGAAAAGCCACCCTGAAGACAGTGAGCAGGGCATGGTGACTCATGCCTATAACCCCAACACTTGGGAACTAGCTAGTCAGGAGGCTCTACAGAATGAGTTCAGGACCAGCCTTGGCTACATGAGACTGTGTCCCAAAAATAAGAAGGAATGGGTTGGGATAAAGGGAATAAATCATATTACATGAAGCACTAACTAAAATAGATCTTCTGGAGTTTTGCTATAAGCCTTCTGTGAGTACCACATTTGTTATTATTTTTATGAATTACTATTATTATCATTAATTTGGTCCTCACTACTTAGAAGAATGAGCAAAGTCATTTGGGCTCTCGGTTGACCAGATGGATCAGTATCATCTCTCCATTTCCTTTATTTCCTTTTCTAGTGTTCATTGCCAAATACATAATGGAATTTTTTGGGTTGTTTTTTTTTTTTGGTTTTTCGAGACAGGGTTTCTCTGTGGCTTTGGAGGCTGCCCTGGAACTAGCTCTTGTAGACCAGGCTGTTCTCAAACTCACAGAGATCCACCTGCCTCTGCCTCCCAAGTGCTGGGATTAAAGGCATGTGCCACCAATGCCCAGCTCATAATGGAATTTTTATGTAAAAAGTGGCATATTCATCTATATCAGCTAGGGGTTCTAGAGGAACAGAACCAATAGAATTGATGCATAATAAAGGAGTTGTAGCCGGTTAGTGGTGGTGCACGCCTTTAATCCCAGCACACGGGAGGCAGACGCAGGTGGATCTCTGTGAGTTCGAGGCCAGCCTGGTCTCCAGAGCGAGTGCCAGGATACTCTCCAGAGCTACACAGAGAAACCCTGTCTCAAAAAACCAAAAAAAAAATTAAAATAAAATAAAATATATTAAATGAGTTGTATTAGATTGGTTTGCCTGATACAGTCTGGGTATCCAACAACAGCTGCCTGCACACTGCAGAACCCAGTAGGTGCTCAGTCCTCAAGGCTGAATGCCTCTGCAGTTCTAATCTGGTGCTGGAGACCAAGAGAATTCTTGGAGAAACACTGGTCTTCAATCGATGTTGGAAGCTGAAAAGGCTGAGTTCCAGTGTCACTGGAGGACAGTGGGAACAGTGACAGCAACAGAATAGATAACTCATGAACAAAATACAAAAGCAAGCAGTCAAAAAGCAAACTCTTTCCCCTCAGACCACTTTATATTAATATCTAAGCTGCTACCAGAAGATGTGGCTCACATTCCAGGTGAGTCTTAGCATTTCAATTAATGTAACCAAGAAAATCCCAGATACCAGAATGGCCAAGTAGTTATCAGATTTAAGAAAATCCACCACAGGCATGCCCAAAGAGTGACCTGATCTAAATAATACCTCACAGATAAGCCAGAGACTTGTGTCACAACAATTAGGAGCAGTGGCTGCTCACCCAGCACCCAGGTTCAATTCACAGGACCCACATGATGGTCCATACTCTGTAGCTCCAGCCCGAGGGGATCTGACACCCT
Source organism: Cricetulus griseus (assembly GCF_003668045.3). Classification (NCBI taxonomy): domain Eukaryota; kingdom Metazoa; phylum Chordata; class Mammalia; order Rodentia; family Cricetidae; genus Cricetulus; species Cricetulus griseus. The sequence goes on along the minus strand of NC_048600.1, from coordinate 46,029,988 downwards.
CTCCTGACATCTGTGGGCATTGCACACGAATAGTGCTTAGAAGAAAAAATGCAAAGCACCCATACACACGCGATTAAAATGGGCACTACAATTGTTACAGGGACTGGTGTAAAAGGGCAACAGAAAGAACAAGAAGACTGGAGACCAGAGACGATGTGAGCAGATGGGAGCCTGGCACTGCTACTCTGTGCAGCACAAAGGACTACGGGTCCCGCCTAGATTTTTTTGTTTGTGTTGTCTTTCGTGAGAGGGTTTACTTACCTGTTGTGGCCCTGGCTATCCTAGAACTAGCTCTGTAGACCAGGTTGGCCTAGAACTCAGAGATGAGTTCTGCCTGCTTCTGCCTCTCAACTGGTTGGACCAAAGGTGTGAGCTACCACGCCCGGCTCAATCTCATTAGGTTTTTTGTTTGCTTGTTTTGTTTTGTTTTTCGAGACAGGGTTTCTCTGTGTAGCTTTGGAGCCTATCCTGGCACTCTCCACTCGCTATGGAGACCAGGCTGACCTCGAACTCACAGAAATCTGCCTTCCTCTGCCTCCCGAGTGCTGGGATTAAAGGCGTGCACCACCGCCCCGCTCAATCTCACCAGGTTTTAAGTGGACCTTTCTGGTCACTTTTTGGAATGGAGCCCGAGGCAGAATCCCTGAGTTGCCGAGACCTGGCAGGGACATAGACTCGGAGGTAGCAACGACTGATCCCGAGCAGCAGGAGGCACCCACTTCCTAGTGTCGCTTTGTGAGTGATGCTGTCCTGGTGGAGGCGGAGGGGGGTATAGGTGTCTTGGGTGAGGCGACGGCAGTACTGGCCCTCCCTGACGACCAGACCAGGTAGAAACCCAGTGGACCCGACTGAATTCTACAACCAAGCACACGACTGCCTGCACATAGCTCCCGCGCTGCCCGCACTGCGCACGTGACCCGCCCTATCCCAGCCTAACCGGCGTTCTCGCACCTCTCATTGGTCACTGAAGTCACGCTGTGCACCAATGACCGAACTACCTCGCCAGGGGCGTGGCGCAGTCACTGCGCACGCGCTGGAAGGCAGGCCCGGCTGAAGGAGCGACGGAAAAGCGAGACTACCGGTAGCTGGCAACCCTGGAAGACCCGGAGCCCGCGGATCGGCCGGAAGTGCCTGAGGACGATGAGGATGATGAGGAGGCATTGCCACATTCCGAGGCCGTGGACGTGTTCCAAGAAGGTCTCGCCATGGTAGTGCAAGACCCGCTGCTCTGCGACCTTCCGATCCAGGTGCGCGACAGGGCTCTGGATGGGCACCCGTGGTCCCACCAGCGAAGGACGCTTCTGTGCATAAGCGGAAAGTTTGGGGTGAGAGGACCCCAAAACACTCCCTCGCAGGCGTGAAAAGTTAGGATTAAACAAATACTAAGATTTTTAACTCAGGAGCAGTGTGACTGGTCTTTTTCCATTTGCCTCAAGCATCAATATGCGTGGGCATAGTGATTCTTTAATGTATTTTTTGACCTTGTCCGTCAAGGGTGTTTTAATCTAACTTCTGTGTCCTCACAGAACTGGGAATCAGACTTGGAGCCTTTCGAATGCTAAACAAGTGCTCTACCACGGAGTTACACCACTTTCTCAACTTTTACTTCCCTCAGTGTTTTATTAAAACATCTGTCGTTACCAGGCGATAGTGGTGGCACACGCCCTTAATCCCACCACTTGGGAGGCGGAGACAGGCGGATCTCTATGAATTCCAAGCCAGCCTGACCCATTTAGAGCTCTAGAACATAGTGTGTCCCTGCCTCAAAACAAACAAAACTATTTTGTCATCACTGGGTTTTGGTAGCTAGTAAATTTGCACCCTTGCCCTGCCTCAACCTAGTCCTACCACACTGCTTGATATAGGACTCTCAGAATCATCAGGCCCAGTGTTCTTCCCTTGTGCAGCTCTGTTTCCATGCATGTTCCTTTGCTCCCTTGTGGGACTTTTTAAATAGAAAATCCTAACCATAGCAGGCAAGAACCCCATATCTGTGCTCTTCATAATACAGGGCACCACTTTGGGGCACTGTCAGCTTGGTTTCCATTGTTATTGTTGGGGTGTTAAGAGAAAGCATCTCCACATCCCTTTGGTCTTTCCTAGGTCACTTTAGAAGAGGTCAACTCTCAGATTGCACTGGAATATGGCCAGGCAATGACAGTCCGAGTGTGCAAGATGGATGGAGAGGTAATGCGTAAGTACCACCATCTTAGTTACTTTTCTCTTGCTGTAAAGAGACATTGCAATCAAGGCAACTTCTAAAAGAAAATGTTTGTGGGGCTCACAGTTCCAGAGGGCTAGAGTCCATGATCATCGTGGCAGGCAGGCAGGCAGGGTCCCGGAGCAGTAACTGAGAGCTTTCATTCTGGTCCACAGGCATGAGACAGAGCTAACTGCAGTAGTGTGGGCTATTGAAACATCAAAGCTCACCCCCAGTGACACACCTCCTCTAAGGAGTGCACACCTAATCCTCCCCAAACAGCTCCACTGGGGCCAAACATTCAAATAGAGAAGCCTATGGGGGCAGTCTCATTCAAGCCACAGCCACCCTTCTCTCTGTAAGCCTGAGCTTTCACAGCAGCAAGGTACTAGCAGAGACCGTGCCTGGGTGTGCTGGGACAGCCACACAGCCACCCTGCCCAACAGAGCAGAGCCCTGGGTTTCTCTCCCATTGCCTGGGGCTCTGTGTGTGGATTCTTCCATATGTGTCCATGATTCCAGCTGTGGTCGTCGTACAGAATGCCACGGTCTTGGACCTGAAGAAGGCTATCCAGAGATACATGCAGCTCAAGCAGGAGCGGGAAGGAGGCATTCAGCACATCAGCTGGTGAGTGAGGCAACAGTACCTTCTGTCATTCCTGGGGTTGTGTGGGCACTACAAGGAGGCAACTTTCAGCTCCTCTTGTGTACACCACCAGTGCTCCTCTTTCGGGTTGGGTAATTCTGTGCCTGAGGGTCCCTCCCCAGTTGTCCTTTCTAAATACCCTTCACTGATGTCACCCTACCCACACTGCTGGATATCGTCACGTGGAAACACCTGACACCTTAATGCCTCCCTAGTTATATATAGGTGGTGTACCTGTCAGTGGCCCCTTCCCTCCTCACCTAGGTGCTGCTGGATCAAGTATCCTGTTATCCAACTCCCTCAGTATTGTCACCTATTTCCTTAGCAAGATGTGTTTGGTACCTCTTGCTAACTGCCTTGGGCCTACCATATACATCATGTAGGGTAAAATGTCCAGAAGGGGAATCTATCTGTCCTGGGTGCCATAAGCTGTATGCTGCAAGCCTCTATCATCCCAGCTGTTTGTTTGGTAGCATGTGCATCACTTAAGTCCCTTCTTTGCAGGTCATATGTGTGGCGGACGTACCATCTGACTTCAGCTGGGGAGAAGCTCACAGAGGACAGGAAGAAGCTCAGGGAGTAAGTCTAATCCACATCCTGAGCTGTAGGTCAGTGGTCCATCAGTGCCTGTGTCCACCAAAAGGCTGTAATAGGAAGGTCCCTAGCTGGATTGACTGTCCTGTGGGCATTTCCTTGGGATTTCCCACTTAATGCAGGGCAAGGAAACAGCCCTGCTATTCTCACAGCAGCCTGGAGCTGCATGAAGGAAACCAGGTGTGGAGGGGGAAGAAGGCTATGGCCATCCTCACCTGATGGTTCCTGATCCCTCAGAAACCCAGTGATCCTTCTGTGAGTCAGACACTGTACCATTCTATCTTTTTCAGTTATGGCATCCGGAATCGAGATGAGGTTTCCTTTATCAAGAAGCTTAGGCAGAAGTGAACCCCAGAGTGACCCAGCAAGATGGTGCCCTTCCCTTGTCCTAACAGGAAAAGATGTTGGGGTAGCTGCATTCCTGAATTGCCTGAGTGGGGTTGTCAGCAGGAGCCCAGAACACTTGAACATGGAAAGTTCCTCGGTCCCTCGCCTTCCTATAAATTCTGCCTGAAGATCCAATGTGGTTTTGTGCCTGGCCTCCAAAATAAACCTGTTTGCTTTGTACATGGACAAATCAAAAAGACACTCTATGTGGTTGAGCTGGATCTGTCCCATATTGGAGGGAGGTGAGGGCAGACACTGGTATTGGGAAGCGCCAAAGTCTCAGAGGCCACACCTAAGCTCTGGAACCATACTGCTACCTCTCTTGCCATGGCCTCATAGTATGGAGTGACACAGCTGAGCAGCTAGCTTTGTTTCTGCTGTGAAGAAACAGGAGCCTGCATCTCGGGGCCTGTGATAGGACCTAGCAGGTGACAAGGATGGAAGTGGAGGCCTCAGGCCTCCATCTAACAGGTTCCCTATAGCCATGTTTCTCCTGGGCTCAGTGAAAAAGACAGCATGGTGAGGAATGAGTTACAAGGGTGCAAGATGCTCCCCACTGTGGATATGCCTGTACTCCCCTAGGTCCATGTCCCAACACTGGCTACTAACCCCACTACAAGACTTCACAGAGAGGTGACAGCCAGTGATGTCTCTGACTTAGAGCAATGGTTCTCAACCTTCCTAATGCTGCAATGCTTTAATACAGTTCCTCATGTTGTAGTGACCCCCGACCATACAATTATTTTCATTGCTACTTCAAAACTGTAATTTTGCTACTGTTCTGAATCGAAATATAAATATTTTTGGAGATAGAGGTTTGACAAAGGGGTCGCAACCCATAGGTTGAGAACCGCTGACATCGGGAATTGTACGTCCAAGGTCTTTGTGGCCTCTCCCACATCCACGGCCAGAAATCAGGAAAAGAAAGAGCCCTGGTCAAGTTAGTGGCAGCTAAAACGCTCCCAGTCCATTTATTGGCCACATGAAGTGGTCGTCAAGGGGACTAGTTAGAAGGTTATCATGGGAACTCATGTAGTATAAGTGTCCAGCAGTAGAAGGGCTCAACAGGAGTGAGCAAGGCACAGAGGTCAGTCTTCAGGGAGCACCGTCTCTTCAGCCCCAGGGGGCTGGGTGTTCTGGGGTGCCTGCAGCTGCTTCAGTGGAGCTGAGCATCCAGCTCGTACTTCTCACAGAACTTGTCGGTGAAGGGGATGCAGGTGAGAAACTCACACCACTCACAGCGGACTGGGTAGACGTAGAAGAGAACCACCAGGCCAGCTAGCAGCCCCAGGAAGACGGCCTGGAAGATGATGATCTGGCAACGCTTGCGGTACAGGTCAAACTTGCCAAAGCTGATGTAAGGCAAGAAGGCAAAGGAAAGGAAGAGGCCACTGATGAAGCCTGAGATGTGGGCGAAGTTGTCGATCCAGGGCAGCAGGCCAAAGGCAAAGAGGAAAAGCACCACGGCCAAGAGCTTGAAGAAGGCACGCCAGGGTCGAGCCAGGATCTGCCAGCTCTGGAACAGCTCCACAAAGAGGCAGGCCAAGATACCAAACTGTGAGCCAGCGGGACCTACCTGATATTGGGGGTCAAAAGCTGTGAGCTAGTGGGGCTGCAGAAGCTCAGGCCCTCATCCTGCCATCCCATCTCTCCGAGCATACTTCATCTCAACACAGATGGGAGTCACACCAGCCATCGGAACACATAGAGGGTTCCCACCCTGAAGCCACCTCACCTCCGCCCGGTATGGCAGGAAGATGGCACTGGCTAGGTTGCCTGTGACACCACTCAGCAGGTAAATGATGGCTATGCGGTGCCAGCCTGCCAGCTTCTCCAGGTCCCGCAGGACTGTCATCTGGAAGCAGACGGATACCAAACAATGCAGGATCCTGTAGGCAGTGAGGGGCACTCAGCAAGAAGGTGGCTTCTCTTTCATCCCCAGTCCGCCACTCCTGGGGAATGAGGCCACCCGCCCAGCCCCCAGTCCCACTTGCCCAGCGTGCAGGAAGAGGGACAGCCACAGGCGGTAGAACTGGTCAGGCACCTCGGGATTGAGGAAAGGCAGGAGGCCACAGACGTCATCCATGCAGTGCACCTATGCAAAGTGGCCAGTCAGCCTCCACAGCAGTGGGGGGCAAAGAGGGGCATGCCCTCAAGGCCTACCTGAGAGCAGAGTGTGGCCTCCTCATGGAAGTAGCCCCTCATGAAGTCACAGTACTCCCGGGAAGTGATCTCACACCTAGAGGGTCATGCCAGGGTTTGGAGGGTGCCCAGCCTTGTAGATGAAGGCTGCTGAAGTCTACAGGCAGCTTCAGCCCCGCCCACCTTCACTGGCCTGGTCTTATTCCCTATGCTGAGACAGGTTACTGCAGGCTTCAGTGAGGGAGAACAGTACTGCCCCAGCCAGCTGCACATGCTCACTAACCTGCCTTTGGTGCCGATGCAGCAGGGCCGGCCCGTGATGACACAGTCCATATGAGGGTGGTTAGTGTGGTTCCCAGCACTGTTTTTGGTGCAGATCTAGGTAAGAAAGAAAAACAAGTGGGTTGGGGCCATTACTACACACACCCAACTCTTGGCCTAATACCCTTATTGGAGACTGAGACAAAGACAAGACTTAGAAACCAGGCCTCCCTTTGAAAGTCTGTATGAAACATGATTTCATCATCAGGAAACACCATCATCCAAGCTTGGCACATGCTTTAAGAAGGGGAAGTAGAAGACAGGGTGAGAACACCTGAATTTGGCACCAAAGTTTCCAATGATTTAATATGGAGGATCACTTTGATTCACCCTAGGAAGACTTGCCAGAAAGTAGCAGTTCCTGCTACACATTACAGTGCCTTCCAATAATGTTCTATGTGAATTGCATGCAATTTCATGTAACCCTGAAGTGTAACATGTATGTGCACGATGACCTGTCCAGAATGTGCAAAGCTAGGACTCAGCAGAAAGGGCCGAGCCCTATTGCTGACGGGTCAACAAGCTGCCAGAGTTGGACTTGTGACTTGGGCTTTCAGCCTTGGACCCCAGGGTTTGTACTAATGGCTTTGTCATCCAATCAGATCTGTCTCCCCTTTGGCTTCCTCTCCTACTTTCCTACTTTGCAGCTTTGCTGATTTTAACTGCTTCATTCTTCTGCTTCTTGGTATCTTTCTTTTGAAATAAAAAGACACAATACCCAATTCAAAAAAAAAAAAAAAAAGAAAGAAAGAAAAGAAAACCAGGCCTCCCTTGATTCAAGCAGATTAACACCCGAAGCCTGAGCTGAGCCACCTGCAAATAGAATACTATTTGGCCTCTCGAGTCTTCACCTAGTTCTCTTGCAAGCCTTGCTGGACAGGCTGGGCAAAGGCTAGGGCAGAAGACGTGGGTGATCCAACAATGAGTCTGCAGCACCATTAATGCTAGAGTGTGGCCTCCTCCCCCACTTGACAAGCATGAGACCCCAGCTCACCGGCCACTTGGTGATATCTTCTGGCCACTCATGAGGGTCCTCGGAGGAAGGCTCGTCACATACCCTGCATGAGCCCAATGGTTAGAGCCTTTGTCCCATGGTAATGTCACCCTTCTGCTCAAAACAAGGAATCCTCCACAACCCTCAGACATAGCCAAGGGTATTTGAAGAGAGTAATCAATGGTGCTCACCTGGGGTCCTGGTGGCAGACAGAACCAAACTGCCTCTTGTTGCCTGCAAGGTCTGGGGCACTGGGATGAATGGGCCACTTCACCCATACTGCCAACGTAGACTGTGGGGGACACAGGGCCAGCCCTAGTCAGATCCCATGATCTGTCTGCTCAGTTCAGAGCAATGTGCTGGCTCAGTCAGGAGTCAAAGGCAAGGCCCCATGAGTGCCTCCTGCCTCCACACAGCTGTTAGGTTAAAACCCCAGAAACCCATAGGGGAGTATTACAAAGTGCCCGATGCATAGTAGAGGCATAGAGACAGCCTCTGCCCTGAGGTAGGGAGACGGCATCAGCTATGTGTGGTGTCAAAGTTTGGGTGAGTCTTTTGCATTGTATTTTCTTTTGAGACCACGGAGTATAGTCCAGGCTGGCCTGGAACTTAAGTAGGAACATCCTCCTACTTCAGCATCTGAACTAATGTGCTTGCTGGCAGCATACACCATCAAATAAGGCAATATTCACTTAAGATATAATGCAAACAGGTGCTGAAAGAGCAGCCCAAACCAAGACCAAATTAAAGTCAAATGAGCATCTTCCACAGGAACTGAGTCAAGTGCGAGGATGAGAGGAGCCTAGTGAGGGTTCCACACACTGCCAAAAGCAGAGTAAAGAGCACTGTGGGGCCTGAATCTGGAAGTAAGAGTGGACAGCACAGGAAACCCACCGAGCACTCCTCCTTCGAAGTCTGCACACAGCCAGACCGGTCATTGCGTACACAGCAAGCTGAGTGCTTTTCACGCTCCCGGGCAGCAAGGATGAAGCTGTGCACCTGTGGGTCCTGGCGCATACAGGGTGAAAACTTGGCACCCAGGTGAATGAGGGCCTCCTGTGAAGAGGGAGACAGCAGCTATGGCCTCTGGCCCAGGACTGATGGGATACCTCCAAGCACCACCTCCAGCCCTGTCCTCACCGAGCTGGGGCCGATCCAGAAGTTCTCCTGCTGAACGTATTTGACATTCTCATAGACACCACGCTTCCGAAGTACCTAGAAATTAGGAAGTGAGATCAGATCAAGTCTCTGGGTCTAGAGCCTGGACTCCAGTTATCTGGGTGCAGGAATAGTTGCTGGGCTCACCGAGTCCACTGTCTCATGCTGCGAGAAGCCCACAGGAGCAATACCATAGATGCACACAGCCAGAATGGTGACCAGTGAGTGCACGAAGGTGAGCCAGTAAGTGAAGAAGGGCCTGTGAGACAGAGGTATGAGGAGCATCCCTGACTTGGATCCTAACCCCAGCCCAGCCTCTGTCCCAACACAACCTACCTGTGGTCATCCATGTCCTCGATCTGCCGCTTGACATAGCTGTCAATACGTTTCCGGTAGGTGCGGTTGGTGAGCCTTCCCACCATCCCCAAACCATAGGGCCGCTTTTCCCGGGCGAAGAGCTTTCGTACTGGCACAGCGATGCGCTGACCCCTCCTGGGTCCAGCCGCACTGACTACCTCCTGGCGAAGCCGCACCTTGGGCTGCGGGGCTAATGTGCTGCCCTCCTTCTGCTTCCGCCAGCCTCGCTCCAGGGGCCTAGAGGGGACCAGCATGTTCACTTCCTGCCTAGGACCTACAACTGCCTTCCCTCTTGGGCAGAATCAGAACATTGCTCTGTGTCTCTGCTGCCCTCCCAGGGGTGGAGACACCCAACAAGTCATCCCTCTTCTTTCTCCTCCTTACAGCAAGCCCCTGGTAGCTTGGGAGGCAGAGAATGGAGAGCCAAGACTGAGGCTCTACAGCTCAACAGTGTTTACTAGGCCATGACCTTCCTCCCATACAGACTCTAGCCCCTGGGCTCTGGAATTTATGTAGCTGGGCATCAAAGTCTAGGGTTGTGCCTATGCCTGGGTCCGTATACCCACAGTGGGCAGGCTATATTCCCAGTTCCCTAGTCAGTTCAAGCTATGACTACTGCAGCATCACACCCAAGGGCCCAGCTGCTCCCCATGAGGTACTCTCCCTGTGCACACACACACACACACACACACACACACACACGCCTGTACTCACAGCATCAAGTGGCTTCGTTCAAGTTCACTGCGGTCCAGGGCCCCACCCGTGAGGTCGGCCTGCTCTGGGGCTTTCTCCCAGTCCTTCAGCGCTGCCTCTGATGGGGACTCAAACACCTCATCTGGGTATGTGGACAGCTCCTCATGGAGGACACCTTCCTGAGCAAATATGTGAGGTCAGGGTGGATCCAAAGACAGAGGAGATGGGGCGACACTTCAGGCCCTTCTTACCCGGGCGAAGAAAGACGTATCCAACTCATCAGGGAAGTCCACCATGTCTTCCTCCAGGAAGCTGGCAGGCGTAAAGCTTCGACGCTGTCCCCTTCGTAAAGTGCCATCCCTAATAGACCGACCCTGAGGACAAGAAGGTGACTTTAGGACCTGGAAGTGGAAGTGAGCTCAGCTCCCACACCTCCAGCCGTGGGTCCCCTACACTTGCCTTCACCAGCGCTGCAGCAGCCCGGAAGCTCATCTTGGCCACTGATTCACGTTTGCGCCGCCTAGGGAGCCGATTAAAACCTGAGCGGGAGCTAGAGAAGGAGCAGAGGGAGGCAGCACCCGGTGTGACAGGGGTGTGGGGAGCACTCAGACCATCAGCGGTGTCATCAGCCATGCGGAAGGCCCGGCCACGGGCCAGAGGGTCTATGATCTGGGGGAGTCAAAGATGCTAGATCAGTATACAGACCCAGGCAAGCCTTCCATGAAGAGCACAGATGCTGCCTACCCACTAAGACACCTAGAGGGCCCCTCTCCCCCTTGACATTTGCTATCCAGAACCTGAGCTGGTAGAACCTTAGGACTCTTTTCCTCCTGGGAGTATCTCAGGAGCCTCTCTAAGACCGTGGCTGCTATCCCATCTGCAGGCTCGGACGAATACTCTCCCTCCCCACCCTTCCCCACCAGCTAGAGGAGCAGAATGAGGAGCCAGCGGCAATACCTTCTGCATGCCCAGCTGGCATGGCCCCACATAGAGTGGAGGTGGAGTCTCAGTGCTGGTCAGCGACACGTTGTCCTGGCTGGGCAGGTCCAGTTCCCGAATGACCTGAGGTTTTAGCTTCCCATACCGCTGGCTGCAGTGACGGATGCTCTTGCGCTGCCACTTCTGGGTGCTGTCACTGTCCTTGCTCACTCCAAACCAGTCTGCTGTCCCCCTGGCATGGGAAGGACTCAGCAAGGGGAAGCTATATCTCCTGTCCCCCTACCCCAGTCAGGGAGCCTCAAAGACTAACCCCCTGGGTAGATCTCCAGTCACTCCAAGAACTGGGTCTAGTTGACAACATCTAATTATAAGGACAAGAGTATGTTCCAACTCTGGCCACCCCAATTCCCACTACAGCATTCTGCATGCCTGTCAGCAGAAGGTTCTCATAGGCCCTCACCCAGCCCTGAGTCCAGAGACAGACCTTGGCCTCAAGCAGCCACCACCACCCCAGGCACAGTAGGAGCTATAGGGCGGCCATGGTCTTTGGACATGCAAATAAAAACACAGCCAGCCCCAGCCGTGAACAGTCAGGGAATGTCAAGTCAAGCACTCCAACAGCTCCAAGAGGCTACATAACGTGCATGTGCCAGAAAACACCAACACACTCAAGACCTGCATGAGGTACCTGAGTAAGGACCAAGAGAGAGACTGGCGCTGTGGAAGGGCCTTGCAAGCAGCCCGGGGCCCCAGGAGAGGCAGAGTGTGGACACGCCCAAAGCGTACCTGTCGGCTGTGAGGGGCCAGGCTATTAGGGTGGGGAGAAGGGAGAGTGCATGCCCAGGGAACAGAGGCAGAGGGAGTGACAGCCATAGGTCCCCAGAACAGGTAGATGATGAAGAGGTGCTGGGGTTAAGATGGAGGAGAAAGCTGAGAGAGAAGGGGCCTTTGCCCCTTTCCCATCCCCAGTACCTAAAGAGGATTCTGTATGACTATCTCTAGGCCCCCACCCTAGCCCCAGCCCGTGGAACAGCCAGGATGGTGCGGTACCTGCGGATGGTCTGTGTGATGGACGTTTGACGCTGGAGTACCAGCCGCCGAGACTCATGGTGGGGTGATGGGACACGGGCTGTCTCAGCTGGCATACTCACACTCCGCAAAAAAGCCTGACGCCGCAGAGGCTAGAAATAGAGTCATGGTGAGGAGCCTGGCGAGGGAATTCCCCAAACCCCCACTGGCTAGATAGAACCTACCTGCAAAAAGCTAGGCTCTTCTGGTGCTGGGGGCGCCACAGCTGGGATGTCCAATTTGAGCCACGGGGGCTTCTTGCGTTGCAGACTGCTAGTACTATCTCTTCGGGCCTCACTCATGGTTCCAGAGGCAGTGAGACAGGTCTGAGGTGGGAGGTTATGTTAAGTGACAACCCTGACAAGTCTCCAAGAACCCCATGGATCCAAACCCAGAAGAAGCAGTGCAAGCCCAACAGAGGTGCTCACAGCTCCTGCTATAATGCTGGCATGCTCTGTGCCTGATCTCACCACAGACAGGTCCCCCAACAATAGAAATCCATGGGACAACACTGCAGGCACTTACTATGAGCAAGACCAGATGCCTGGCACACGCCGGTAGAAAGCTCCCACACTCTTGAACTTAAAGCCTAGGTAAAAATAGCCTTATAAATGCTCGGTGTGTTGGGCAGAAAACAAACTACAGGTGCTTGGCAGGGGATAGTGAGGATTCCCTGCCAGCTGGACATGGGTGAAAACTGCACAGACAGCATGTGGAGCTGTGCACAAATGGAGCAGCAGGGCAAAGTCTGTGAGCACAGGACACCAGCCCATCTGTCCCAGGCTACCTTACCCACCATGACTTCCACTTCACACACACGGAAGACTCCCTACATTTAGACAAAGAGATGACTTCCTGGGGCTTCAGAGCAACAGCTAGGGCACCAGACTCCTGTGTGCAAAGGACTTTACAAAGAGAAGTCCCTTGGTGCTGGGTAATCTCAGTACTAAAGAGACAGCAGATCTCCATGAGTTCAAGGCCAGCCAGGGCTACACAGTGAGACCATGTCTAAAAACAAAACAAAAATCCCTTGGAGTAGAAAACACAATGAATGACCACCAGGTGGCACCAATTGCCAAAAAAGGCCATGATGTTACTAGGCAGGGACAGGTTGAGGAAAGCTCCTAGAATACCTAAGACCCTAAACCTAACACACAAGCAGGCCCTCCAGACAGCTCAGGTAAAAAAAAAAAAAAAGTTCTTGGTATGCAAGCCTGAGTTCAATCCCCAGAAACCACAAAAGAGGGAGAAGGGGATTAATCCACAAAGAAGTTGTTCTATAGCCTCTGATTTTATATACATTTTCGGGCATGGTGATACATGCCTTTAATCCCAGCCCTTGGGAGGCAGAGGCAGGCCCCTGTAAGTTGAAGGACAGCCTGGTCTACACAGTGAGTTCCAGAACAGACAGACAGAATTACATAGGAGACCCTGTCTTGAAATTGTGTATGTGTCTCTCTCTCTGTGTGTGTGTGTGTGTATTTGAGCCAGGCATACTACTGCACACCCCTAATCTTGGCACTCAGGAGGCAGAAGCAGACAGATACAGATATCTGTGATTTTGAGGCTAGCCAAGTTCCAACCAGGGCAAAAAGGCCTGCTCAAGACTGTCAGGTGAATCTTGGCCTCTGTGGGACTCTTACTTCCCCCTTTACAGGGACCATCACAGCAGATATACACCTGACCATGCTCCAAGTAAAGGGCCTCATGTGTCTGTAAAGCGAATTGGGCTCCCTGATATAGGTCTCAGGGGGCTGAGGATGCGGGCAAGGGCTCTCTGACATAGGACTCAGAGGGCAGAAGACACAAAATCCTAGACCTTCTAGTCTGCAGACCTGAACTGGCTTTGTAACCCACTTGTTGATGCTTCAATTTAGGACTCTCCCTCTCCATGCCCGGAAGAGACAGAAGCTCCACTCTCACTACACAAACGGGAAATGAGGCCTGGAAGGCAGGGAATTCCCAAAGCTGGACTGGGCCCTGTGAGACCCACTGGGTAAGGGACAGGTACCAGACAAGATGGAGAATGCCTTACATGTCCTGCCTGTGGTCCATCCTCAGGAGCCCCAGAAAGAACATGGTCAAGAGTGGTCCCAGGATCACAGAGAATGCTGAGTGCTGGGGATGGCCTTTCCAACAAGTTGGGTACCTGTGCCCGACTTTTCTAGGTGGCATTGAACTGGTGCCTTTCTCAGGAATACCAGATGCCATTTCCAACAGCTACTAATATCCATGGCTCCACCTCCCTGACCAAAGTCTGTCTTTGACCTCCATGTCTCCTACATCAAAGTCCTGCAACATGCTTTCTGCCGGCCTCCAGGGCTCTGTCCACTGGTGCTGCCTTACCTAAGCACAGGGTGGCGAGTGCCAGTTCTCCTGAGTGGAGTGTGGGGACTCTGGAAGGAGCCGATCCTTCAGCAGGACCTGGAGACAACAGCTAACCAGCTGAGCAGCTGACCAGTGCTGAGTGTGAGTGGGAAAAGCACAAGCTAAGAGGGCAGTATACAAGCACTGGGAACCTGACCCTACAACCAGCTCCTGCCCAGCATCAGGGTCTCCCGGGGCCCCCTTCTATAAACCCCCAACACTACAGTGAAAAGACCCCCACACACACAACACTAGGCCTGCAGTTTGGGGAAAGGACTCCCACCCTGCCCTAGTACTTCAGGCTACCCCAACTTGCCCCACCCTATGCTCTGTTACTAACAGGGCCTCAAGCTAGTGGGATTCACAAGTCCTGGGGGAGGGGCATACCAGGCTAGACAAAGAGTCTAGGCCAAGGAACAGCACACTGCTGGCCCACAGTGGCTCAGTGTCTAGATCTCCCCCAGGCACACAGTGGGCTCTTGTTCCCTGACAACCCTTTCTCTCTCCTCTGCTGGCCCCAGTGCAGTGGGAAACCATGGCCCATGGAGAGGCTGACTGCCTGGGGTCACACACCATGAGTCACCCCAGAAACATAAGGAGCCGCCCAAAAGGGAACTAGAGTAAGTGGGAAGTGTTGGAAAGCAAGCACTCAGTGGTTGGAGGTGGGATGGAGTCAAGTCGGGCAGCAGAACCTTGTCAGGGCTCCAAGCAGCTTGAGCGAGATTCCAGTTGAGGGTGAGGGACAGGGTGGACCAGGGAGCCTTGGAAGCGGCACACATCAGAAGCCTCTCTGTGGACACAGTGTAATGAGTAAGAGGGAGGTTGTAGAGGAGATAGGGGTCTGTCTTGCTGTGGGACAACTGGGGACCCTTCAGGCTACCCCTGTTCATCAGCACAGTTAGAGCCAGGAAGCCAGAAGGCAGGTAGAGCAATATGAGCCAAAAATCTATTCCCATACCACTGTCTCCACCACTTACAAGCATGAGTATCCCTGGACTTTTCTTGATTTTTTTTGAGACAGGGTCTCATGTAGCCCATGCTGGCCTCAGATTCACTATGTAGTTAGAGGAATGTCTTGAATTGATTCTCCTGCCTCCACTCCCTAAGTGCTGAGATTACAGATGTGCACCACCACACCTGGCAAGCCTCCATTTTCTCATCTGAAAAGGGGTGATGCAAGTGCCTGGCACACAGTAGGTACTCAGCAAGTAGCAGCTGAATCAACAGAAGGACGGGGTGCTTGCCTGAGTGGGAAGAAGGCAGTCAAAGCTGAAGTGCAGCCCCGATACGGTGTTAATACACCTGCAATCCCAGCACCCAGCTCAGGAAGGAAGACTCCGAGTTTGAAGCCTGTCCAGGCTACATTATGAAACCCTGTCTCAAACAAAAAACAAGATAGCAAAGCTGCGGGTGGGAGCTACAGGTGTGAGAGGGACCTGAGGATGCTCACTGCAAAGGAAGAGTATAGGAAGGAGCGGCTGCAGACACACATAAGGCACAGGCACTCAAGACACAGTGGCATAGGATGCTACAATGTCTCACACTCCGGCATCCCACTTGAAACCTGTTGCTTCAAACAGCTTTCTACAGCCTCTGTGCACCATCACGACATGCTACTGTGACTCCCCTGGCCTCATCTGTAAATGGCATCACTAATATTCAGTGTTTGCTGGGCCCTCTGTGGAACTCTGCGACCTCCACTCTGGCTCCTCCATTTTCAGCATGGGGCAGGGCAGGCCTTTGCAGTGCCCTCCCTCATCTCCAGGACACACTAGATTTTGTCCCCTCCCCATCACCTGCCAACATCTCAGGCAAGCATACACAAGAGCGCAGCGAACAAGGGATTCTCTGCTGCAGTCTGTGGGAAGCTACTAGGCCCTAGGGGTGCAGGAAGCCCTGGGACTCGAGAGACCAAGGGATGGTGGAGCTCATGGGAGGAAAGGGGTCATCCCTGGGGAGAGGCACCAGCCATAGCTCAAAAGCACACACAGACCCCTATCTCTGATTGCCAGCCAGTCATGAAGGGGCTTGGAGTAAAAAGTGAGCTGTAAATTAGACTCTGGATTAGTACCCACTAAGATGGACACTTCTGGTCCCAATCTTCAGTCCTGCTGAATGCCTGAATGGAAGGAGAAGGCACAGAGTTCCCCAGAATTGCTCTGACTGACTCCTGACATCCTACTGCGAAGAAATCCCTCCCAGGAACCTCAGGAAGGAGACAAAATTGGAGAGGCTTGGGGTGGGGGGTGGGGTAAACTGAGCCTGCAGCAACAGCTTCAGTCATCAAAAGCCTAGGACACCTGCCTCAGACCAGATCCTAACTAACCCTGTTTACAGTATAACCTATGGCAGGAAGGAGTCACTTATGTCCATTTTACAGATTAACTCAGCGAGGCTGTTCACAGCCTGAGGTCATGGGGCCTCAAGGGAGTTCAGCACCTCGGCCAGGTCTGCCAGGGAACTGGGAGGGAACCAGCAACTGCAGAACATCTGGGGCTAAGAGTGCTGTGACTCTCTGTATGACCCCATCTTCAGGTGAGGGAAAAGGGCGTCACCCCTAAACACAACAAACTCCAAAAAAAATGGTCAGAAGGCAGAGAATCTGATCCTATGACAGTGAGGCGAGGGAGCCTTCACATTCAGGGAAGGGGTACCTTGAGGACAGACAGAGCGCAGAGGGATGGCTGGGGCTAGGGTAATAGGAGGGAAGGGCTCTGATGGTCCTTTAACTGGAGAACCAAACCAGTGCCACTCACTACACTAGCTCCCCAGGAGAGGAGCCAAGGCTGGGTCACCCAAGTAGACCTCCCAGTAGGGCTCCTGCAGAGGAACTGGCCAGCCATGGAGGCTGCCTGGAGGTCTGTGGAGGGTGCAAGAACCTATACCTTCAGTCTAGACCTACCAGATAGACTTGCCCTCTTAGCAGATCTCTGCTAAGGACCCAGCTTGCACAGAGTGACCCTGGTAGCAGAGGACTCTGCCTCTGGAACCTCTTGAGAACCGGCCAGCTGCTGAGCCCCAGCATTCTCCAGGCTTAAGGGCGGGGGCAAGGGGCTGAGGCTCGCCCCGTGGAGGTGGGGAGCACCTAGCCTGGGACTGCCCCGACTTCTAGCTGGTCTAAACCTGAAAAGCCAGTTTCATCCTAGAATCTTCTCCTTGCTTCAACAGGAAGTGGGGAGGGGGGGCTTTCCCAGGACAGAGGGAGGGGGGCTCTAGATCCAGGCCCCGCCCACGCAGACAGGCACACTACCCCAAGAGGCTCACGGTGCAGGAACTCTGATTGGGACAAACTGAGCGGAAAGAAAGCCTAGGGAGAGTCCCCTGACAATTCTCCACCCAGCTCTACAAGCATGCTCCCAGCAGGACAGACAGGCCCTCTGCCTATCCCTGAGCACCTAGGGTCCGCGGTCACCCCACCGCGCCCAGGCCTACTCCAAGAACCCGACTGTGGCTTCGGGCTCGCCCTCGGGACCACTGCACAGGGCGGGAGCTGTCTTTGGAGGCAGTTCCCGGGTTTGCTGATGCGAGCCGGGCTGAAACGGGCCGAGCAGGCCCAGTCGAGCTCTTCAGCCCGCAGCAGCTGCTGTTACTCCCGTGAGCGGAGAGGACGCGGACCCGGTGGTCCGAAGTCGCGCGCTCTGCGCAGTTTGAGATGCCACTCTTGCGGGACCAGGGAAAGGGAGGGCATGGGGGAAGGGCTGGCAGCCGAGGCGCTGCTCCGGGAGGCTGCGGCCCTTGGACCTCCGGCCCCAAGGATCCGATGGGCCGCCCCGTCTGCCCCGCCCGCCAGGCCGCGCCGATCCGACCACGGGCTATTTCTGTGGGGCGCCGGGCTGGAATCCGGGCCGCGCCGCCTCCGCGGGCGCCCAGGAAACTCCGCGCACCGGTCTGGCAGCGATCGGCGGACACTTGCGCCAGAACGCAAGCCCCGCACCCGCCCGCCCTGAGCCCCGCGCCAAGATCCCAGCCGCCACTCACCGCCGCGGGGTTCTCGGAGGGGTCTGCACCGGCTGCCGCCGCCGGCCGGGAGGGCGCCCGCGCCTAGTCCCTGCCTGCGCCGCCCGCGCGCCGGCCCGGCCCGTCCGCCTGGGAATGCCACGGGCCGAGGGGCGTGCGCGCCGGGGGCGGGCCCGGCAAAGGGGCGGCCGCCTGACTCAGGGCTGAGGAATGCGCACCGCCCGCCGCCTGCCCCGGGCGCCTCCTCCGGGAAGACCGCCGGCTGCGCTCTGCCAGGCGTCCCGCAGAGACACCTGTGGCTGGGAGTGGGGGTCGCTGATGACCGCGATGATCAACGTCGGTCCTGGGCTCTCCTTTCCCTGACTACTAGGCTGTTCACCTTGCTCTTGTGCTGCCCCTAACTGTGCTTGGGAAGGGAGGGAAGGGAGCTCCAGAGAGCAAGAGGGTGAGGGTGGGAGGCACCTAAAAGGCCAGATTGGACGCCCCTTTGGAAGGCGCGCACTGGTAAATCTCTGAGGCTCCGGAAGCCCTCACTTCCCTCATGCACACACTCCTGATCCTTCATAGTAAACACTCATGCTTTCAACCGCTCACACACTTGTTTACACAGAAACGCGCGCGCACGTGCACTCCAAATGCACTTTCATGGGCTCATAGTCTTACCCTAACACATTTACACATGTGCACACTAACACTCATACACTGATACAGTGTCACAGGAACCCTAGCTCAGCAATTACCCCTTCCCCTACTTCTTTCCCAGCAGGTACAAGGGCCAGACTGCACCTGCCACTCCTTAAGCCATTGTGCAGAGTGACAGCAGCATTTTGTACATTGCCTCAGTGCTCAACGTCACCTTTGGTGCAGAAACTTGTTCCTCTGTAAGCTGGACACAACGTGTCCCTTTACCCTCAGCTGAGCTATGGCTGAGGGAAAAGGAGGCTGTCCTCATGCAGATGTTCTGGGCTCCTGTAGGCCACACATGCCAGGCCAGAGAAGCGGACAGTCTCCATACCTAGTATTCTTGACCCCTGCTAGGAATAGGCAGGGTCTGGATGCCCAGTCTGGGCTAGCTTGGGTGGTGTGCTATATGGAAAAAAGGGAACCAGCCAGAGCTGGGCATCTGCTATCTGTAGGTCCCTCCTCCTGCCATGGATGCTTCAGGGGTCCACCCAGATCTATGCTGAGACCTAGAAATCTTAAGAAACCCTACAGGAGATTCACAGGAAAGACATACCCTACTCCAGGCCCAGCCATCTTTTTAATACTAAAAAGAATTAGTATATATTTATTTATGTCTCTGTGCACATGGTTGCAGGTGCCTGCAGATGCACCCAGGCACTGTAGTTATAGACAGTTGTGAGTTGCCCAATGTGGGTGCTGGGAACTGAACTCCAGTCCTCCAGAAGAGCAGGCAGCAAGCACCCTTAACTGCTCCAGCCCCGGAGGCTGCCTGCACTCAGTGACAGAAAAACAAACGGCTTTCCAGGATTCATTGCTCCAGCAGCCATGCTGCTCTCACACTGCAGGGAGCCTACAGTGGCCCTCTTGCAAACCCTGCCATCTCCATCCACGTGCACAGGTGCTGTTCCCAAGAGCATGATCCCGGTGGATAAATACCCATCTCAGCACATAGGGGATCTCAAGATTCCCCAGACACAGCCCACCCTGACCTCCTGAGTGAGGGCATGAGGACAGTGTGAGCAGAGGAGTGGCCTGTATCCAGTCTCTCCAGTCCCAGTACCTTCTGCCTGCCCTATTGTCCTATGCTTTGGGTGGAAGAGACTAGTACTCAAAATCCCACCCCTGGCTTCTCTCATAATTTCATGGGCTACACAGAACAGGAAGTTGGTTGCAATTCCTTAACACTCTGGGAGCTGGTGAACACATGTCAGGTGACAGGCATCTACACTACACTACCTGGGTAGTGTAGTACTCTACCCAGCACCTGTGTGGATAGAATCCCTGAGCAGTAAGTGGACTCTCAGCAGCTGCTTCTTGAACCTTCAGCTTAGCTTCCAGGCCCTACACACAGAGAAGATGTAGGGATGCACCCAGGACCCTGGTTATTTGGGGGAAAAGGCTAGGCCAGGCTAGCCAAAGGCCTGAAGTCCCCAGCTACTTCTGAGACAACTCCCTCCCCATGGTCCTGGATTTGGCAAGGGGGGGGGTGTCTTATCTATAAGCTCCTGGCAGACTTGACAGTATACCTCCCCATGGTGTGCCTACTAGCTGCCCTTTCTGCCCAAGGAACACTCAAGGTTCTGTCCCACCCCCACTATAGAGAGCCACTGTGGCCTGTCAGGATGTCAGCCACTCTGCTGAGAAGCTGCTGGAAGGGCGCAAGTTCCCAAAACGAGGAGCCAGCTGGCTCCAACCCAGCTCCTGCTTTATCCATGTTAGAAAGGAGACTGAGCCAGTGTGTTGAGCCCCTGAGACAATGAAACTGAAGCCTGGCATCATTAGCCTATAGAGCTAGCAAGGACTGGCAGCCCATACATCCCTGCTACAAGCAACTCCAATCTTCCCACCACCTGTAGAGAATCAGAACAGCTCACATCAGTGCTAGCCCCAGCCTTGAGCCCTTTCAAAGAGTCTCCCAATGGCATCTTTGCCACCAACCAGCAGTAAGATACACTGGGAACAGAAGAAGTCTCAGGCACCTTCCTCTTGGACATTCCCTTACTCCTGGCCAGCCTGCTGGCAAAACACAGCAAGGAAACACAAACCCACACTTCCAGCCAGTAGTGGGAGTTTCACACCACAAACCAGGAAGTGGGGAGGAGGGGGCAGACATTGCGCAATGCAATCCCACAGTCAGGCCAGAACATCTGGAGAATAGGATGCTGGCAACCACTCCCATCTCCTCCTCAGGCAGAAGCCAGGCTGGCCACCAAACAGAGGAGCTTCTCATTCACCCAAAGATAGGGACGAGATAGTTCTCTAGGAGTCTTCAAAATGCCCTCTTCTTCTCCCTCCTATCGGGACAAGAACCCAACGGGGGTCTCAGTTTCCCTCCTAGATTCGGAAGGGGCATTATTCCCACAGGAAGGGAGAGTCATTGTTTGGACGGAATGGCTGTAGGGGATAAGGAGGAAGGGGGTGGGAGCCACATCCAGGCCAATCTCATTAGTTCAAATTTACAACATATTGCCCCTACCCCACCCCCGGAAACGGCACAGAGTGCCACAAACAGCTGGATGACTTCCAACAGGCAGCAGGCAGGCAGAGAGGCTGCCCCTCCCTCCCCAGGAAGTCCTGGTTGAGGCCCATGAGAGGGGATGGCTGAGTCCCAGCCTGAGCTGGCCAGAGGAGAGCATTTGGGGACCAGAATCCTGATGCATAGCCTAGCCTTGGGCTAAGTGCCTTGCTCATCTGCTGGTCACAGACACGTGGCCTGTCCCTCTGTCCTGTCTAGCATCTCCCATCCCACACCCAAGTTGCTCTTCCATGCTAGGGTCAAGGAATTCAAACACAGCTCTGACAAACCCTCAAGGGTTTTGGCAAGCAGGGGCAGAGTGTGAATGGGGAAGGTAGGATTGTGTCTGCCAAGAAACCCTTCAGACCCAGATTCCCCCCTCCCCAGATAGTAGAAGAGGGTGAGACAGTGGCTGTGCTGGGTGTGGGGGCTGCCACGGAGCTGATGCAGCAAGTTAGATCATGGAGCACCTTACTCTGTCTCAAAGACCTCCCTTCCCTTGACCATTCCTTCCTCTGGGCCAGTCATTTTCCACTGGAGGCTCAAGTGTCCTCCAGTGGTGCACAGTCTCATTTGAGAGGCAACAGATAGGGTGGGTAGCAGGCCTAGGTCCTGGAGAGGCAATCATTAGAGGTGCCGGGCAACTGTTTGGGGGATTTTTTTAACTTTGTTATTTAAATTAGAAACAATCTTATTTTACATATCAATCCCAGTTCACTCTCCCTTCCATCCTCCCCTGTCCCCCACCGACTCCCCTCCCCCCATCCACTCCCCAGGGAGAGTGAGGCCTTCCATGGGGGAATCATCAAAGTCTGTCACATCATTTGGGGCAGGGCCTAGGCCCTCCCCCGTGTATTTAAGCTGAGAGAGCATCCTTCCACGGGGAAATGGACTCCAAAAGCCCATTCGTGCTCTAGGAATAAATACTGGTTCCACCGCAAGAGGCCCCATAGACTGCCTAGGCCTCCCAACTGTCACCGAAGCTCAGGGGCCCTGGTTTGGTCCTATGCTGGTTCTCCAGCTGTCTGGGCAACTGTTATCCAGTTAGATGGGTATTCCCAGATCCCTGCAGCCTTGGTCCTGCCCTACAAGCTGGCTCAGCTTAAGTGGTGAGCCCTCTTCTCAACAATTCCAGGTGGGGGTGGGGGTGGAGGTGAAGGGTCTACTGCCAAGGCAGGATTCCCTTTCCTTTCTCGTATCAGCTGTGATGACCGAGGAGGCGCCTCCAGGTGGGGCAGACATCCACTTCCGTTCAGTTCCACCTCCCTGCCCCCCATAGGGTTGGGGAAGGAGAGTTCCAGGATCAGAGTTCGGTGTGAGGTTCCCAAGGCCTTGTTTGTTCTCCACAGCACCAACCACACCCGCTGTGACCCAGCCCGTCCCAGAGCAAGGCCTTTGGCCCGGGACCCTCGGAAATTCAGTCCAGGTTCAGGGAGGTGGGACTTGACAGCAGTAGGGACAGCAGGATAGCCCCGGACTAGGAAACGTGGGTTTCAGCCAAAGCGGTGAAAGTAAAGAAGGTTCCCTCACTAGCCTCGCCTCTCCAACTAGGCTCCGCCTCTTCGCTCCACCCCCGAGCTTCGTGCCTTCTGCGCAGGAGCAGGCTCCTGTCCCCTCCCTCCCCGCGCTTCCGGCGGCCCGGCGCATCCTGTCGGCGGCTGGATGCGCGCCCGTGGCCGGGCCGGTGTGTGTGCGCGCCTCGGCAGAGGGTCTCTAAAACCGATGTCTGTGAGCTTGCCTCCTGACACCAACCAGCCTCTATTTCCTGGACGAGCCCGCCGCCCAGGGCGTGCCAGAGCAGGATCCCGAGTGACCGGATGCCGTGAGGCGGGCCAGATGCCAGCGCCGGTGAGACGGGGCGCAGCGTCGCGGAGTCTGAGCCCACGGCGAGCTGGCACAGTGGGTCGGGCTGCAGAGACGGTCACGTCAGCATCCATTCCGGGCAGCCTGACATCCTCGGTCCAACCTGGACGTCAGCACAACAGATAAAAATAATGGGTCTTTATCCGAGCGTGGTGGCGCACGCCTGTATTTCCAGTACTTGGGAAGTGGATGGAAGCAGGAGGATCGGGAGTTCAATGCCAGCATGGTCTACATGGGACCTTGCCTTTAAAAAAAAAAAAGTAATCGCTCATTAACCAGCCACGGAGCCGTGGTTATAGCTGAAGCCCAGTTTGGGCTGAAAACAGGTCTTGGCCCTGGCCCCAGGTTCACTGCCCAGTTGTCCCTTTCATCCCCCTTCTGTTGTACCACAATAGTTGAAGGATGTAGTGAGATTTCCCTACTTTGTTTACCCGGCTTTTGATAGACTAAGGCCTGCTGTGTCTTACTGACCCATAGACTTTTTGTCCCAGTTCCTAGTTATTCTCATACCCAAGCAGTCAGGTCAGTTGGGGGCCCTAAGCACTTAGAATGGGACCAGGGAGGTGGTCGTCCCCTTGTGCACCCACTTATGTGTCAGGTCTTCTGTTCAACACTGAGAGGGCCTGGTGACCTATACTTTTGAGCAATGACAGGACAAATTCAGTCTGTTTCTCTGCTAGGCCCTGCCCAGGTTCTGACTGTCTTTTAATTCCTGGCCAGGATTAGGAGCAAAGAGCCAGGTTCCAGAAACAAGTTTTCTTGGAGATGGTGTCATATATGGGAAGCAGAAAATACTGGCTCTTATGTATCAGACTCAGGCACCCACCTCTCCTTTTGCCCATGACCCAAGTTTCTCCTATGTACAGCAGGTGTGGGCAGAGAATGCCCACCCACCCTGATACCACTAACAACCTATTATTACCCACACCATGTTCCAAGGTCCCCTGAGGCTGTATTAACTATAGCCTTCTGTTTATGTCTCTGGAATGACCCACACAATGGGCACCCCACTTTGCAGATAAAGATACTCAGGCAAGTGGGAAGACACTTGGTTTTGTTTTTTTCCTACTACAGCTTTCCCAAAAGATCGGACAAAAAAAACTGCAACTAGCAGAATCACAGCAGCAGCAGATCCCTAAAGACAGGCCACCCTCATCCCTGGGCCTACAGCGGAGCATCTACTTCTCCAGTCCAGAGGATCACCCTGCCCGGCTGGGACCAGAGTTTTTTGACCAGCCAGCGGTCACCCTGGCCCGTGCATTTCTGGGACAGGTAATATAAATGCAGGTGCAGGTTCCAGGAGCCCTAGTCCTGTCACTCACTACTTGTTCACATCTCTGATTCGCCTTTGTTGTGCTCACACAGGTAGCCATCTTGTCCACATTGGCCGCGGATAGTTTGGTTATTGTCTAGGATCACTGCAAAGAATAAGAATATTGATAGGGGTGTTCCTTGTGGCGGTAGCAGGGCCACTGGCAATAATGGTATTATGTATTGGCCCCAGCATCTCTAAGGAGCCACTTTTGCCAATGGCTGGGGCCAAGGATACCATTAAGTTGCCAGTGTCTGAATCACTTAAAAGAGCTGGTCTCCACTGCATGGCTCAGTATGGGTCCAGGATCTGGGCTGGGCCAGGCATGCCTGGCGTGGGAAGTGGGGACTACCCCAGACCCAACCTGGTGTGGCCTATAATATATGCACATGATGGAGCTGGCCGTGTTCGTTTACAGCACCCACTATTCCTAGGTGCCAGAGCTGGTTTTAGGAGGTTTCCTGGCCCACCTTTTTCTCCTAACAAGCTTC
Source organism: Cricetulus griseus (assembly GCF_003668045.3). Lineage (NCBI taxonomy): Eukaryota > Metazoa > Chordata > Mammalia > Rodentia > Cricetidae > Cricetulus > Cricetulus griseus. The sequence goes on along the minus strand of NC_048600.1, from coordinate 46,005,301 downwards.
CCTTTAGGGTAGCATGGCCAAGGACATCCGGTTTCTCTAATGGAAGAACTGGTGCTAAGAGTTCCATGTTAACAGGAACAGACCCTGAACAGAAGGGACTTAATTCTGTTGTCAAGGATGTGTTCTTTCTAAAAGCCCCATAATAATCAACATCTATGATTATGACAAACAACATGGTTTTTTTTTTACGTTAGGTTTAGGTCAAGAGCCCAAGGATGGTCACCACCACCATACATCTGCCTCTGTTCAGCATCCTGGATATGTCAACGGGCTGGGCTCCCTGTCATGCCTGCTTGAGCCCATATTGGTAGACAAGATGATGTCTGGCAGGAAAAGGGGTATTTTTTAGCCTGTGCATTCCTTTGGTCAAGGAAAACCCAGGTGTGGGTCACAAGCTCAGTAAAGATTCACTGTAGTGAGTTGCTGGGACAGCAAACGGCTGTGGACTGAGGATCGTGTTGCCTTCCCAGGCCCTCCACCAGAAAAGTCCTGGGAGCTCCCTCCAGCTCAGCTGGGGTGCCCCAGTGTGCCCCTTGGAGATATGGGAGCATGCAAGTATAGTTAGTGAAGGAACACTCCCTGACCTTTTTCTCCTTCCAAAACATTCATTCCTGTCTTCAGTGTTTTGGGTTCTAGAAAGGATTTCCAGGCTTCCAAGACAAGCACTGACCCCTTCTTTTCCTCCACTCTGCCTGTTACATTGACCCTGAGGCACCATGGGTCAACCTGGACTGAGATGAAGGTGCCTTCTGACCAAATAACCCCTCAAACCTAAGGATGTGAGGTGCTGTTGACATGGCTGGATGCTGAAATCCTTCCATGAGCCCTAGTTAAGACAGCTGGCCATTCTTAGGATCATGGACCAGGCTAGGCACTACATGAGCTGGCCCCGCTGGTCCTGTTTCTCATTAAGGTCAGCACTAGTAGGCAGTCTCAGTGTAGATCCTTTGTGGCTATCCTAGTTTAACAAGCACATCACAGAATCTGAATATCCCAGGAAATGTGTAGGGACCCCTTGGGGCCACTGAACATTTAAGGCTCTCAAGGGAACGGTGGGAAGAGGATGTGGGAAAGCCAAGAACGCCACTGAGGGGAATTTGAGGTCAACCTGCACAGTGAATACAAGTAAATTCTCAAGATGTGGTCAGAACCCTTAGTGAACAACAACAACTATAGTTGGTCAAGAAGGGGTGGTGACCTTAATATCAGCATTCAGGCTCTGAGCAGGAGCAAAAGAAGAGGCAGAATGGAGGAACCAGGTGGCTGGGTCTCTCTGGGCTTGGGTTCCTGGTACATCCTGAGCTTAAGAGAGGAGGTCTAGGTGGGGATTTTTCAGCTTGGTTGACCCCCTTTCCTATGGTCTGAGCAGACTCACTGCCCACAGGTCCTTGTCCGGCGACTTGCTGATGGAACAGAACTCCGTGGACGCATTGTAGAGACTGAGGCATACTTGGGGCCAGAAGATGAAGCTGCTCACTCAAGGGGTGGCCGGCAGACTCCCCGAAACCGTGGCATGTTCATGAAACCTGGGACCCTGTATGTGTACATCATCTATGGCATGTACTTCTGCTTGAATGTCTCCAGTCAAGGTTAGTGGTGCTGGGCTTGGGGAAACAGGCAGGCTACCAGCTGGCCAACACCCTGGAAGACTGAGGTAGACAGGCGTTTGAGTAGGGAGGTGCCATTGTGGGCTAAATTGGGATTTCAGGGGTTTTGGCTGTTCTTGACAGGGCAAGCCTGGCTAAAGCAGCTGAGGCTACATAGCACGGAGGCGACAGGGCCAACCTGCATGCAGAGCAGTCAGGTTCTATGGCCAGAGTTCAGAATGATGATTTTGGTTCTGGGTTAGATTTGGAGTGGGCCAGGGGGTAGGAAAGTGGAAAGCAAGAAACTGGTTTGGGGTAAGCTGGGCTCATACAGGAACCTTGCCAAAAGTCCTATTCTGGGATCTGGTTCAGTTACTCTCATCCAGGAGCATCTCTGCTCCCTTAGGAGACATCAGGCAATGTTTGGTAGCATATCTGGTTATCATTACTGGCTAGCATCTGGCAGGTAAAGGCAGGGGTGCTGCTAGAAACCTGCAATGACCACACAGGACCTCCTGGCCCCATATAGCATTTGTGGAGGGATGTAGCTGCAGTGCTCCTGGGAGAAACTGAGTCTCCTGAGGTCCAACGCTGTCCTGACAAGCATGTAGCCTTGTGTTCTCAGTGGTTGAGCCTGACGAACCAGTACCATCCTACCAAAGCCACCACTGGTCCAAAGTGACCAACCAAATGCTCTTTGTTTGTTGGACAAATACTTGTGATGCAGGGAATTGTGGGTGCCCATAACAGAAAGCTGAGGGTGTCCAGTGCAGGGAACTTGGGAGCTGGAGGTGAGTGGACCACAAGACTGGCTCTGTGCTTACCACAAAGCTGATACTGAGTGACAGTATGGATGACTAGACATCAAAAGATCATGAGAGGCTGGAGAGGTAGTTCAATGCTTAAGAGCATTGGTTGCTCTTGCAGAGGAGCTGGGTTCCCTTCTCAGCCCCCTCAGTTTACAACCATAACTGTAACTCCAGTTCCAGGAGATCCAGTGCCCTCTTCTGGCATCTGTCAGCACCATGTGTACAAGTGGTGCAGACATACATACAGGCAAAACACCAGTATACCTCCTCTTCCTCTTCTCCTCCTCCTCCTCCTCTTCCTCATTCCCTTCTTCTCCCTTCCTCTTCTTCCTCCTCCTCCTTTTTTTTTTTTTAAATTAAAAAGAGAAGAGAGAAAGATGACAAGCCTTCCTGGACAGAACCAACCCTATTAGTATGGCTTAACTAAGGAATTAAAACCTAAGATGGTTAGTGCTGCAGTCTCTGAGGGAGAAAAACAATGCTGGTTCCTGGGGCATGGTGAGTAAGGCAGACGCAAGGATGACCAACTGAAAGGCCCCCAAGAACATCCAGGTTGGGGGCAAATTCCCACAAGGATGCACATGGTCCTGATGAGGGTCATCCATGTTGAGTAGAGGCTAAGGACATGGGTGTCACTGGCAGGCAGCCAGGTGTGACTGCTGAGAGTTTGGGAAGAGGATGAGGGTTTGAGGGCCAAGCAGGGCAGATGTCAGAATGCCAAGTTAAAGCAGATGTGTAGCAGAGTTAGGCAAGGACATGGAGGTCAAAGCTGTTTGCATGAAGATGAGAGGGAGCGAGGATAGCATGGGATGATAAAGTGGCCCTGGGAGCTGAGAGTAGGGATCATGTGCCCTACACTCACAGGACTATGTATCCTGCTTCTCTCTGAAATGACAGAAGTCCCAGGTGATGAGCTAGGTACAGCATGGGAGGAGGGATTCAAGGGACTGGACCTTCCAGGATTTCTGTATCATATTTGCATTAGGTCTGAGACTTACCATTTTCTAGTAGAGTGGCGTTCTACCCCAGAGGTGCTGGCTCTCTGGGGCTTTCTATACCATCCTTGTAGCCACTACCAGTCAAGACTAGAGGAAGCCAAAGACTCACCCACACTAGTTGATCATAGTTCTGGCTTTGAAGAGCAGTGGTGAGAGTCTGTCAGTCTTGCCTGGTAGAGGCTTCCCAAGGTTCTTAGGGAAGACTTAGCAGCCTAGTTGATGTTACAGGGAAGAGGGGGCAGAGGGGTCTGGATATCTGGATGTAATGAATACCAGTTTACATGTGCAGGAAGACAGCAGCACCCCTGCAACACTGGGTATGTGCAGGTCTGAAGTTTACTTCCAGGCTGTCTGTCTGTCCCACAGGGGCTGGGGCTTGTGTCCTGTTACGAGCACTAGAGCCCCTGGAGGGCCTGGACACCATGCGGCAGCTTCGCAGCACCCTCCGGAAAAGCACTGTCAGCCGTACCCTCAAGGACCGTGAGCTCTGTAGTGGCCCCTCCAAGCTGTGCCAGGCCCTGGCCATTGATAAGAGCTTTGACCAGCGAGACCTGACCCAAGATGAGGCTGTGTGGCTGGAGCATGGCCCCCTGGCGACAGGCAGCCCAGCTGTGGTGGCAGCAGCTCGCATAGGCATTGGTCATGCAGGGGAGTGGACCCAGAAGCCACTTCGCTTCTATGTCCAGGGCAGCCCATGGGTCAGTGTGGTAGACAGAGTGGCTGAACAGATGTGTCAGCCTCAGCAAACAGCCTGATGGGCTTTTTTATTGTTTAAAAGTAGAATAAAAATCTTATTTGTGGGGAACTGTCCAAGTCTCAGCCAGAATTTGTGTGCATGCAGTTAATTATTCATCTGGGTCAGGAAACCTGGGTACCCGATATGTATGGCACCAAAGAGGGGAGAGTCGTCAGTGTATGGGTATATACACCTAGGAGCAGGAATGAGTTAAATGAGTGTTTTGGACACTCCAGGGCAGCTGCATAAGGGGCAGGCTGGGGAAGGGATCAGAAAGACAGAACCTGTGTGTGTGTAAAGGGCTTAGACTTCAGAGACACATCTTGGAAGGCCTTCTCCACCTCAGCAATGTAAGGATGCTGTGAGGACCAGATTGAAGAGTAAGCCTAGTGGGGCTGGAGAGATGGCAATGGTTAGAAGTGCTTCCCGCTCTTCTCAAGTTCCCTTTCCCAGAGGCTCACAACCTCTGTAACTCTAGCTCCAGGGTATGCTTTCTTCTGACCTCTGAGGACACCCACACACACAAAAGCATTAATAAAAATAAATATACATATATTTTTTAAAGTAACATTGGTGGCTTATGTCTGTAATCCTAGCACATGGGGACAGAGGCAGGAAGATCAGTTCAGAGTCATCCTTGGCTACATAGAAAGTATAAGGTCTGGGCTACATAAGACTTGGTCTCAAAACAAAAAGTCCAGCAATGGTTGCACCATAGCTGTTTCTGATCAGACAGACAGCTGGAACAAGAACCGGTTCTGCCAGGCTGGGGTTGCCTATCTTCCTAAGGTCAGTCAGGAGCTCTGGGGCAGGGAGGGGGTAGGCTAGTTCCCATTCACACTGAGCATGCTGCCTGGGCTCATGTGAGCAGTGCCTGGAAGACAGCAATGACGGGGTCCTCATGGGTGGTCACCACCAGCACACTGCGGAACTTGTCAAAGAGCGTGAGCAGCTGGGAACGTCGTGTGTTCTCATTGTACATGATCTCCTCCAGATGGTGGCGGCCGCGGAAGTAGTGAAGGAGCCTGGAGGAGAGAGGGTGGCATGAGCCTAGCCCAAGGCCAGTGCTACTAAGGACTCCAACAGCCATTGGTGGGTGGATCTGTAAGCTGCCTGCAGGTTTGTGAAGAGCTGTGGGCTGGGCCAAGCATCACAGACCTTATGTCCACCAATCCCCCAGTGAGTGGTGGTAGGCCTGAAGTGAGTCCACACAGCGGCACAACTATGCAAACCTAGAGCCACTTCAGCATGCACCCTGATGAAGGGAGGAATGCTACTGGCTTCTTTCTATTCTCCCATGGCATTGGGTTCAGTCTGTGCCAGGGGGATTTCTGTAGTTGAGTCCAACACAAAGAAGGCCAGGGAACAGGAAAGGCCTGGACCAACATTTGGAAGAGTTGCAAATGGTCCTCTAGCAGTCTGCAGTGTGATTCTTAGAACACTGAACACCAACAACCTGACCTCTTCCATTATGCCCGTACAACACCTAAGTCAGGTTGGATATGACAGACATCAAGCTGCTATGACCCAGGGTCCTAAGGTTCCCCAGGACCAAGAATCTGGACATATTCCTGCCAAGCCCCCAGTGGGTCAGAACCTGAGAGCAGCTGCCTCTCAAGCAGTGGCAAGGAACACTCAGAAGTACGAGTAAGCAGCTAACTAGATCCAGGGGTGTGGCCAGAGGCCCACCTGGACAATAGCTCCTGCCCTTCACACACCAATCTTAGGAGAAGAAGAGCCCACCATGAGCTGTGGTAGTAGGTAGCTGTGCAAGGATACCAGCACTTCCCTGCAGTTATCCATATCACCTGTTATCAGTCACCTGCTCCCTACCTGGCAAACATGCGGAGGTCCTCCGGGTTTTGGGCTGCAGGTACACTGAGGATGGCAGCCCGCTCATGCTCTGAGAGGCTGGCCAGCAGATTCTCTGTCATCCTCTTGTTCAGTGGTGAGTCTCCACTGGGGAGCAGCTCTGCACTGGAGTTGTCCATACTGGGGCTGGTAAGGGTCATGTCATCACTGCTGGCTGTGGGTTGGAACAGCCAAGTGATGCCAAGTATGCCAAGATGCAGAGCATCAAAGGCACTGACAGCATCCAGATCCTGAGGTCACTGCCACACTCCCCTCTAAGCCTTCATGCAAGAACTTACTGCCATCCCACCTCCTAAGTGTGTAGTATGCCTCTTGTGTGGCTAACCTGGAACACAGGAGCTACCCTTATAAGAACAGAAGAACAGAACAGAAGAACGCTGCATGCCCACTATACCCTAAGGCAGGCACGGTGTCTTGTCCCACCTTAGCCAACATGGGGATGAAGCACATGGACCCCAACAGCAGATAGCTGTGTTCCCTGTGATGACAGTATGAGGTCCTGCTCTGAAGACGGGCTGGAGTGGGGGAAGTCTAGCTGTGCTGCAGTGGGCAAAGGCTTCTGACTACAGGCAGCTGCTTAGGGGCAAAGCCTCCCCTTCAGACCCACAGCAGCACAGGAAAGACAGGAGGAAGAGGTCTCCACAGGCAGGAACAGAGGCAGCTGAGTGTACAAACATGAAAAGACACCTCTTATCCCAACAGTGCCCAGGCTTCCTGGATGCCATCACCAAAGTCTCCCAGCCCCCCATTACCAGACAGGTGTCCTGGATGGGGATCCTACTTGGGGAGCCGAAGCTTAGGGCATTTGGTGTGCTGAGGCTGCGGCCACCAACTCGGGCAGTGAAGGGGACGTCATCCTCTCGAAGTCGGGGCTCCTCTTCACTGGGTGAGGCCATTAGGCAAACATAGGTGTGCAGTTGGATGAGGAGCCGGCGCTGCAGCATCCACACCACCATTTGGATGAGCTGGGTCTATGAATGAGCAGAGTAAGAAAGTGTGGGCTGATCCCCTGACTACAGTCTTGATCCTGTTCCTGGCCCTTAGCAGCCCCAATACCTAAGCAGGAAGGCCTCCTATCTGGAAGAAGGGACCCTCAACTGCAGGGTAGCCCTGCAAGGTCAGCTTACCCCAGGGAAAGCAATGGGGCCAGAACTCCCAGACCACATTTGTACTAGCCCCCATCACACACCTGGGCTTTTTCCCTCCTCTGAATTGACTTTCCCTACAGCCATGTGTGTTCTTGCAGCCCTCATTCCAGCCCACTGAGAACTGCTGCCATTAGACAGTCTACTGCTGGGCAAGCCCCACACTGTTAAGAGAAGCAACTGCCCTATGAGTCCTTGGCTCTACCTGAAAGTCTGCTCCAAGAACAGAAATGATTCCAGAAAGAAATGGGGAATGGATCTACTGCTCTAGTGTGGTAAGGCACAGTCAGGCCTTGCAAGCACTGGCCAGGCAGTAGCCAGCACCAATGGAAAAGCACCTCTCAGGCACAGATACCAAGCATTTGGTATGTGTAGACAATACCAATGTCCTCATCTTTGGGAGGCCCAGAAGAGCTGCTGTTCTGGTTACACATGGAAGGGGGTTGGATTACTGGGGAGGAAGATATACATACCAACCATGGTCAAAAACCAAATAAATTTCAATAGGAATTCAAGCTATTGAAACATAAAATGTAAAAAATAAAACACAAAAGCTTCATAAGCACTAGACAGTATGTCCCCGGGATGTGGCAAACCAAACAGCTCCACCCCAGTCCCCTGACAAGGCCTGAAACAGCTGCTCAGACATGGCCTGGAAGATCAGCCGTTATCCAGACAACTGGGAAGTTTCTGCTGGAATGGGAGCTCTGCCAGACCCTCCCCCAAGAACTGCCTGGGGGAGAGTAGGGAGGGTACAGATGCAAAGTGTATCTTTTCATCCCCCTGGCTCAGTTCCTGGAAACCAAGGGCTCTGTGAAAGGCAGCTTTAAACTCTGGCACACTCAGCATGTAAATGAGTTGAAAACCCAGGATCTTATTCCCATTCACAATTTGAGAAGGGGAAGTATTTGACTTTAAGGGCTGATTTTGCCCAGTGTATCTGGCACCTAACAAAACAAATACTTTGCTTTTGAAGATAAAGCATGGAGCCCACCCAGCTTGTCTCAGACACCTGTCCTTTCTCACTAGATCTCTCTTGGAGCTCAAAGCAGTTACTAGAGTGGAGGGGCAAAACCTCTCTGCTCCAAGTCACCATTTTATCCTCTCTTGAGCATGGGCCTGTGAACAGTGACTGACCCCTGTGGCCTACTGCACCTTCAAAAGCACCCCACCACAACTAGTACCCAACTGCCATCCTCTGCCCTGACCCAGGCCTACCAGGCAAGACACGGTCCTAGCCTGGTGTACTATAGATCTTAGGAAAAGGACTCTAGGCGCAGAGGCCCTAGGATTCCACACAAAGATCCCATGGTTCCTAAGCCCCCAGAGGAAGGGATACAGGAACTAAGCTGTCTTGGAAAGCAGGGCCCAGGCTTAGTGGAAACAAAGCTGTCTGCAGCCTCTGTCTGTGAGAAGCCCCTCGGTCCAGGAGGCAGCACAAGAGGATCCTGTCAGCCCAAGAATAGCCAGTAATACCCTTCTGGCAAATTTAACCCAGTCCTAGACCAGAGGATACCCATGGACCACAGGAAGCCTGCAGAATTTAACCACAAGTCTCCCCAAACCAAGGCAAAATGTCAACAGTGCTAAGGGCCTTTAAGTCAGGGGCCACCAGGCAGGAAGTTAGACCCAGTCCATCTCATAAGCCACACAGGGGCTCTAGTGACTTACCTCCTGTGCAGGGGGAGCCAGAGGGCTCCTGAACTCCGACAAAGAAACAGGCAAGGAGAACTTAGCCAGGATAGATGGCAGGTCATGGGACGGGAACTGTCGAGAGAACTGCTCAGCCAGTGGGGAGTACCTAGGGCAGACAACTGTGGTCACAGTGCAGTTTCCCAGGGTTACAGCAACCATCTGGGTAAGCATAATGACAACAGAATGAAGTATGGTGACCCAGCAGGCCTTCAGATGGACAGAGTTGCAGGCACTGTCCCTCAAGATGTGGCAGGAGCCACAGAACCCCTCTGATCTCAGCCAGGAAGAGATAGCCTTAACGTGGGCAACACCAAACCAGACTGGGATCTATACCTGAGCATGCCATTGGCAGCATCAGGATACAGTTAGAGCTGGCCTCAGGGCTTCAAAGCCTCTGGTACCTGGCCACTTCAGGTGCCACTAAGGGTCCTGCTGGGCTCTTTCTAGCTCTAGACTCTAGATTTGGCAGCCATGGTACTCACAGGCACACACTGGCATTGGGAGACAGGACATAGACGTTGTTCTCACACAATGGGTAGATGATGACGGCCTTGCCCCAGTATACCAGGTGAGCTGCGAGCTGGAAAACCTGCAGACCAAGGGGAGATGGAGGGACTGAACTTAGAAGCCATTGCCTTCCTACCTTTGGAACTCCTCCAACCTAAAGCAGCACGGTGCCACCCTGCCTCTGGGTCAGTGAGTACCACCAGCACTGTGTTGTGGAAAAATCTTTTTGTACACTAAGAGTATGTGTCACTCTGATTGCTTTAATAGAAAGCTGAATGGCCAATTGATAGGCAGGATTTTCAGGGCAGAGAGGACACTAGGAAGAAGGGAATCGCCAGCCAGAGAGAGAGAGAGAGAGAGAGAGAGAGAGAGAGCACAAGACAACAGGTAAATGCCATGAGTTACATAGCACCAGGTAGATGAACAGAAATGGGTTAATTTAAGTTATAAGAGCTAGTGGAACAAAGCATAGCTTTAGTCTTAAGCATTTATAATTAATAAGAAGTCTCTGTGTGGTTATTTGGGAGCTGGCAGGCAGATCAGAGACAGACTAGCTACAGTACTATTTCTGTATTCAGAGTTCCCTGTGCTGCTTGGGACCACTGTTTTGCTAGGCAGCAGGTGTATGAACACAGGGACACTAAATTGCTGGGGAACCTGATCAGCCTGCCTGGGCTAGATGTTCCAGCAAAAGCATAGTATTCCCATGTCGACCAGAACTCCAGCACCATTTTCTAAAGTAATGAAATATGGAGGCTCTCATTGTATTCACTCCTGCATACTCAAAGTCCCAACTCATCCCTATGCACTTTGCTTTCCCCAGAGACCATCCTGCTTCCTAGGCTCTCAAATACCAGAAAATACACAAAGACAACAGAAATCCTTTCTAGGGGTGGCCTCCATACACGCTAACTTCATGGGGGTAGCCAGACCTGAAAATACAACACCACAGCCCTTCATGAGAAGGAAGGTATGTGAAATCCCAAGCCATGATATTCTACCTAGATCACAAAGACCCCTTTCAACAGATGGGCCCATGGTGCTGAGTGCTCCTGCCTGAACACAGTGCCTGTTTCATTGCTGAGGGCAGGTATCTACCAACAACTAGCTCAAACATGGAGAAAACAGCCACCCCACTGTTACCCCCTTTGTTCTTATCCCAAGTGCCAGTGACATCAGCTCTCGGGCAAAGACATGTCCACTCTCTCTATTTTTGCTGACACTGTGATTTCCATTCCCACCCTCCCTCTACCTCTAAAACATTCTCCACTAGGCAGCCAGAATACCATTTTAGGGACTAAAAGTCCAAAATCAGCATGATAGGGCTGGAACCAAGGTGCCAGCAAATCTGTGCTCCCTTGGGGGTTCAAACAAAGAATCTGTCCTTGTCTATTCCAGTTGCTGGCATTCCTTGGCTTATAGCCTCATCAAGCCAATCTCTATTCTTACATCATCTCCTTCTCTTCTGCAGTCAACTCTCCTTCAACCCCCTTCTTAAAAATGTGTGTGTGTGTGTGTGTGTGTGTGTGTGTGTTCCTGCTAATGTACCTGCAGAAGGCTGTCAGATCCTCTGGAGTTGTTACAGGAGACAACAGGTGCTAAGAACCAAACTCAAGTCCTCTACAAGAGCAGCAAAGTGCTCTTAAACCTCTAAGGCAGTGTGGTTCTCAACTTTCCTCATGCTGTGACCCTTCAATACAATTCCTCATGTTGTGGTGACTCCCAACTATAAAATTATTTTGTCGCTACTTTCGTAACTGTAACTTTGCTACTGTTATGAATCATAACTTAAACATCTGATGTGTAGGTATCTGAAGCTTAGCAGTAGAGTGCTTGCCTAAGCAGTCATGAGGCCCTCAGTTCAATCTCTGGTACTGCCAAAAACGATGTGTGTATCTACATACACTAAAAACCTGAAGAGAACTGAGTATGATGTCACACCCAAGAGGTCAGGAGGCTGAGGCAGGAAAATTACAAGCATGAAAACAGCCAAGGCAGGCTGAGTGTTGCTGTTGCATGCCTTTAATCCCAGCACTTGGGAGATAGAGGCAGGCAGATCTCTGAGTTGAAGGTCAGCCTGGTTCTAATGAGTTTCAGGACAGCCAGGGCTATGCAGAGAAACCCTGTCTCTAAAAACCAAAAACCAAAACAGCCAAGGCTACGCAGAAGACATCCTATCTCAAAACAACAGAAGTCTGGAGAGGCTTCTATTCCAGTACTCAGGAGACAGAGACCAGCAGACCTCTCTGCTCTAGGCCAGCCAGAGCTATACACTAAGACACTGACACACTAAAACACTGACAGGATCTTCAGTGTTTATGTATGAAATATAGGATTGTGGGGACTTTCTGATCTGTAATTTATATTATATTTGAACTTTCAGTTAGTAATTTTTCTTTTATTTGTATTAATTATGTGTATATGTGTGTCTGTACAGGTGTGTACAGGTGCCCTTAGAAATCAAAGACATCAGATCCCCTCAAACTGCAGTTTCTGGGCAGGCTGCCTGATCTGGGTGCTGGGAATCCAGCTCAGGTCCTTTGCAAAAACAACACAATGAACCACCTTTCCAGCCCTATTTATTAGTAATTTTTTTAAAAGACAAAACTCCCAAAATTTTATGCTCTCTGGATTGATATGGTATGAATGCTTTTCTAATTTGTTTTGTCTTGCTTTTTGAAGACAAGGTCTTGCTTTGTAGCCCAGGCTAGCTTTGAACTCAGATCCGTCCACCTCAGCCTCCTGAGGGCTAGAATTACACATGTGCCACAAGGCCAATCAGTGTGATTATCTCATGTGTGACAATCACACCTGAGGCAGACGTTCCCCCAAAGGTCCAGTACCACCCTTGGACCACTGTACCCCACAGGGACATCTACAGGAAACAGCAGTCCCAGAGAATGGTGAGGTGAACCATCAGGGCTAGAACTCTATTTCTATCAGGTTCAGCAGGGAGTTAGTACGGAAGGAAACAACACCCTCCTCCCTGATCCCAGACAAGGCCAATGCAAGGAAATGGAGGAGACATCAAAGGTTGATCAAAGAGGACTGTGACAGTGAGGGGTCAGGCACGGTGCTAACTGACTCCATCAAAACAGCCTCTTAGTCTTTTCAAACTGTAAGTAGGAAGTGAAAATATACCACCATCCATGTAGCCCAATCTCTTTATAACAGCGGCACTGCCCCTCTGTGGTTGTTCAGGACAATGAATATATTCAAAGTTCTGTGTCTTACAGAGGGAAGCCCACCCAGGGATAGCCAGAGATAGAGAGAAGGGACGAACTTATCCTGAGAATATAAAGAGTTTTGGGAAAAGCAGCCCAATAGGCCCACAAAGCAAAAACTACCAGCAATGCCAACCCATTTCTCTGTCCACACTGAGCCAGGAGGGATCCAAGAGAGCCTGCCTCAGAACTGTGGCCACTACATCTCGCTGAGAAGTCTTGCCTTTTAGCAGAGGTACCAGGGTGGGCCTTTGCTGCCCCCTGTTGGCCACATGGTACACATCCCTACCAGATCAGGATATTGGCATTTATTTATTCATTTGGGCCTGCCCTTAGACTTGTCACCTAAAGCCCTGGCATAGGTAACCTGGTGAGTTTCTTCTGTGCTTTTCCTCCACCACACTTTAACCACAGCCACAAACAGGGTTCTACAAGAAGGTGGAACCCAGCACTGAATCTGTCCCTTTCCTGCTGCTCTGGGATACACAGTGCTACCCTTCCAGTAGAGCACAACCTGATCAGCTGTTTCCCACCTGCCTGTCTCTGCCACACCTCCTCCTTGAGAATGGGCTATTTTGATGACCCTGGGGCTGGGTTGGGAACAAAAAAGATGGGGGGGGGACAATGAAACAAAAGGAACACACATGGATCAGTAACTCATTTAGATACTAGTCCTTTGGGTATCAGAGATTGAATTAAAAATTAAACAAATTCTTGGTCCTACAGGGAAGGCTTTCTCTGATTGGACTTAACAGATCTCTCGAATAGGACTGAATCTCTGCATGTCTCACCATTAAAGACATGTATTTCATTAGAAGAAGGAAAGAAGGAAGGAGGGAGGGAGGGAGGGAGGGAGGGAGGGAGGGAGGGAGGGAGGAAGGAAGGAAGGAAGGAAGGAAGGAAGGAAGGAAGGAAGGAAGGAAGGAAGGAAGGAAGGGGTGGAAATGTGCAGGGACAGAAGCACATACAGTAGGGTAAGTTAGCAGCTCAAGTTCAAGCTCTCACTTCCCACATGCTTGTTCGTATGCCACTGTGACTGTCCTGAGCTGGTGTGTCTGCTGTGTGCTACTACCTCCCCCACCTGTCCTCCAGGCCTTTGCTGGGAACACTTCTCTCCTTTCTCTTATGGCTTGTCTCACCTCTGCTCAACAGAGACAGATTCAGACACCAGAACCCCAAGCCTCCCACCCACACTACCCTGATCTGTGGCAGGTCATGTAGTATCAACTTGTGTGCTAGACAAGGGCCCTAAACATTTAGCATGGCAGGCAGTCTGCTTTTCTCAGAATTTAGCATTTTCCCCCACAGACTACCTCCTTCTTCTTCCCACTTCCCCAGGTCCCCAGCCTACCTGCAGCAAGGCCAGGTCAGCATCCTGGGCTAGCTGCTGCAGGTTCTTCACAGCAGATGTGGTCTTGATGACCCGCACCAGAGCCGGAGAGCAGTCAATGGGAAGCTCACCCAGCAGAGACTTCTCATCACTGAGTAGTAGCAAGGCATGGTAGGGGCTGAAGGACAGAGGTACATGTCAGCAGAACATGAAGGGCCACAGGTCTTGTACCAGGTAAGTGCCTGGAACACCAAGGCACAGCCAGAGGTCATAAGCACTGCACTGTGGGCAGTAGAGGTTGAGGGAGAAATCAGAGAAAGCAGTCAGGGCTTTTACAAACTCTGCAAGGATTACTGTTGCCCTGCGGGAGGGGAAGGAGGTAGGGATTAGAACAAAACTAGGGAGCATCTGAATACCTGACTTCCCACCCCCTTCTGGGATTTTCCCAGTCCCCCCCCCCCCCGTGTGTGTGTGTGTGTGTTGTGTGTGTGTGTGTGTGTGTGTGTGTGTGTTGTGTGTGTGTGATGTGTGTGTGTGTGTGTGTGTGTGTGTGTGTGTGTGTGTAGGGAGGCTGTACGTGGGGGAACAGTTCATGAGCCTATTCAGCCCATTCATGTAAGTATGGAGGCATCAGAGGTCTTTATCACTCTCCACTTTTTTTTTTTTTTACATGTATATTGTATATGAATAAGGCACATGCATACAGTTCTCCTCTTCTACCATGTGGGTTCCATGGATTGAACTCAGGTCACATCTAGCCTGGAAGCAAGTGCCTTTACCTGCTGAGCCAGCTCATCAATCCTCAACTTTGTTTTATTTTATTTCTGAAACAGGCTCTCTCTACTTAGCTCAGGTTGTCCTGGAACTCATTCTGTAGACCAGGCTGACCTCAGACTTAGTGATCTCCTGCCTCTGCCTCCCAGGTGCTGGGATTAAAGGCGTGCACCATCATGCCGAGCTCTCTACCTTATTTTTTGCAATAGAACCTGAAGCTTGCCAATTTGGCTAGACTGGTTGGCCACCAAGCCTGTCACCTTATTCATGTGTACATACACATGCACACACACATATAAATAAATAACAGTTAAAAAAAGAGCATGGAGGTGCATGCCTTTACTCCCAACACCTGGGAGGCAGAAGCAGGTAAAGTCTTTGAGTTCAAGGCCAGCCTGGTCTTATATGGTAAGTTCCAAGACAATCAGGAAAGCAGAAAGACCCTGTCTCATGAGGGGAGAGGGGAGAAGTGTGTGTGTGTGTGTGTGTGTGTGTGTGTGTGTTATGTATGTATGTGTATGTATGTGTATGTGTACTCATGTAGTGGTAAAGTGCTTGCCTAACTTGTGCAAAGTGCTAGGTCCAACCATTAGTACCACAAAAAAGAAAAACAGGCAGGGGGAGGGGGGAGATCTTTCTAAAATAGGAAAATCAAAATATCCACTAACTATGAATAGAACTATGCAAATATGCAAGAAAGCCATTTGGCTTAGGGCACAGCTGTGGGAGGACTAGGCAATAAGTGCTCTGTTTCTGTCATTTCCAGTGTTAAGGAATGTGCCCAGGCCTTTTGTTTGTTTGTTTGTTTTCTTGAAACAGGGTTTCTCTGTGGCTTTGGAGGCTGTCCTGGAACTAGCTCTTGTAGACCACACTGGTCTCGAACTCAGAGAGATCCACCTGCCTCTGCCTCCTGAGTGCTGGGATTAAAGGCGTACGCCACCACCGCCTGGAGTACCCAGGCTTCTTTTCATCTCTTTTTTCTTCTTTGTAGTGCTGAGGCAGACCCCAGGGCCTAGAAAGTACTACACCACTGAGTTGTATTTCCAACCCAGCTTTTCCTTGCAGGAAATCAGTTAGTCTAAGAAATAACTTGGGTTCCCATGATTTCTGACTGAAATGCTGGTAATTACTGAGTGTACAGTACCATGAAGGCAATCTGCTAGAGTCCTAGCTTAGCCCCAGGCTGCCCTGCAGGCCTAGGTGGTGGGTGAGGCCCTTGGCAGGTTCTACTCACACAGACTATGCTGGGAGGGACCAGTAAAAACCTGGGATGGATCATTTCTGGGCAGAATTGGATGTAAAGTCATGTGTTTTTGCTAACAGCAAAGCCCTATCTGCCAACTTCTGTGGTGGGAGGAAGAGAATTTCTGGAACAAAGTAACCAGTAAAATAGCAGGCAGCCACTGACAGGAAAGGCATGATGGGGTTGGCTCTCACCGGATGGCTTTCAGACTCCGCTCAATAGCCTCAGGAGGGATCAGACTTGAAGCTGCATAGTGGATCTTGTGAGGCAAACAGAAGCTCACTTCCAGCCAGCTGTTAATGTGAAGCCGCACCACACCAGATGTGCAGAGGCTGTGAAGAGTGGGCTTGTTAGTTCAGCAGCCACCTGCCTATTTCCACTGGACAGCAACCTATTCACAGATGCTGGCCTCACACACTGCCCGTCTGGCTAGAGGAAAATGCAGATGGAGATCTCAGGAGTAAGAGAGCATCTCTTCCAATCTCAATATATGTAAGAACATGCGCGCACACGCGCGCGCGCACACACACACAGACACAGACACAGACACACACACACACACACAGACACACACACACACACACACACAGTTTCTTTTTCTCCGTCCCTCCCTCCCTGGAGTAGTGTATAATCCAATCAGCCTGTCAGGGCTAAAGGAAGCTGCTTCTGTCTCTCCTGGAAATTCAATGTAGCAGAGCCATTGGCTGCCTGCCTGGACCCAGCAGATAGATGCATCCTCTGTGAGAAGACCTGTCTTGAACACCTGATGCAGACCCAGGCCCAGGACAAGACCTATTCCAAAGAGAAGAGATGGATAGAAGAGGAAGCTGTCAAGTCCCACAGAACATTACTGTAAGAGGCACAAAGCTCCTACCTTCACGTACCTTGCTGGTGGTGAGTGCCACAGGCACATGTGTTGTGTAGCTTTCAATCAGAGGACACACAAGTGACTATCTGTCCCAGCCCCAACATTCTACCACAGCAAACCTTTTACCCCACATTCTCAGTGACTGACACATAGTTACAGCTTCAACATGTTCAGGTCACACATGGCACCACTGTCCCCAATCACTTATTTCATACAGCAGCTCAAACCATCAATAAATCCTATGAGTTCTACCTGCAAGGACATTAAAACTCCAGATCTCTTCAGCACTACCAGGCCAGAGCTGCCCAGATAACCAGCACCCGAGAAGGTACCCTGGTCCACTTTCCTCATAGCTTCTACCTGGGCAGTACCATCCAAGGTCTTCCAACACAGAGAACCCTGTGTCCTGCACACACTTTCTGTTCTCAATTCCTGCCCCCTCACTCAAGTCTAGCCATTCTCAGGACCCTGGCACTTAAATTTTGCCACAGACTGTCTTCCCAAATGCCTTATGGCTTTCTCATCACTTCAATCTCAACTGTCACATTCTCAGTGAGGTATTCTGACCCATGGCACCTGGTCCCACCTTCACTCTGACCCCTCACCCTGTACCCATGTACTCACGCCCACAGGATACTACCTGTCTGCTACCTAATGCTGCTGACACCATGTCCCTGCAAGGTTTGCACTGGCATACAAAGCACTCATGAGTAGCGGGGAGAACCCAGAGTCAGACAATAGTCTTCAGGTCTATATACAGTGTTGGCAAGAAGTATGTTAGCACATTGCTGCAGTTATACAAATGACACAAAGGAAGAAAAGCAACTGCGTAGGCAAAGCCCCTGCATGAGAAGGCTGCTTCTTGTCATCCGCCCCAACCCAATCAAGCTCACCAGGCAGGTAGCCTCCTTCATCCAATGTAGGAAATACAACCCAAAGCTTCATGGTAACTTCAGTTCTCAAACAAGTGCACAGGACACATCACTTGGGCTCTTTTTTTTTTTTTTTTAAGATTTATTTATGCTGGGCATGGGTGGTGCACACCTTTAATCCCAGCACTTGGGAAGCAGAGGCAGACAGATTTCTGTGAGTTAGGGGTCAACCTAGTTGGTCTACAAAGCGAGTTCCAGGACAGCCTCCAAAGCTACAGAGAAACCCTGTCTCAAAAAACCAAAAAAAAAAGAAAGATTTATTTATCTATCATGTATACAACATTCTGCCTCCATGCCAGAAGAGGGCACCAGATCTCATTATAGATGGCTGTGAGCCACCATGTAGTTGCTAGGAATTGAACTCAGGACCCCTGGAAGAGCAGTCAGTGCTCTTAACCTCTGAATTTCTATAGCACCTTCCCCCATCTTGTTTCCTTTGCAGCCTCCTACCCAGAAGATCAGCCAAGAAATACTTTCTCATCACCACCCACCCTGCTGCTATTCTCAGCTCCCAGTATGGGAAAGGCCAAGAATAGGGCAGGCCAGCAGTTCAAGAAGGTGTGGCAAGAGTTCTTCCTGCCCAGGTCAAAGGTGGAAATGTTTGGGTGGGAGAAACTGTGGGAGAAACTAGGTCCTTGCTCCAGGCCAGACAAAACACACTTTTCTTTTCTCTTTTCTCCTTATCCCCACTTGTTTTCCTGAGATAGGGTCTCTGAATGTAGCCCTGGCTGTAGGCTGGCTTCAAACTCACAGAGTCCACCCACCTGTCTCCCAAGAGCTGAAGTGAAGGTGTGCACTGCCATGCCCACTCCTTTTTTTGAGTCAAGCTGACCTCAAACATGTGATCCTCCTGCCTCTACTTCCAAAGTGCTGAGATTCTCAGCATGTATCACAATACACCTACGAGGACTATTATAGCCTCTGCCCTGAAGCCTCCAGCAATAAACCAAGAGCCCTAAGCTTCTGAATTTCCCCAGAGCGTTACCAGGAACTCTAGCCAACAGTTTCAAATGCAAAAATTAGTCTTTTCCTCCTTCAAGCAGGGACTGACTGGGCAGTAGGGAAAGGAGACATGGAAGAACACATCTGTGACTCCTCACTCCCCCAGGATCCCTGCAGCACTGACTGTTCACCATGGCTTCTAAACATCTACGTCTGCTTCTCCCAGGGCCTCAGTACCACTGAGGATAGGTGTAGGGATGGGCACCACGCTGTGGCTGAGTCTAGAGGGCAACAGTGGTTTATAGGCCCCCAGGGAGGAACAAACTAGATGGTTAATGAGTGTCAAGATGTGGGTCACAGACCCAGGCTCCCTGAGGAGGTCAACACTATTGGTCTCTTCTAGAAATGGGCCCTAACTAAGCATGTCTGAGTGCAGTTTCCAGAGCTGTACCCTTCTTTCGAATGGAAAGCTCACAACCAACCTTGAGAAACCACCTAAGGAAACACTGCATCATGATAAGCTCTCAGCATCCACACAAAGATGGGAAAAGAAGGGCAAGAGTGGAGAGGATTACAGTGTGCTGCATGGAGTCATTCCCATGCAGACACTAGCCAGGCTCCTCCAATCAGCTTAACTCATGGTCATAAAGGGAAGAAATAATAGGTCCTGTTTTTGAGCTCTCTTATTTAGGGTATAACACGGGGTAGCTGTTGGAATCAGAATTAAAAGCCAAGACTCCTATCATTTCAAACATAGCTGATTCTGCTCTACCAAGGATCTCAGTGATGCTGTGACAACCATCTATTAGGTGCAACTCTAAGTAAGTACTGTTTCAGGTTCCTAGGGTACAGCAAGAAAGGGCACAAATTACAACCTTGCACTTGGGAGAATCTTACTCTGGCTGGCACTGAGAAATACAACTTTTAGCAAATTGTATAAACCACAGAGTTATAGGGAAAGAGGCACATCAGAGACTTGTGTGACAGTATAGGCCAGGCTTAAATGCTAGCTATGGGCATGAGGGAAACTAGGGACACATTAAGGCCTCTATAATACCCTCACGGCTCAGGTGTCTCTGCCATCCACCATCCTCATGACAGCTGACTTCGAATCCCTAGCCGGTGGCTTTCCCTCTGAATACTTTATACTGAGCTGCAGCCTCTTTACAAACTAACCAAGCAATGGTGTGGAGACACTGGGCGCTGCCATTAGGAGTCCCCTGAGGACCAGATAAACTTGTGGACAAACCTCTGGAGTACACTGGGAGAATAGGTAGCATTAGAAATGTGCCTGCCCATCTTTAGCTTCTAGCTCTGGGGAAAGTCAGGTGAATCCTTCACAGCAAGAAGACAGACCAAGAAACACTAACATCTGCTAAGAGGAGGAAAGAAAAGGGACTGTCCCTACTTCTATAATCTGCATTTCAAGACAAAACCCAGGGTCTGCACCCAGAGAGGTTTCCTGCTAAGCTTGTATTTCTATTTGAAGGTATTTAACATTAATTATTTAGTCTGAAAACAGTCTGCAGACAAACACTGTCCCCAAGCTTATCCAGCCTTCACAGCACAAGAGCCCAGCCCTTTCTGCAACAGGAGATAATGCTCTGCTAGAGCCCTGCATATGCACACCATGACTGTACAGAGCACCAGGATTCTATGGTCCACACCCAAGATGAGCCCTACACAAGCTTATCTCACTCCCCCACTCCTCAGCATGAGAAAGAATGCCATCTCCTACCTTTAGCTAAGAACCTCACCTCAGCTTATCCTTTTCCTACTCTGAGACTCTGTCATGTGTGCTGTGTGTCCTCTGCCCCATGCAGTTATAGGTGGTAGGATGCTGCACAAACCAAGAGACAAGGGTGTGCTTCAAAAGTTCTACCTTGAGACTTCAAACAAAACTTTACATATAGGTTCATCTTTTATGAAATGTGGACTGTAACTCTCAGAATACTCAAGAGGCATCTACAGACTTGCTCAAACAAACTTTACATATAGGTGCATCTTTTTTGAAATATGGACTATAACTCTCAGAGTACTCAGGCAACTACAGGCTTGCTCTTGCTCTTGAGCCATCAGCAGGGCTGCCAGCACTACCTGCTTGGCCAGGCCTAAGACAGCATTGGCAAGAGCTAAGCCTCCTAGACTCTACCACGGTCCCTGTTAACTTCAGAGACTCACTCAACAAAACATTTCTTCACACCCCAAGGAATTTATACCATCATTTCTCCTACCATTACACACTCCTTTAACCATCAGTGGATGAGCTATGCAAATGGCTATGTATAGAGAGTGAAGGGACATCCTTGGCCTATTGAGGGATGTAACCCAGGGGTCACATGAGATCATGGAGTTCCATAAGGAGACACAGGTACTGAGGCAGTCAGGGTGACCTCCTAAGAGATTCCAACTTCCAGTCTATATTCACAGACACTTAGGGAACTCAACTATACCAGAACTCTGGCTTGGGTTAAAATAGTAAATCCAGAACAATTCTGTTGAAAAGATGCTCTCAAAGCTCTATACCAATTAAGCCCACAACTTCCTGTCTTTTAGGTCTTCTCTGAGAGACTTTTCTCAGGACTCTAGCAGAAACCTGCTGTCAGGAGACAGCTACCCAGCCAGCGTACACTCAGTCACACCTTTGTATTGCTGAGGAACAAGACCTCAAGGCCAACCACAGACCTTGTGGGATGAGGCTTAGGGGGAATCAGGCCAAGAGGGCTACTGGGCAATTACAGAACCGTGCCAATACTGGATAGGGGTGGGAACAGAGGAGGTTACAACTATCACATCTTGCTAGAGAACTGTGGTTCTCAGCCTCCCCAGAACAGGTTCTAGGACCCAGGACTGGCTGGTGTAGGAATTCACCTGGAGGAGTGAGACTCTGTGTACTAACAAACAGGGTATCTGGCTAGAAGAATCTTGAATAGCCTTTCTCAAATTCCTGTGCTCCAAATTGGTCCACTAGGTGGCGCTGTGATGCATCAAGCCCTGAACTCTGCCTAGCAGATGACAAAGCTATATAGTCTTACTTACTACAACTTTCCACCACAATCCCAGTCCACTCTTTTTTCTTTAGAAACCTGAAATCCCTGGTTTGTTTTTTACTTTGTTTTTTAGATGCCATGTAGCCCAGCCTTGTCTACATAAGTGAGTTGGTTCCAGACCAGCCAGGGTTATATAATGGAACCCTGTCAAAAAAAAAAAAAAAAAAAAAAAGAAAGAAAGAAAGAAAGAAAGAAAGAAAGAAAGAAAGAAAGAAAGAAAGAAAGCCAGACAGTGTCACACACATGCAATCTCAAACCAACCTAGACCATTTAGTGAGACACACACACACACACACACACACACACACACACACACACACACACGCATTTTAACAGAGTGTTCAGCCACCGATATAATCAAATCAACATGAGGCTTCCATTGTGTCCCCAATACTTGCTGACCCCATATAGTCAATGTCTCAAACTCCAGCTCTCCTGGAGCACAAACTATCACAGTCAACTCCAGTTCTACCCACTGAATCTTGATTTCCTCATATGTGAAGAGGGAGCTGTCAATGAGGCCCACCTCAATAAAGGTGACAAAGAACTTGGCAGTAGGTAAGCTCAATAAAATGTCAATTTTAATGGTTGAAAAATATTTTCGGGCTTTTGTGTATAATCTTGGGCCAAGCTTCTGTTTTTGTTGCTTTAATAATTTTATTTTTATTTTGTGTACATTGGTGTTTTCCCTGCATATATGTCTGTGTAAGGGTGCTGAATCCTGGAGTTACAGACCGTAGTGAGCCACCATATGGGTGCTGGGAATTGAACCCAGGTCCTCTGGAAGAGCAGTCAGTGCTCTTAACCACTGAGCCATATCTCCAGTCCCAAGCTTGTTTTAAAAGGAGTCTGGAGTGATGAGTCCCTGCTAAGTACACAACACTCAACGAAGGGGCTGCCATTTGAAAAATGGACACCAAGATGGTTTCCTGAAGAGTGACCACACAGCTGTCCCTTCCCTAACCTTCCTTGTCCCTGTCTCAGCAGAGCTCCACAACACACACCCCAGAGCATTACCCAGCCTATGGCAGCATTGTCTATAGAATGCTTCAGCACTGGAGGCTTAGGAAAGCTGACCCAGGAAGAAGAGATTCAACAAGCATGGCCGTCTTACCTGTCATAAGCTTCTTTGAGGTCCCTAGCCAGCTTGCACTTGGGCAGGATATGGTGGAACGGGGACTGAGGACCTTCGTTTGCTACAAGAATCACAACAGATAAGGATTTACAGCTTCCAAAGCAAGAAAACATGCACAAGCCAGAACAAGAATTATCTTTAGAACAAACTCAACATTAATAAGTAATGTTAAAGCAATGTTAAACTAACATCAAGAAACTCCTTGTAATCATCATCATCATCATCATCATCAATGTATCCCAGATTCCTGTAAAATAAAAGTGGACTCACACTGATTTGTGAAATTATTTCTATATAAGATACCTTTATTTAAACTTGTCACTGGCCTATACAACCTTGTAGTAACAGAAGCAACCCATTTCACTGCCTCCCATGGAAGGAATGTCTCTTGGCTCACTGGACTTCACCTTCTGTTGCAGTGACTGGGTAGGCCCATGCCATATCCCACTCCTCTTCCCATACTTGTATGCTAATGAGATTTGTTTTTATGACTGAATTGTCTTTTATTAATCTTCATGAATCCCTAACAAAATATGCATAATTAAATGAATGTGGGTTTTTTTAAATATTTAATTTTTTAGCAGATTATTGTTGGTTTTGGTTTGTTTCTTTCCTTTTGATATAAGGCCTCACTCTGTAGCCTTGGCTGGACTAGAACTCAGCTCTGTAGACCAGGCCTCAAACTCACAGGGATCCACCGGCCTCTTCCTCCCAAGTCCTGAGATTAAAAGTGAGTACCATCAAAGAAGAGGAAATAAAATTTCTGGATTGTTTACTATCATATTTATAATTAACTAAAATAGAAAATGTAAGTGTTTGGTTTTTTTTGTTGTCATTTTGTTTTTGGGTCCTGGAGCTGGAACCCAGAGCCTCACATGTACTAGGCAACCACTCTACAACCATTTCCAGGTCCACAATACAAGTGTTTTGTTTTGGAGACAGGGTATCTCTATATAACCCTAACTGACCTGGAACTCAGAGATCCACTGGTCTTTGCCTCTTAAGTGCCAGTATTAAAGGTACACACCATCTTAGCTGGGCAGTGATGGTATACAGCTTTAATCTCAGCACTCAGGAGGCAGAGGCAGACAGATCTCAGTGAGTTCTAGGCCAGCCTGCAGCCTGGTCTATAGAGTGAGTTCCAGGATAGCCAGAGCTACACAGCAAACTGTCTCCAAAAAAAAAAAAAAAAAAAAAAAAAAAAAAAAAAAAAAAAAAAAAAAAAGTGTATGCCACCATACCCAGCTAATTTTCAAAGAAAAAAGGTAAAATTTTTACTGAAAATATACTAGAACCAGGCGGGACTTTGTTAATTTGTTTTAACTTGATCTAACTTCTGTTCTTCATTCTTTATTCTATAGCTGCTAACCTTAGGGAAAGGAGGCCAAGGTTACCAGTTTCTCTCCTATGTTTGGTCCTTTGGGCACACTAAACACTACAGTGTCTGTCAGCAAAGATTATTTATTTCTTTTTTGTTGTTGCTGTTGTTTTGGTTTTTTTTGGTTTTTCGAGACAGGGTTTCTCTGTGGCTTTGGAGGCTGTCCTGGAACTAGCTCATGTAGACCAGGCTGATCTCGAACTCACAGAGATCCAACTGCCTCTGCCTCCCGAGTGCTGGGATTAAAGGCGTGTGCCACCACCACCCAGCAGATTATTTCTTATAACTGGTTAGGGGATAGTTAGATTCTTCTTCAATTTAAAAGCCAAGTATGGAAATCACCTATTTTACCAGCAGGATGATCTAAATACCCCTCCCTGAGTTTCCCACTCCAGGCAATCTGTCTAGCAGAACCAATGCCAGGCAGAGGCACCTGTCCTAGGTGAAAGATGATTATATAGTGTGGGGGGGCAGTATTTCCTATAGATATCATTTCAGACCCATCCATATATAAACCCCCGAGAAGAGCCTTCCTGTGACCAGCTCAATGTGAAGATCCTACAACTTCTCTGGCCAGTTTCTGCTTACTAGCTGTTGTAAAGACTTCCTCTCCAGTGTCCAGCTCACCAAATGCCAAAGCTTTGGTTAGCTTCTGACTGTTCCATTGTGATATGGGAGAGGCCCTTGGAGGCAGAAAGATTCTCTGTACTCTCAGCTTACCCCAAGTCCACAAAGAGAAATGCATGCGATCAAACCTGCAATCAGGCAGTAAGCCTGCCTTTCCTGCATAGAGGGTCTCTTTAATAGTGTCCTGAAACTAGAGGGCAAATTAGGAGCATTATCTGCAATTGCCTCAAAACAAAGCATAGTGACCAGCGGGTCCTCTGGAGAAGCCATCAGTCAGCCCAGACCCATGCTCACCAGGCTGCTTCACTTACCGTCAGCCATGGCTGACACCTCATCCTGAAGTGCTAGGATCAGCTTAGCCTCTCGAGTGAGGTACTGGCAGCGGCGCTCCTCATGCTGCAGGACAGTGGCAATGCGCCGGGACAAGTTATGTAGACAGTTTATCACTGATGGGTCAGCGTTGGCCTGCATGAGAGAGGCCAAACAGCCAAAATATGTATACAGAGACACACAATTTACAAGGAGCTAATACATGTGTACAGCAAAAGCACAGACCATGAAAAAGGCCCTCTCCATTCCTTTCCACTAGGTTCCTCCTCATAGAACTACCTTCCTGAAGTCCCTGTGTGTGTCTGCAGCCTACCTACATAAATGCTGGCTGACACCCCATCTTCCAGTCTTGGGAACAACTGTCTAGAGGGTTGCAGAGATGACGCTATGAGAGTCCTCTATAAGGGACACACATTCACATTATGCTAGGACTGTTCAGAAAAGCTAGGGACAGCTAAGGGCACAGATCCCACCCATCTGTTATGTGATCTGGGTCACAGGTCCTCATCTCAGGAAGGACAAGCAACTGAGCAGAGAAAACCAGTCAAACACATACAGCTCAGAACAGAGGCTGCCCTGAGCAAAACCTTGGAGGTATCTGTAATCATTGCTGTGCACTGACCATTTATGAACATGTCTGGTCTACAGTATAGAGGAATTCATTCACAACAGGCCATACTGTTACAGAACACATAATACAGAAGCATTGTGCTGTTTTCTAAACTTCTGTCAGGGATGAGTTCTTCCTAGCAAAGAAGACCCAAGTTAACCAGAGAGTACCAGTAGGCTCCAGGTCCATGTCCACCACTCCCCCCCCAACCCCCAGTGTCCATTGTGCACCCACAATGACTAGGTCAAAGCACCACACAGAAGGTTCTCAGGTTAGCAGTGTCCCTCATCCCTCTGGAACCTATCAGAGACCACAGTCAAACAGCAGGTGTACACACCCAGACCTAGGGTGGAGCAGGCCACTGTGGGATCTATGGAGATGCTTGAAGGAGCAGATAACTGAGCCAAACATGACTCAGTGTTCCTAGAGGCCACCAGGACTGCTGAGTAATACTTTGGGGTACAGGCTTAGAAGGGAGAGGGACAAATGGCAGTACTGATTAGGGCCTCTGATGCTGTTTTCCCATCCTGTGTATTTTCCAGGTGACCCTGTGCCTATTACCTTTAAGTTAAAATCTTACCCAGACAACACTCTGTTTACCTGGAGTTGGAGAGATTTTCTATATTCTCAGTAACTCCCATCTTTACAAAAGGAACTTGCAACTGACTCTGCAGGCCTAAGGCATCCCCTGAACATGTCCTAAATGGACTGTTTTATAGAGTATGCACAAATGCCTCAAAATAAAAATACACATTTAGAAAGAGTCTGAGTAAAAACATTTCCACTAGAAAAGAAGTGAAAAAATAATCTTAGACACAGGTTATTCCTCTGAGAAAGGACTGAAGTCACAGGTGCATCTTACCTTCTGCTGGAGGTGCCACTAGCTGAGGCATAAAAGCACCCTACATCAGCTGTTGGGGACCAACTGTTTGAGTTTCCCATTTGTGCAAAGTGGTTCTTACCTCCCCCCCTCCCCCGAATCCCTGTAAGGCTCAATGACATACACTGAAGGGATATCTGGTATCTCTTGTTTGCATGGGCTAACACCGAGGAAGCTGACACTACAACATGCCAGACTTTAATAGGAACGCTTACAAAGAGCATACTTGTAGCTAATGTGACAGTTTATCCCTATAATGCCAGCACTTGGGAGGCAGAGGTAGAAGGATCAAGTTCAAGTCTACATATGAAATTTGAGGCCAGCCCAGTCTATGTGACACTATCTCAAACAAACAAAGTGAACTTCCACAGTACAACATAGGAAGCAGCCCCAAAGTGACCATGTCATCATCACTCATGGGGCTTCCTGCCAAAAGCTTGTATTCAAATATAACACCTCCACAGTAACTTCCAGTCTGTAGGACACAGAAAGTCTACCCAATGAGACAAATCTGGATGTGGAAAATGTGATGGGACAATGGGCAGGACAGCTAAGACTAGTAGATACAGAGACACTACATACACTGAGTATGGTCTGCATCATGGCTCACACAGGCCAACTGGAAAACTATGTTCTCATTCAGGAAGTTTTAATGGACCAGGTAATGATTAATGTCAACTTATCGTGGTTAATTATTATCAGATTGAAAAAGGTATTAAGGCATAAGATAATAACCGTTACTTTATAGGTAAGTCTTGTAGTAATGGGATAATAAGTGGACATACAACAGGCATGGGCATATGCCTAAACTATAATCCTAGCATTTGTGAGGTGGAGGCAGAAGGATTAGGAGATCTAGGTCATTCTCAGATGCATAAGAGTTCATGGCCAGTCTGGGATACACAGACCATGTCTAAAAAAGAAACAAAACCAGGCAGATCTCTGGGTTCAAGCCCAGCCTTATCTACAAAGGGAGTTCTAGGACAGCAAGAACTACACAGAGAAACCCTGTCTGGGGGCAGGGCAGAAAGATGGCTCAGCAGTTAAGAGTACTTGCTGCTCTTCCAGAGGTCCTGACTTCTGTTCCTAGCATACCAGGTGGCTCACAACTGCTTGTAACTCCAGGTCCAAGGGATCTGACTCCTCTTCTGGCCTTGGACAGACACCCATGTACTCATGCACATAAATAAAAATAAATAAAAAACAAACAAATTGACATGAGGCCTAGGACTTGCTTTGAGATACAGAGGCATAAAAACTGCTACCAGGCTCCTCATGTTTCCTAATAAGAGGAATAAAATATGAATCTAGATAGCAGTGAATGACACATGGTAACATTACATTCTAAATGTATTAGGTATAATTAAATTCTGTGTCTCTATTATTTGGTAGTTTTTTGTTTGTTTGTTTGTTTTGGTTTTTTTTAAGAAAGGAAGGAAAGTAGTGTTTCTTTCCTTCTTTTTTTTTTTTTAAGATTTTATTTATTTCTAATGTATACAGTCTTCTGCCTGCAGGCCAGCAGAGGGCACAAAATCTTATTCAAGGTGGTTGTGAGCCACCATGTGGTTGCTGGGAATTGAACTCAGGACCTCTGGGAGAACAGTCAGTGCTCTTAACCTCTGAGCCATCTCTCCAGCCCCTTATTTGGTGTTTTAAGCCATGAGCTTACTATACAAAGACATGTGCCATCATGCCTGACTAAAATTGTATACTCTTTTGAGGGTTTCATTTGCCTACACTGACCTCAAACTCACTATGTAGCAGAAGCTGCTTTTCTCACCTCAGCTCCCCAAATTCTGGGATTATAGGAATGTACCTGGTCTAGCTGAATGTTCATCTGCCTGTTTTTAAACTAGGATCTCATCCTGTAACATAGGCTGGCCTCAAATTTGTGGCAATTCTGCTGCATCAACCTTACGAACACTGGGACTACAGGTGTGTGCCACCATACACTTTATTACTTTTTTTGTTAAATTTACTTAATTTTGTTTTGTGTGCATTGGTGTTTCGTGTGTGTGAGGTTGTTGGATCCCTTCGAACTGGAGTTACAGACAGTTGTGAGTTTCCATATGAGTTCTGGGAATTGAACTCTGGTCCTATGGAAGAGCAGTCAGTGCTCTTAACCTCTGAGCCATCTCTCCAGCCCAAAATTGTACATTTTAAAATGGAAAACATTCAGGACTAGGGATGTACCTTAGTAACAAGAGTGCTTGCCCAATATGCATGAGGCCCTGGATTCCATCACTACTATTAATAAAGTAAATAGTTATATGTATGTATTTTACAAAAAAGTTCAAGGAGGAAGAGAAGGAGGGAAAAACAATGAGCTATGCTCCACCTGCACATCATAAGAGTCAGTGTCATGCCCACAGTCTGAGCTCTGGGCCAATGAAAAACTCCCTGGAAACTGGCTCTCCTCCCTCAGACCCTACTTCCTGATCTGAGCACTCATACACTCATTCACTCACCCTCAGTACAAACACTCACCCTCAGTGCAAACACCACATTAAAAAGAATCATGGTGGGTGCTTCCCGCTTTGGAGATGGATCTGTTTTGGAGACCTGTAAAAGAGCATAATTCTAATAAATGAAAAGACAAGATGTCCTGTCTGTCTGTTTGTGACAGGCTATCACTAGAACTTCTTATGGATCCAAGCTGGTCTTGAACTCACAGTGATCCTACCTCAGGCTCCCAATACTGGAAATGGAGAAGTGCGATGCCACAGCCAGCAGAGAGCCATGACTTTCTAAAGAAAGTTGTTAGATCATTCTACGTCATGCATGGAGAGCTCTAGAGTGTGGTAAAATGAGAGAAAAGCATCCCCAGTCTTTGAGAAGCCATCAGTGCTTTTGCTCAGAGAAGAATCAACCATATAAACAGATGAACTGCATGTGTAGAAGGAGCAGAATGGCTGGTGCTCTGAGTTCCATGATGAAGGAATCAAGCTGACAATGTCCAAAAGTGACAGGAAAGAAAGAGATGCAAGTGGATGGAGAGCCCAGAAACCATGCCTCTGCTGCCACGGCAAGGGCTCAGAACATTTAGAGATGGGACAGTGTTTAGCAGCCCTGATGAAAAGGGACAGCCAGTCTTGCTACAAAGCCAAGTCGCTATGTCTTCCAGTTCTGGCATCTAGGCAGCTCCACTTACAAATACCAAAGCATTCAAAGGTACCACTCTGAGAGCCATCAGTTCTTTGAGCCTAAACACAAGTGTTGCCTAAAGAGGGAGTTAGAAGCTGGGCGTTGGTGTCGCACGCCTTTAATCCCAGCACTCGGGAGGCAGAGGCAGGTGGATCTCTGTGAGTTCGAGGCCAGCCTGGTCTTCAGAGCGAGTGCCAGGATAGGCTCCAAAGCTACACAGAGAAACCTGTCTTGAAAAACAAACAACAACAACAACAACAACAAAAAAAAAGACGGAGTTAGAACTCTCCCTATAACACCCAGGAAATGTACCCATCCCCATCTGTCACTGCAATTCTACAGGAAGTAACTGCCAGCTCTCCCCATCTCACCCACAGACAGGAACCCAAGCCCTGTCATTAAAGACCATTGTAAGGAGGCAGGGTATTATCAAAGGGGTAAGATATTTCCAATGACCTCAGAAGTTCCTCACGTAGATAAAGCTTGCAAGTCACAGCACAGCTCTTTATACAGGTTCTATATGGTACGGCATACTGAAACCCTTTTGAATCTAGGTGATGCTGTTTATAGATCCTGCCTGTATGCAAAGTTGACTGACTGGCTCTCGTGTACAAGTGTCTTTGGGTAATAGCACATTCCACCTAGCTAACACTCCTCAGTACCCAAATACTCATCTATCAGAAAAAAAGTATATATATATAGGTTAACACAATAATACATGCTAAAATATGCTGGCTATTACAAATCATTTAACAGGAAGTGCTTGCATCATTTTTTTTTAGAAAGTTCAGGAGTTAGACAATTAATAGTTAACTCGTTCTGTTACCTTCTCTGAAAGCAAATATTCTATATATAAGAGGAAAGGCCACCGTTAGTAGAGACACAGAATGTAGTCAGCAAAGGCTAGTAACAGAGAAGAAGCTCAGTGGGCCACCAACTGTGCAGCATGTGGAAAGCCTTGGGTTCCATCCATCACTGAATGAAAAAACAAAGCTAGTGGCAGGGACTATAGCACCTGGAGGCAAGTACCCCTGTCATCCTCTACTGGATCCCCAGGACCTATAAAGGTACACAATTCATGGCAAGTGGCTGATCAGGCCTGCTGCCCCTATGGCACACTCACCAGCATCAATGTTGGCACAGTTCTGGCCCTCAGAGCCAGAAGAGGCCATGCCCACCCACCCTAGAACATCCCTACCTGCAGAGGAGAGCCATACCTGCCCCAGAGCATGCTGCAGCAGGGTTGGGTGCCCAACAAACCGTACATTATCAATCTTCAGTTCAAATTTTTGGCCGCACATTTCAGACTTGGTTGCCAAAATTGTTGCCAGAATAACATCCGAGAACCTTAAAATTTTAAAAAGGTAGGATGGAAATACATTAACGAAAATCACAGCACCATGCCCAAGGACCCACAGGTGGGGAGTGGCTCAGGAAATGACAGTTCTGTGGAGTTACTTTGTCCCTAGTGGATGGCATTTCTATCAGTGGCTCTCTTGCAGCAATCCCAAGGTTAGGGATGTGAAATCACCAGAATTACAGGTAGAAGGAAGGAGAAGCACAGGCTGAAGGCACATGCTGTCATTTATTGCATGCTGTATGAAATTAGAAGAGAAACAGCTGCAGTTTGCATTTAAAAGGAAGATCAGCTGGGGCTGGCACTGCCCTCAGGAGCCACTCACTGAGGCTCACAGCCAGAAAGGCCTCTCCTTACTATACTTTGGTTTGTACAACTATTCCTCTCAAGCTCCATGAACCCAGGCCTTCCACAACAGGGCCACAAAAAGGACAGAGAGGACGGAGCTCAATGATGCATGCAGTATGCTAACTACATCCCTCTGGGTATAGCTGCCCAGCCCTTCCCTTATCCTGAACACTTGGACTTCTCAGTTCTTGTTGAGGGAATTTTGTACAATGCGTGCAGATGCACTGTGTTACAGGGACATGGGATGCAAAGAAACAAGTGTCATGGGAAGTGGGAATGGCTGGAGTGTGAGAGCTCACCCCTCCCAATAGGCATCTGTACATCTATCTGTCCCCCTACTGGCAAACCTAGTCCTCCCTGTCTGGAGATCTGGATAAGTGAGTTGCCTGCAGGGAGGAGAGCTCTGGGGCCTGGTATTGCCTCTTATCTCAGAGACCAGGGACTGAGGGCCTCCACTGTAGACACACACAGGCACTGTTTCTAATCTGGCCCTGAAGGGAGAGACCACCTATGCTCACCTATCTACTAAGGAAAGCTTTCTAATATCTAGGGAGGGTGGTTTTGAGATGACAGCTCCATAACTACCAGAAACATAGTCTGTCCTGGGCAGGGAGACCCTTACAGTCCTGAAAGAGACTATCTGGGGCAGACATTCCATTGACGGATGGGAGACAGACTCCCATAACTCCTCCATTACAAGATGGAAAAGGAAGGTCAACTTCAAACAGCTGGTGTGGCTCAACTCCAAAGTAGCAAATGACACTGGGATAAAAAGTATCTAGGAGGGGGCATTCATTCCAGGCCACTTTACACAAAGCAGGGTCGCAAGAAGAGTGACCTGGAGGTAGCAGGAACAGAAGCCTGGTTATAGTCAACATGTAAGACAAGCAGCTGTGCAATTCTCCCACTTCTACTCAGGCCAGCAAAAAAGCTCCAGGCTACTATGACCTGGGGGGCTTGCACTGGCTCCCTGTAGAACGAGCAGGATCCTCTAGCTGCCATGGGGCTCCTGGACCCCCAAATAAACCAGGCACAGAGAGTTGGTCAGAAAGGGCTTCCTTGACTTTGCAATAAGGATCTGGTCAAACCTTTTAACACCAGTCTTATCACTGACATTCTGGGACCTGCAGGACCCATAGCCAAGTCTTTAGTTTCTGCTTTCCTGGAACATTAATGTCTGGAGTGATTAAACAGATATGGAAGACTCCAGCATCTCAGACCAGGGCATTAGAGGTTTTCTTCAAAGTCTACATATCTCTTTCTGCCCTATTCCACCTGTCTGAAGGACACATCAGGATATTAAAACCCCATCAAACACTTGGGCTCTGATCCAGCCATCATTTCACATCACATCTAAACAGGCAAAAACCGAAATTCTACTATCCAATGATTTAATACACAAAAGTAGCAGATGGGAGAATGGCCTTAACCATTCTGCAACAATTCTTCCAAAAATCTCCATTAAAAAGCCTCGCTGTCATGAAGAGACATAGACATGCCTCAGCTCTGGCCATGGGACTCCCAGAAGCAAGAAGTGGTATCTCAGCTTCCATTCATAAATACCAAAATCCATATATGCCCTTGAAGGAACAAAATCAAATCTTTCTCCTTGTGAAGTTAATCCACAATGCCTAAAGTGGCTGTCCCGGAAGTCCCTATGTAGCTTACCATTCTGTTCATCTGAGGTCTGAGCTACAGGCAACCTCTTAACATTACACATTCATAATGAAAACATTTGCTTGGCTGTGAACTTCACATAGTGTTTAATGATATAATGTGCACAAAGATAAAGTCATCTTGAGACCAGGAAAGGGGTATAACTTATCCACAGCAAATTACAAGGGACAAGGTCTATTGTTTCCAAAATGTACAAAAACCTTTTGATGGTAAAAAACATGATAAATATAAGACAATAAAACAGGAGCTACAAAAACTAAAAATTTCTAACTTGAACATCTAAGGAAAAGCATATTTAGGAAGAGGTAACAGTCCAGTGAAAAAGCAGGCCAAGATTCTATTTTTAATCATTCTGGAGTAGGGCTACCCAAAAAGAGGGAGAGAGATTGGAAAGGACTCAACTCTACATCCTCAACCTGCCTCTTTTTTCTTTTTTAAAAATGTATATGAATGTTTTGCCTGCATGGATGTATGTGCACCAGGTGTGTCCCTGAGGCCTTTGGAGGACAGAAGAGGGTACCAGATTCCCTGAAACTGAAACTGAAGTTACAGACAGCTGTGAACTGCCATATGGATACTAGTAATTGAACCCAGGTCCTCTCAAGAGGAAGTGTTCTTAACCACTAGGCCTCTCTTCAGCCTCTCAACCTGCCTATTAATCTATTGATGGAAACTCACACATACTGTATGTATATCCACAGCCCACACAGGATGCACTGGGGGGGGGGGGCAGCCTACAAAAGCTCCATACCATCTTTATGGGGACATGTCTGTTACTTCTTGGTATAGTCAGTTCTATCTAAACCTGAGTATCTAACTAAACACTCAAATACTGTTAATAGTGTCTGTCTGTCTGTCTTTCTCTCTCTATCCCTCTCCCTCTCAAAACTAAAGGCAAAGAACAATGATCATGCGCCCCTGCTACGGCAGTAGGATAGGAGATGAGAAACCCAGACGTGTTGGCCCAACATCACAGGACTACTAGCTCCTATTTGGGGAGGAGGTTTGCACAGCACACCTGGTCCAGAAGTCTCTCTGGTACCAGTCAACCATGCTTTAGGTTCTCGGAGGGATATGAAATAGCTAAGTAATTCTGGATGCGAAAAGGGCAGAGGCTGTGGGAAAATCTGTGCTTTGAGAGGCAGGGAGGGTTCCAAGCTAGGGCCTATGCACCTCGTTAGTCATTCTTCAACATTGAGAGAAATTAGGCAGTAAGCACAATTACAAGAAGAAAAGGCAGCCGGAATCAAGTCAGAAAAAGGGTGGAGGGATCTTGGTCTTACCCTGCAACCAATTGCTCATCGGTTGGAGGACATGGCTTGCTGAAATGGGAACAGGACCATCAAGACCAAACAAAACATTGTTTCTTAAAAACCACAAAAAGTTACAAGGTTGCCTTATAAACACAGTACTAAAGTCTAGCAGAAGCACCATTATGAAGTATTAGCTGAATGAAGCCACTTACCGGATGAGAAAGAAGACATTCATACCCCAGGTGAACACTTACAAGGTATAGTTCTCACTAAAGCTCAAATACTCATAAATAAATACAGGCTAGAAGAGACTGAGAGTCACTGCTCAAAATTCAGGACACCAGAAGGACACTCATAGACCCTAGTGCCATGAGACTTAGCTGGACAGCTGGGTACAAGTATATAATCGTTCCAAGAGACCAAATAAGATGCCCAGACAGAAAAGCCTTCCGAACTGTGGTGTCATATGAGCATCTTTCAGCCCCAGTTATTGAAACACTGTGGACCACCTGCATACAGACCTCCCTGAGCCTCTACCCGAAGGTAAGGTCACGGTAGAACAAGCACGCCTTTGCCAGAAAACTGGGGTTTCTGTACTATCTGACTTAGAGTTTTAGTAATTTAGTATTTTATGTTCCTGTGAAGAGCATTTTATTCTAGAACATGGTGCTTTCCAAGCAACTATGGGAAGCTATATAAGGGCACTATCTGGACCACCCATAGCAACTCCCTGTCCAGTTTGCTCTTATCAACAAACATAATGGCTAAAGACCTGTGTAAGAGAAATACATACCAAAGGAGCCATTCCCTAGCAGCTCCAAACTTAAGCTCATCAGATTAGACAGCACTGAAGGGTGAGATGTTTAACAGACTAGCTAGCATCCTAGAAGCTCAAGCCTCACCAGCTTTATCTCCTACAACTAGACAAGTCACAATGGGCTCTCCGACAGAACTTTTTACTGTGATGGATAAATTCCAAATGTACATCTATAATTCAGTTGAGAACCTGAAGTAGGGGGGTGGTGATGACGCATGGGATGGAACACTAAAGAGCTAGATTTCTTTTTCTTAATTTCAGAGACATTTACTTATTGACTGGTTGGTTTTGTTTTTTGGTTCTATTTTGTGACAGGGTCTCCCATATCCCAAGTTAACCTCAAATCTATTACAAAGCCCAGGATGGTCTTGACCTTCTGATCTGCTTGCCTACACCTCTAAAATTCTGGGATTACAGGAATTCACCACCATGCCCAGTTTAGGAAGTGCTAGGAATCCAAGTATTTCTGTGTAAACTACCACACTGGCCAGTGCCCATGATCCTGACCGAACAGCACAGTTCTGGTCCTTGATCACAAAGGGCAGACAACACGACTCGGCTGTTTCGCCTAGAAAGCTGACAAGCAGGGATACCCTGCAGGTTCCCAAAAGGAAAGCACCTTTGGGAGCAGCTGAGGTAACAGCAGCACTGCTTCAGAAAGAAGCTCTGATCCTAGGGAGTTGGGAGAGGCCCCAAAGGGAATTAATCTGCATCTTGTAATCATGGGGCAAGGGTCAGCGGCTGCCATCAAGTATTACACCAACGAAACAATTCTCAAGTTCATTTGAAAAACTCAGACAAAAGCACTCTCCTCCCACTGTCCTTTTTATCATGCTAAATACGGATCCCTAGAAAACATCTTTGTAAATCCCAGACCTCAACTGCAGGAATTAGATGCTGCTGTCATCCCTAGGAAATGTCTCTGTCATAGTCTGTTCAAAGCCAGGCATAATAGCATGGTGTCCTTTAATCCCAGCACCCGGGAGGCAGAGGCAGGCGGATCTCTGTGAGTTCAAGACCAGCCTGGTCTACAAGAGCTAGTTCCAGGACAGCCTCCAAAGCCACAGAGAAACCCTGTCTTGAAAAAAAAAAGAAGAAAAAAAGAATAAAGAAAAAGCCTGGAAAAAAAGAAAACAAACAAACAAACAAAACAAAACAAAAACACAAAGAAGGCTGTTGAAACCTCCTTTCCAGTGAACTTGGGTGTGTGTGGGGGTGTGACAGTGAGGGCACATGGAGGTCTGTGGCATGTGTGGAAAACAAGACACACCTGTGCAGTAATGTAGAGGCAAAACAGTTTTGTTGTTTTGAAACTGTCTCATGTAGCTCAGGCTGGCCTCAAAACTTGCTAAGGATCTGAGGCTGGCCTTAAAATCTTGGTCCTCCCTGCATCCACCTTCCAAGTGCTATTATTACAGGCAAGTACCACCACAGCCAGCCAAGGCAAAAGCTATCTGTGTGCCTGTGACACATTTATTTCAAGCTACCATCCTTATAGGGGAAAAAACAAAGAAAAAACCCACAGATCTCTACATCAAGAACCTCCTCTAAAAGGATCAGCAATTTTCTACACCCCAAACCGTCCCCGTCCCCCCCCCACTCCTACGATGCTCACACTTTGGGAGCTGAGGATGTGGCTCACAGATCAATATGGTCGACTGTGGTGTTCATACCTAGCATGCATGAAGCCCTGGGTTTGATCCCCTGAACCACATAACAACTGGATATAGTAGCACATGTCTGTAATCCCAGCACTCAAGAGGTAAAGGCAGGAGAACCAGAAGGTCAAGGTCATTCTCAGTTGCACAGAGGCCAGCCTGAAACCTTGCCACAAAAACTAAAATGAAATAAAATAAAAACAAAAGCAAAGAGAAAACAGAATAAAAAACAAAACTGGCACACAGTGGTGGATTTGGTGCCTCCTCAGAGAATTGACAGGAAACATCACTGACTCACTACACAGTGAAGACCTAGTGTGGGAGTCTCAGCTCTTTCCTTGGGACAGTGGAGGTGCTATCCTTTACCCCACACAGGCTTTGTCTATGTTTCAGGGGTTCCAGTGCAAGTATATCACAATCCTCTCTCTGTTACCCAGACTTATCCTGTCTCTCACTAACCTTCAAAATGCACAGAAGAAGGCAGGAGTGGGGCTTATGACAGAGAGAAGGAACGAACATAGGGAGAAGGACTTGCCTTTCACCCAGCCTGAAGGAGTGTCAACCATGGTAGCCCCTGCTGCCACCGTCACCTGAGAAAGGATATGCCCAGGCTGCACTGTACCTGAGCACCTGCACCTGACTGGTCATGTGCTAAGGAATCAGGTCTGAGCCTCTCATTGGAGACAAATGTAGCACATGGAATATCTCATCCATCCCTTTATGAACCAACTAGCCATAGCTGGTGCATGGGCTGCATCTCTGAGCAAGTCAGGGACAGGCAGTGCAACCCCAGCTCTGCACTACCTAAAAGCACCCATTACATGGAGGAGAAGGGCACCAGGTTTCTCAGAGGGACAAACATGTGGGTCAGCAGGAGGGTAGAGCTCTGGCCAGGGCTAGGAAGAGAACCAGGCCTCCTGCCCAGAATGACTGGTGAGCCCTTACCTGGAGTCACCATCCTGGTCATCAATATGTTCGCCCGTGTTGTTGACAGCGTATCTGCTGCGTGGTTTATCTAAGTGAGGGCAAAAGAAGAATGGCTAAGAAAGTAGGACCTCTCCACATACAGGATTGTAGGGCGATTAACTAAAACCCATGGCTTCCATTGTCTACACAATTAATATACAGCTACAAAGAGGAACAAATCATACATTACATTCTGAAAATATTAGGCTGAATGAAATAAATCTGATATACAATGTCAATTACTACTTATATGAAAATGCTATAATAAGCAAATTCATAGGGATAAAAGTCAACTGGACATTAGCAAGGGCTGGGAACAAATCAATTATTACTTACCATTATAGAACTTCACTTCTGATGATGAAAGTTTTGGAAATACATAATGGTGATGGTTTCACAATGGAAAGAATGCAGCTGACAGTTAAAATGGCAGGTCTCATGTTACAATAAATGACCAGGGGTTAAGGATGCATGGAGCTCAGTGGTAGTACTCAGCTTGTGAGACTAGGTCCTATCTGGAGCAAGAAGTTATGACAACGTGGGGAAATGGTTTTGCTACTTTTTGGAGGAGGGGACTGAGATAGGATCTTACTATGTAGCCAGGGCCAGCCTCAATCTCTACATAGCTGAGTCTGAATTTGAACTCCTAATCTATCTCCTAAATGTTGGAGATTACAATGTTGGGATTATAGACATGGGCCACAAGGCCAACTATGGCTCTTAATCATCTTACGTAAAATTTTATGTATACATAATTATATGTGTATGGGACATGCCATATAAACACCCTCAATGTGAAATGGTGATCAGATAGGAAAGAGAAAAAAAATTTTAAATGTACATACTATAGCTTTCCTGCACATGAACACTTCTTTACTAGAGTACTATGGTTTAAAAACCTGTTTAAAATCCATATAATAAGCCGGGGGGTGACAGTCCATGTTTTTAATCCCAGCACTGGGGAGGCAGAGGCAGGCGAATCTCTGTGAGTTCCAGGACAGCCTGGTCTACAGTGAGTTCCAGTACAGCCAGGACTATACAGTGAGACCCTGTCTGGGCGCTAAGGAGGTGGCTCTGTGGGCAGTACCTACTATGCAAGTGTGGAAACCTGAGTTTGGATCCCCAGCATTCACATAAAAATGCCAGGTGTGACAGCATTTGGCCACAGCCTTAGTGCTGGTGGATACAGACAGATGAGTTCCAGGATCTCCAGGCAAGTTAGAACATTAACCTCCAGATTCAGTGTGAGCCCGTTTCAAAAAAAATAAATACATAAGCAAAGAAGTGACTGGGAAGCTATCCCAGTGTCACCCTCTGGGCTCTAAAAATGCCTACCTATGCACACACATGTACATGCGCATACACATACTATATATACCTTTATATATATTTTAATATACGCATATATTAAAAAACAGGCTTGGTAGAGTGTGCCTTTTTTGTTTGTTTGTTTTTCAAGACAGGGTTTCTCTGTTTAACAGTCCTAGCTGTTGTGGAACTTGCTTTGTAGACCAGGCTGGCCTCGAACTCACTGAGATCGACTTGCCTCTGCCTCCCAAGCACTGAGATAAAAGGTGTATGCCACCACCACAGTCCAGCGAATGAGCCTTTCTTTAATCTCAATTTTTAGGAGGCAGAGGCAGACAGATCTATGAGAGTCTGAAGTCAATCTGATCTACATAGTGAGTTCTAGGCCAACCAAAACATCGTGAGACACTGTCTCCAAAAATAAAAACAATAAAAACAAAACAAAACAAAAAAAGGACTGAATAGATGGCTTAGCTGTTAAGAGCACTGACTGCTCTTGCAGGGGACTTAGGTTAGAGTCCTAGCCCCTATACAGTGGCTCACAACTGTCTGTCACTCCAGTTCTAGGTGATCCAATGAACTCTTCTGGCAGAGGCAGGCGGATTTCTGAGCCCAAAGACAGCCTGGTCTATGGAATGAATAGCCAGAGAAACTCTGTCTCAAAACAAAACAAAACAAAAAAACAGTAAGTAAATAAATAAATAAATAGAATGGGACTCTAAAGAGAATACAAAATGATCATTAAGGAAAAAAGAAAATACTAGTAAGGGAGAAGAGAGAGAACAGAAGAGTTAGGATGCAGATCAGTGCTGGGCACTTAAAAGGCCGGGGTTCCATGCTCACCACTGAAAGAAAAATAGTGTGAAAGGATATAAAATTTCCTGAATGGGAATATCCAACAGAAAGATTTTTTTCTCTCCTATTAATCAGAACATTTCGAAAAGCTATTTCTGCCCTCTTTGGTCTCAGTGGCAGAAGCAAGATGATGAAAGAAACGTCATTATTTGCAAAGGGTCACAGTAGCACACATACTGCGCTGCCTTGTGAGGCCTACCTGTGGTAAACATGCCTATTTACCCTACCGAGCACAAGAGAAAGTCTAACTGGAGTGCTAACACTAAGAGACAAAATACAGCCAGGACAGGGCAATGACACACCTAAAAACGACGTTTTGCAGCCAGGCATGGTGGCCTCTGCCTTTATCCCAGCACTTGGAAGGCAGAGGCAGGCGGATCTCTGTGAATGTGAGGCCAGCCTGATGTAAAGAGATGCTTCCAGGTCAGATGCTTCCTTGTTTCAAAAAAAAAAAAAAAAAAATCTATTGCAGATTCAGGAATGAATTTTTCGAAGAAGCAACACCTTGAACCCAAGAAGGAAGCTGCTGCAGCATCCAGTTCACACTGAGAACTTCAACAGTCATATCATAAATGTTCTAGTTTTAAAAACTATGGGGAAAGAAAGCTACCTCTACCTCCACCTCCAACAAAACACCAACAGTTTGAGAGTAGAGCCTAATACATTGATACTAAGATTTCTGGTTAAAAAAAAAAAATAGTCAAAATTTCCCGGATAATACAAAGCAGGAAGAGGCAGTAAGTGATGAATCCTACCTGAAGGAAACATAACACAAAATGATGTGAGACCCACGTAGAAGCCATTAAAGAGAAAAGAAAGGGGCTGGGAGTGTAGTTCAGTTGGTACAGCACTTGCTTAGCATGTATGAAGCCTTGCTTGGTTCAATCCCAAGGACCACATAAAAGCATTTTACGGTACATGTCTGTAATCCCAGCACTCTGAAAGTGAAAGCTGGATGCATGGAGAGTTAGAGGTCATCTTCAACTACATGAGACTTTGTATTAAGGAATAAAACAAAACAAAAACAAAAAACACTGGAATTATGATAGAGGTGAGGTGAATTACTCATTAAGATCATACAGCCATATGGAAAATTGAATTATGTTGGCTTTTGAGGGCCAATATCCAAGGAAATCCAGCAACCAAATGGCCACATCCTGGCCTGTCACAACTTCCCTTCCACAGTATTCTAGAGGCAAGCAAGCAGCACACACTTAACTCTCAACAAGTACCCAGACTGTACTAGCTCTTAGGAGCCTCTCTCTACTTTATATCAAGATAAATAAACTTTAAGGTCAAGAGTGGTGGCTCACACCTTTAATCCCAGCATTCAGGAGGCAGAAGTAGGAGGATCTCTGTGAGTTCAAAACTAGTATGGTCTAACTCCAGGCAGCCAGGGATACATAGTAGGACCCTGTCTTAAGTAAATTAATTTTAAAGCAAGACAATAAATGTTCTAAAGAAAAACTCAGGAGAGTTTTCTCTTGTCAATAATATTGAAATGCTCACTTGCAATCCTAGCACTCCAAGGAAGGGTATCACCAGCTTAAGACTAGTCCAGTCTACATAGTAAATTCCAAGGCAGCCTGGAATACAGAGTTAAACCCTGCCTCAAAACAAACTGACATCATCCTCATCGTCTAGCAAAGCAGAAGGTCTTAGAGATAGCAAAACTCAGAAACCACAAGAAATTAGATTGAAAACCTGACTTCATAAAAATCAAAACAGAAAAAGCAAACTGGCTTCCTATTGTGATTTAAAAAAAAAGTTCCTTTTTGTTTTTTTGAGACAAGATCTTACCATGTAGCTCTGATTAATCAGGACCTCACTATAGAGACCAGACTGGCCTGGGACTCAAAGATACTGCCCAACTCTGCCTCTAGAGTGCTGGGATTAAAGGCATGCCCACCACTCCTGAACCAAAATTCTTACATTTTTGTTTTGTTTTTGTTTTTCAAGACAGGGTTGATCTCTCTGTAACCTTGGCTGTCCTGGAACTCACTATGTAAACCAGGCAGACCTCGAACTCACAGAAATCTGCCTGCCTCTGCCTCCCAAGTGCTGGGATTAAAGGCGTGTGCCACCAATGCCCAGAAAAATTCTTACTTTTTAACTCAATTATATAAATAATTATTTAACCTCTATAAGGAAAAATTAAGTATTCAAGAGGGAATCAGGCACAGGATAAGAATCCTCTGAAAAGTAAATTCATATGGCTAGGAAGACATGTTTGTTCTTAGTAAGACAAATGCACAGTAAAACTATCAGATACAGCCAGGTGGTGATGGCACATGCCTTTAATCCCAACACTCTGGAGGAAGAGGTTGGAGGATCTCTGTGAGTTCGAGGCCAGCCTGGTCTACAGAGTGAGTTACAGGGCAGTCAAGGTTATATAGAGAAACCCTGTCTAGAAAAACCAAAATCAAACAAAACACTACCAGAGGCAGCTTTTTATCATCAGACTAATAAAGACTGAAAATTAATCTGTTTAGAACATGACCATTAGCCCTCAGATTAAACCACATGACTCCAGATTTGTTAGCACAGATATTCTACAAAAGAAAAACATCCAGAATGGACATTGTGCAGTTTGTGGGTTTTTTTGTTGATGTCAGTGGCAATGTTGGGGCATGGGCATATGACGTATAAGCACAGGTGAAGGCCAGAGCAAAATGTCACGTGTCTTCCTTTACGGACATCTTACGGGGACTCTTAGCTGAACTAGAACATTCATTAGCCCTCCAGGCCAGGCTGGCTGTCCAGGGAGCTCTCAGGATCAGCCCATCTCTATCACACTGTAATGACATCATGCCAGGCTTTTTACACAGGTGCTGAGGATCCAAAGTGAGGTCCTCATGTTTGAAAGCAAGTGCTCTGACCCACTCAACCACCTGCCCAGCCCCCAAAGACTGAAAAACTGTAACAGAGGACTAGATGAACAATTCTTAATATGCTCATCTCATGGAATTCGCTGCAGCCATTAAATGAACAAGGCTTCTACAAAGGTTGATACTGTATTCGAGATAAAGACACAAGTACAAACAACAATGGGCAATCGGTATCTCCACTTCCACTTATCAGGAATGTGTGCTTATGCTTGTGTTT
The DNA here is from genome assembly GCF_003668045.3 of Cricetulus griseus. NCBI lineage: Eukaryota > Metazoa > Chordata > Mammalia > Rodentia > Cricetidae > Cricetulus > Cricetulus griseus. The sequence goes on along the minus strand of NC_048600.1, from coordinate 45,962,142 downwards.
ACACGAAAGGTTCTGGAAAACGGTAAAAGTGGTAGCCCCTATAGGGGATATGGAAGGGAGGGGGGTCCTGAGAGCATGATACCAACTTTGTTTTTGTAGCTTAAAAGCCTTTGTATCATCATTACCAAGCTTTAAGAATAATATTCACCCACAGAGGAAGGCTATGTTCTCACACAGCCGTGCACTACAATTAGGAGAGGATGTGTTCAGTAGATAGAAGAGGTTTCAAGGCTGATGATACAGCATAAAAAAACGTCCTGCGGTTCATTGGGGGTGTGGGGGGACAACGCAGTACTTTATTTTTCGGTGGACACACTTTTGGAGTTTATGTACTGGACAGTGGGAGCAAGAAGAATTCAAGTGCATTCAGACCTTACAGTAATTTATATTTTCTAAAATAATAAATTCGTGTCTGTGCGTAAAACCTGGTGTCTTTTTCTTTACATCTGGGGAAAAGGCAGGCCCTGAACTCATGGCAATACTCCCGCCTCGGCCTCTTGGGAGCTGGGATTACACATGTGCACCACTGCTAGCGCCTGCAATCCTTAGGTATTTTTAAACTGCTTCATAGGCTGGAGACTCCGGAGTCGTGCCGTGGCCCTCCTCCTCCTCCTCCTCTCCTCCTCCTCCTCGGCACTGTGCCCTGCGCGGCAGGGCGGGTGGCCGCCAGGCGCCACTTACTTGTCTGGGACGCGGGGTGCTCCTGGCTCCTCTGGAATGGGTACCTGAAGAGCAGCTTATTGCCCCTGCTGCCCGAGCTCACCAGGATCACGCTGATGGGGCTGGTGTTGTCCCCCATCCTGCGGGGACCTGAAGGGAACTCGCGTGGGGACCGCGGACACTTACAGTGGGAGCCAGAGCCAGGCGCCGGGCCCGCGAGGACACGGAGGAAGCCGGCGCCACGGCCCGGACACAAACGCGCGCGTCCTCACTCTCGCGAGACCTCACCAGTGCCGGGCGAAGAGCCCGAGAGCGCCACCATTCAGGGCCTCTGCGCAGGCGCGGACGGCCGGAAACGCGGGCTCGACACGTTTTCTGAGCTGTAGTGGCTCTCCAAAGGAGTGTGTCTGTAGTTTAAAGTCATACACTTGATCTGACCAGAGAGTACAAACTTAAAAATATGAGAAATATGGTCTATGCAGAGAAACTCTGAGAAAGAAAGAAAGAAAGGAAGAAAGAAAGAAAGAAAGAAAGAAAGAAAGAAAGAAAGAAAGAAAGGGAAGGAAGGGAAGGAAGGGAAGGAAGGAGAGAGAAAGAAAAGAAAAGAAAAAAAAAAGAAAGAGGTCGGGTTCATATCAGTCTGGGCATCACATAACAACAAGGAAGAATTCATAAGCATTCATTTATTTTATTTGTGTCCCAAAATTTATAAAGACAAAAAATAGTCTTATTGCATTTTTTCCCAACTATTACTCAAAGAGAAGGTATCATCTGAGTATTTGCCAGCGTCTGAGAATTGCACTTAGGTTGCCCTTTGATAGTTTGGATGTGTTACGTTAAAGGGATGGTATCCTCTTACTCATTTTGCAAGCCTTTATCCCAGTCTTGTTTAAGCGCTGCTGTATGTTACCACCAAGGTCTCCCATGTTTCCCAGCAGGGGTCCCTAGATTGGAGTCAGGGGTAGGGAGGGGAAGTGAGGCTGGGAGGGAAGCAGATGGGGATATGGACTGGGTGCCTGGGACGGGCTAGAAGAAGGTGGGGCCTTGGGCCAGGAAGGACTGTGGTCCAGGCTTTCCTCCACTAGCCAGGGCTTGGAACTCCAATGGTCATCTCTGAGATAGCAAGGGTCTAAAAGGGCCTAAATGAAGAAGCCCAGTGTTTGCCCCGTTACGATCTTTGGACCCGCTTTTCGCCAGCAACCTTCACAGGAGCAATCACAGTTTACTTTTCTATGTAATTGATAGTGGCACTCAAGCCTGGTGGTGGAGACCTGTATTTCCAGCTACTAGGGAGACCAAGGTAGGGGGAATGTTAAAGCCAGCCTGGACAACTCAGTGAGACCTTCTCAAGAAGGAAAGAGAAGTCTGCAGATGATTAGTTGTGAGCATGCAGAGCCGTAATGCATGAAACCCTGGGCGCAATCTTTTCTACCACCGCTCACTCTAAACTAGCGGTGGAAATGATGCTGCGTGCACGAAGTACCGGATCCCATTCTACAGCTGTCTGGTGTACTTTCCTCCCAGACTGCCTCACCCTGTACAGACAGCACGGATACAGAGCCCAGGACTTTAATGTGCTTCATCTCAGTCCCATCTCAGCATAATTGCTAAGAAACACCATCAGCTATTAAAGAAATCAGAACTTATGGTCACACTGTGGTCTATGGATCAGTGAACGCCACTGTGGACCCCGTTTTCCTCACCAGAAGTAGGATTTGAAACTGCTCTGTGAAGCACCAAGGCCAGACTAGCTAGCTATGCAGGGCATATCCTCAGAGACTCTGCTGTGTTAAAGTCCCATAGAAGTGAGGTTTTTTTGGTTTTTTTTTGTTTTTTTTAATGTGTGCTGGTATCTGGCCTACATGTCTCTGTGAGGTTGTCGGAACCACTGGAATTACACATAGTTGTGAGCTGCCATGTGGGTACTGGGAATTGAACTTGGGTCCTCTGGAAGAGCAGCCAATGTTCCCAACCGGTGAGCAATCCCTCCAGCCCCCGAGAGAGTGCTCATTTCAAATTTAAATAATGTGCCGGGTGTTGGTGGAGCATGTCTTTAATCCCAGCACTCGGGAGGCAGAGGCAGATAGATTTCTGTGAGTTCGAGGCCAGCCTGGTCTACAGAGCGAGTGCCAGGATAGGCTCCAAAACTACACAGAGAAACCCTGTCTCAAAAAACCAAAAAAAGAAAAAAGAAAAAAAAATTAAATAATGTGGTTGCATAACCTCCTTTATAGAAGAAATAGACTTTTGGAAACTAGAACTTTGGACCCTTGCTCCCCACCCCCAAGGGTCTCCTTTGTGTAGGAGTAGGAGACCATATGATGTCAGGCCTTATCAATCCTGTCACTTGGTCAGCCAGAGCACTGGGTGGGGCTCACAGACCCTATCTGGGAGCCACCTTCTCCACTGGGTGTTCCTGCATCTCCAAAAAAGAGCCACTTACCCTGAACAGCAAAAGGAGAGTTTTAAATGTCATGTCCTGAATGCCTGTGGCTAGTGGCGACCCTTCATAACACTGAAGTGGAAGAGATTTAAGTCACCATAGAGATTTAAATGGTGAAACTGAACTCAGAAGGAGAATCAGCCCAGCCATAGTCACCTTTCTTGGGGGGTTGTACAGATCCCCAGCCTGGTCTTCTACTTGACTGACCACACAGACATCTCAGCCTAGCTACTCAAGCTCAGAATGTGCCTGGAGCTTGCAATTCTGACTGTAGAAGAGCAGCTTCAGCATCCTAGACTCTGCACAGGTCTGGGCTCTTTGTGTCCACAGGTGGAGAAGTCAAGACTGCCTCTTCCCAGTCAGTATCCCAGCCCACACTAAACCATGCAGCTGGTTCCCTCCTCTATTGGAACCATAGGCACATTTACAATCTCCCTGAGCTTCTGTTCCTTACCTTAAAAACAAAAAACAAAACAAAACAAAAAACAGTGATGATAGAACTGCCCTTACAGAGTGGCTATGAGGGTTAAGGACTCAACACAAAGAGAGTTTGGTGCCATGTGAGGAACTTGGAAAGCAGTTGATAAAAGTCACTGATTTTATGTCATACAAAAGCAATCCAGTACAAACCCGTTGCCAAATAGACATGAGGGCATTGCAAAGCCTTTAAAAGTGTGCTTAGAATCTCTTTTAATGCTGACATTTGGACATGCCTTTATTCTTGTTTGCTTGTTTTGTTTTGAAACAGGTTCTGTCTACATAGTCTGGCTGTCCTGGAACTCACTATGTAGATCATGCTAGCCAGATGAACTCACAGATATGTGTCTCTCAAATGCTGGAATTAAAGGTGTGTGCCACCACACCCAGCAACTCTTTATTTAACCTCATTTTATATATCTTATATTCTGACTTGATCTGAGTCCAGAGAATCGGAAGTTCAAGACCATCCTTGGCTATATGGTGAGTGTGAGGCCAGTTCTAAATACACAAAATCCTGCCTGCCCAAAAATAAAAATAAAAGTGAATAAATAAAAAAAATAACATAGGCAGCAAGGCCTGGTGGCACATATCAGCAGCCCCAGCATCTCAGAGGTCCAAGCAGGAAGTAATGATTTTCAGTCCCTTGGCTTCATAGCTTGTTTGGAGCTAGTCTGGACTACATAGTGAGGATCTATCTGGAAAAAATACAAAAAGTTGGCAGGTGTGGTGGTACATGCCTATAACACTCAGGAGGCAAAGGCAGGAGGATTGCTGCAAGTTCAACACCATTGTGGGCTACATAGAAAGTTCCTGGGGAGTTAGGTTTATATAGCTAGACCTCAACTCAAAAGCCATGGGGGAAAAAACACAGAATAGGGCCAGTGAGATGGCTTAGTGGGTCAAGGAATTGCCACCAAGTCTGACAACCTGAGCTCAACCCCTGGGGACCAACACAGTGAAAAGAGCCAATTCCCACAAGTTATACTCTGATCTCCACACATTGCCAGGGTGTGCAGCAACCCCCCCATTAGTACATAAGATAAAATATATTCTTTAAATACAAAAATAATAACAACATTTTAAAGGTAAACAGCCAGAAGCATTTTGTACATTATGATAGTGTACAACTCTTACCTTTTTCTAGTTCTAGAATACTGTCATCACCCCAAAAAGCAATCTTCCTAGAAGCACCCATTCCCTCTCCCCTCTCTCCCCAGGCATGACAACTGTAATCCACTCTCTATGGATCTGCCTGTTTGGGACAGTTGCTGTACATGAAATCACAATGCATAACTTTGTGAATCGCTGGGCGGTGGTGGCTCATGCCTTTAGTGCCAGCACTAAAGCAGGTGGATCTCTGTGAGTTCCAGACAAGCCTGGTCTACAAGAGCTAGTTCCAGGACAGCCTCCAAAGCCACAGAGAACCCTGCCTCTAACCCCCCCAAAAAAGTGTCTCATTGCATAGAAATATCATAATTATAATTTGTCTGTCATACATTGATGGATATCTAAGGTGTTTCCAACCTCAGGGTATTTCAGATAGAAAGATGTGACATTTTCCAACAGGTCAACAAATCCACAAATTGACTGCATTAAAATTACAAACTTATTGCCAGGCAGTGGTGGTGCATGCCTTTAATTCCAGAACTTGGGAGGCAGAGGTTGGAGGATGTCTGTGAGTTGAAGGCCAGCCTGGCCTACAAATCGAGTTCCAGGACACCCAGGGCTGTAACAACAGAGAAACCCTATCTTGAAAAACAAAAACAAAAAAAGCTACAAACTTTTTTTTTGTCCCTTCTTTGAGAAAAGCTCTCTGTCCTAGAATATACTATAAACTTGGCCTGACCTCAAACTCACAGCAATCCTTCTGCTTCAGCCTCCACAATGCTTGGTATTACAACTGTGTGCCACTACTCATAGTTTTTAAGATTAGAAACTTGTCATCATTACTAATCAGAATGAGCAGGGTTAGGATGTATCTCAGTGTAGAGCATCTACCTTGCATGGCAAGGCCTGAGGTTTGATTGGCAGCCCTAGGAGGAGGCTACAAACTACAGAGTTGGGGGGAGATAAAAGGCAGGTAAAACTGACAAAGAAATCATATCTAAAATATTTTTTCGAATTCTGACACTTCAGTGAGACTAACACAACAGAAAAATGAACATCACATAGGTACTTCAGGAAAAGGAAATCTAGCAGCCAGTGAAGTTGTGAAAAAGGGCAAAGCCTCCCTCACCACCAGGAAACCACAAGAGAAATCACTGCACTCCTGACCAGAAAGACTAAATTAAACGAGACTAGAAGACCAACAGTGCCAGATGCTTGGGAGGGAAACTCACACCACCAGAGGAAATATAAACTGACCAGCTGTTTGGAAAAGTCCAGTGTTCCTTCTAACTTTGAAAGTACTCGTGCCAGGGCTGGGCGTGTAGCTTAGTTGGTAGAGTGCTTGCCTAGCTTGCATGAAGCCCTGGGTTCAATTCCCAGCACCACATAAACTAAGTGAGGTGGCACATGCCTATAATCCCAACACTCACCAGGTAGACAGAAGGATCAAAAAATTCAGAACTCATTCGTGGCTACCTAGGAAGTTTGAGGCTAGCCTGGGATACATAAGATCCTGTCAAGAGTTGTAAGTGGAGAAATAAGGGAGGGAGAAAAGGGACATTTGGGTTATTTCCACTTCAGATTATGATCAATACTATTGTTATGATGGCCCTGATTGGAGACCAGCACTTGATTATACTACAGCGGTTCATTTCAAGTGAGGCCTAGACAGGTGGTGGTGGTGGCACACATCTTTAAACCCAGCACTCAGGAAGCAGAAGCAGACTTCTGTGAGTTTGAGGCCAGCCTAGTCTATAGAGCTAGTTCCAGGACAGCTAGGGCTGTTACACATATTACACAGAGAAATCTTGTCTTGAAAAACCAAAAGAGAGGGAGGAGGCTAAAGAACCGTCTTCCTGTGGGCTATTGGCTGTTTTAAACTCAAAAGAGGCTGAATCCCAGCTTAGGAGGCAGAGGCAGGTGGATCTCTGAGTTCAAGGCCGGCCTGGTCACAGAGCTAGTTGTAGGACAGGTAGGGCTACACAGAGAAACCCTGTCTCAAAACAACAAAAACAAAATAAAAAACCCTATCAAAAGAGAATGACTATCACATTTGAAAGAAACAACCCACAGTTCACAAAAATGAAAAGGGATGATATTGCTATGAATAACCCCATTGTTATTTTATATGCTTCATTTCTCTTGAGCATATATGAAGTAATGAAACAGCAAGACTATATGATAACACTACCTTTAACTTTTATTTATTTATTTATCTTCAGGCTGGATCTCTCTACATAGCCCTATGTAGACCAGGATGGCCTCAAACTAGCAGAGATCTTTCTGCCTCTGATCCCAAGTGCTGGGATTAAAGGCAAGTGCCACCACTGCCCGGCTTAAATTGTGTTTTTTTTTAATGTCTGTCTATCTATATCTATATAGATATAGATATAGATATAGATACAGATATCATCTATCTATCTATCTATGTTTTTCTGAGGTAGAGTTTCTCTGTGTAGCTCTGTATGTCCTGAAACTTGCTGTGTAGACCAGGCTGACTTAGAACTCTTCAGAGATCTGCCTGCCTCTGCCTCCTGGGTGCTGGGACTGAAAAAAAGTCCTGTGACACTACCTTGGCTTTATTTTGTCATTCTAATTACAGCCATTCTAGTAACTATGAAGTGGTATATCTACAGTGTTTGTCTGTTTGTTTTTTTGTAGTTCATGCTAGCTTGAGGAACTCACTATGTGAGAATCTACAATGCCTTAGCCTCCCAAATGCTGGGATCATAGGTAATCATCATCATGCCTGGTTCTGTATATCTTCTTTGGAGAAGCAGTCAAAAACCCATTAGTGATGAAAACAAACTGTTGTACATTCGCACCAAGAAATAAAACAGGAAAAAAAAAAGAAATAAGACAGAAATAAAAGCCCGTGTCTTTAGTCCCAGCACTTAGGAGGCAGAGAGAGGCAGGCAGATCTGAGCTAGTTCCAGGACAGCCAGGGCTACACAGAGACACCCTGTCTCAAAAAAGAAATGAGAGCTGGGCGTTGGTGGCGCACGCCTTTATTACCAGCACTCGGGAGGCAGAGGCAGGTGGATCTTTGTGAGTTCGAGGCCAGTTTAGGCTCCATAGCTACATAGAGAAACCCTGCCTTGAAAAACCAAAAAGAAAAAAGAAAAAGAAAAGAAAAAAAGAAATGATAGAGAGAGAGAGAGAGAAAAGAGGAACTGAAGAGATGGCTCAGTGGTTAAGAGCACTTGCTACTCTACAAAAAGCTCCAAGTTTAGTATGTTAGGTGACTCACTTGTAACTCTAACTCCAAGGGATCTGGTGCTGCCACGCCTCTGCAGCCACCCAATACATGGCAGACAGCCACACAGATATATACATACAAATAGATAAAAATAATGAATATAAATAAAAAAGAGACAAAAAGGAACCTACTGACAGCAGCAGATGAATCTATAGAGTATTATGCTAAGTAAAATAAGCTGATTAAATTTTTATTTATTTGTGTATTTATTTTAGTTTTCTCAAGACAGGGTTTCTCTGTGTAGCTTTGGAGCCTATCCTGGCATTTGCTCTGTAGACAAGGCTGGCCTTGAACTCACCAATGCCCGGCTTAAAATTTTCCCCCTTTTAAAATTACTTGTCTCTTTCTGTTCAAATTATAATTTAAAATATATATTTTGGATAACTTTTACCAGGCAGTGGTGGCACACACCTTTAGTCCCAGCACTCGGGAGGCAGAGGCAGGAGGATTTCTGTGAGTTCAAGGCCAACCTGGTCTACAAAGCAAGTTCCAGGATAACCAGGGCTATGCAGGGAAGCTCTGTTTCAAAAGAACACACACACACACACACACACACACACACACAGAGTGGTATAGATATATAGATATACACATATACTTTTTTTGACAACTTTCAAACTATGGTTTTGCTTCAGTTTTGGTATATGGACTAAACTCATGGCCTTGTTCATGCTAAGCATGGGCTCCACTACTGAGCTATCCCCAAGTCCCTTAGTTTAGATATGTTCTTTATTAGACATATGGTTCTTTGAGGCAGGGTTTCTCTGTGTCTCTTTGGAGCCTGTCCTGGAACTAGCTCTTATAGCCCATGCTGGTCTCAAACTCACAGAGATCCACCTGCCTCTGCCTCCTGAGTGCTGGGACTAAAGGCGTACGCCACTACCGCCTGGCCAAATATTTTTTTTAACCAGACATGTGGCACACACCTGTAATCCCAGCATTTAGGATATGGAAACCGGAGGATTATAAATTCAAAATCAACCTAAACTACATAATAAGACCCTCTCCCAAAAAAGCAAAAGATACCTAGGCAGTGGTGGCGAACAACTTTAATCCCAGAACTTGGGAGGTAGAGGCAGGCAAATCACTGAGTTTTAGGCCAGCCTGATCTATAGAGCAAGTTTCTGGACAGCCAGGACTACACAGAGAAATCCTATCTTTTATTTTTTTCTTTTTTTCTTGAGACAGGGTTTCTCTGTGAAGCTTTGGAGCCTATCCTGGCACTCACTCTGGAGACCAGGCTGGCCTGGAACTCAGAGATCCACCTGCCTCTGCCTCCCAAGTGCTGGGATTAAAGGCATGTGCCACCAACGCCCGGCCTGAGAAATCCTATCTTGAAAAACCAAAAAATAAAAATTAAATTAAAAAAACTAAAAATCAATTAGTAAATAAAAATTGTTTTTCTCAATTTGTGGGATATTACCCAACTTTAAGACTTACCATAAACCTATAGTAATCAAGGCAGTGTCATTGTGGCTAAACATAGACATGTAAATCAATGGGACAGAATAGTGTCCAGAAACTGTTTTATAAAAATATGGCTAATCTGAGCCGGGAAGTGGTGGCGCACGCCTTTAATCCCAGCACTCAGGAGGCAGAGGCAGGCAGATCTCTGTGAGTTCGAGACCAGCCTGGTCTACAAGAGCTAGTTCCAGGACAGCCTCTAAAGCCACAGGGAAACCCTGTCTTGAAAAAACAAAAACAAACAAGCAAACAAACAAAAAAATATGGCTAATCTGGGCCAGCAAGATGGCTCAGTGGGTAAAGGCACTTGCTGCCAAGCCTGATGACCCAGGTTCCATCCCTAGGATACACAAGGTAGAAGACAAGAACTGACTCTCAAAGCTGTGACACATGCACACACAATAATGTAATAAAAATATGGCTAATTAATGTTTACAATCATCTTGGCCAAGACCCAGAGAAGTGATGGTTAATTAGCATGGTGTAGGGAAACATAAGCCTGAGAATTAAATCCAGGGCCTCACACAAGCTAGGCGAGCACAAATCTGCAGCCTAGCCAATTAAGTTTTTACTGATCAGTGTGAGAAGTGAATTTAATAGAGATAGAGAACCTAGAGTCTTTGCCACAATAAACTGTGGAACAAATGTCCATGGCCAAAAAAAAAAAAAAAAAAAATTAACATAGGTCTAACCCTATGTTAACAAAAATTATCTAAAAATGAATCATCTATACAAACATAAAGCAAACTATGACTTTTAGAGAAAATATAGATAAAAACCTTTCCGTTTTGTGGTTAGGCAATGAATTCTTTCTTAAGCTAAGCATGGTGGCCCACACCTTTGATTCCAGCACTAGAGTAGAGGCAGGTTGGTCTCTGTGATCCAGCCTGATCTACATAGCAAGTTCCTGGATAGCCAAGGCTATATAGTGAGACGTTGTCTCAAAAACAAAAATTCTTTCTTCCACTTAATTTAATTTTGAGATAGGGTCTCGCTATATAGCCCGGGTTGATCTGGAACTCACTATTTAGACTAGGTTGTCCTGAGGCTTACTAAGATGCACCTGCCTCTGCTTTTTGAGTGCTGAGATCAAAGGCATGCACCACTAAACCCAGCCCAAAAGAGTGAGCTCTAAAATAGAAGCTTGATAAATTAAAACTTTATTAGGATGAACTGAGGGCTGGATGAGATGTCTCACTAAGTGGGTAGAGGCTTAGCACCAAGCTTACTAATGTGAGTTAGCAGCCTCCTGACTTCCACATGTGGCACGTGCATGCTTCTGCACACAAAATAAATAAATGATCAATGGAAAAAAATTAAAGGATGAAATGAAAAAGGAAAAAAACTAATAGAAGGTATTTGTGAACAGAATATCTGACAAAAAGAAATGTATCCAGATTGTGCACAGAATAACCAGAAACCACCAGCAAGAAAACACCTCAGTTCAAAAGTGGACTAAGTACTTGGACAATGAGGCTACCAAAGATAACATATGGGTGGCAAGTAGCCAGATGGAGAGATCTTCCACATCACTGGCCATCGGAGGAACATGATTCTCAGCCACAATGTTATTATACCACTATTTACCTGTCAAAACAGCCAAGATTCAAGAACTCTGGCAATGATACTCATAGTAAAGACACTCACGAAGACAGTTTGGCATTCCTTATAAGGTTAAAATATGCATTTTGCATACGCCAGCAATTTTACTCCTAGCTATAGCTGTGTCTACAGACACGGAGATAGAGACATAGAAACCTGTGTTCATGCATAGCCTTCCCTATGAATATTCAAAGCATCTTTATTTGTAATAACCTTACACAAGAAACAGCCCAAAAGTCCTTCAGTGAATGAAAGGGTAAACTGCTGCAGTATTCATACCATAAAATAAAGAGTAGCCAACTGCTGATACTGCAGAAGAAAGAAGCCAGTCTTAAAGGACAGAGTGCTGTATGATTCCAGTTATACACATTTTTGAGAAACATGGATTAGCATGGCTTAGGTTGGGAGCAAGAGGAAGATGAGACAGCAAATGGGTGGCTGTGGGGGTTTCTGGGATGGCAGGGCTATTCTTTATCCTGATTGTAACTTGGTTACATAAATCTGTATGTGTGTCATTTCAGAAGACAATGAGCAAATCAACTTCACTACATGTTAAGATAAACTAAAAGAATCATTTGTGTTTCTCCAGACACTGGTTGCTATGGAGGGCTATGGTGCAAATGGATGATTTTCTTTTGTTAATCTGTCACCTCCTGGTGGGAGCAGTTTTCCATACTCTTGCCTCCGTGCTGAGTGATAGGGACTACTACTTCCTTGGAGGAAAACCAAGAGTCGCAGGAACTAGGGGACAGGGTGGCACAAACAATTTGTGATTCTGAAATGAAGGACAGTGCAGATCTGGACACAGGAATGGCCTCCTGACATGGCTGGGCCCCTATCTCTCCTGGTCTCTGTGCAGGACTATGACCAACACCACCCTTAGCCGAAGGGGAGTGGGCAAGAGTGATAGCAATTGACCTCGAAATCCCACTGGGTCCTGTTTCCCGTTGTGGGTCACTGTGTCTGATAACAGGCCCCACCCTACAAGCCCCCTCCTCTCTCCCAACCAGTGGCCGCAGCCTGGCAGGGCCCCTGACTTTGTGTATATAAGGGGACACTGGAGACAGCACCATCAGGCCAACCCTGAGTGCTTTCAGCTCCAGCACAGCCTGCAGTCCTCACCACCACCACCACCATGTCTCTGATGAAGAGTGAGAGAGCCATCGTCATGTCCATGTGGGACAAGATGGCTTCCCAGACCGAGGCCATCGGCACCGAGACTCTGGAGAGGTAAGTCCAGGCACAGTCACTCCAGTCGGAAGCCAGGGATCAGTAAGAAGGGGGTGACAAGGAGGAGTTAGTGGGGAGAAGCCACTGAGAAAGGGCCATGAGGAGGGGGTGGTAAGGACGGGCAGTGAGGAAAACACGGTGATGAAGAGGGACTGGCCGTGAGAGCAATGCTTGTAAGGAGGGGATCCAGGCGGGCTGATGAGAAGCTAGAGTAGGTGGATGGACATTCACAGCCCTCATCAAAGTCCTCCACATGGCTCCACAAGTCTTTGTTGAATGAATAGGAATGAATGGATGAACTCACCAGTGGATGCAATGCCTTGCCATATGGAGCCTGGTGCAATAGGAAATAGTAACATCAATCTTGGGTTTTGTTTTTTAAGATTGAGAGAGCGAGAGAGCAAGAGAGAGCGAGAGAGAGCGAGAGAGAGAGAGAGAGAGAGAGAGAGAGAGAGAGAGAGAGAGAGAGAGAGAGAGAGAGAGCGCACAGGTGCCAACGAAAGCTAGAGGCATCAGATCCCTTGCACCCTAGTTACAGGAGGTTGTAAGTTCCCTTCAAGGGCAGTCAGTGCTCTTAATCACTGAACCATCTCTCCAGCCCCTAGCTTTATTTCTTTAAACACTGTGTAAAATATTGTTTTGTTTTCTTTTTCTGTCTGGTAGGTCTTTGTGTACCCCTTAAGTTTTGAGCCCAAGGCAAGAGCCAGGGTCCTAGCCCACCACCTAATGAAACACCCACACCCACCCACCCACACACCCACCCCCACAAAAAAAAAAAAAACTAACGCTTTCTCCCGACCCCCAGGCTCTTCTGCAGCTACCCACAGACAAAGACCTACTTCCCGCACTTCGACCTGCACCACGGGTCGCAGCAATTGCGCGCCCATGGCTCCAAGATCTTGGCTGCTGTCGGCGAGGCCGTTAAGAACATCGACAACCTCTCGTGTGCTCTGACCAAGCTGAGTGAGCTGCATGCCTACATCCTGCGTGTGGACCCTGTCAACTTCAAGGTGGGTTTGTGAGAATGGAAGGGGAGATCATCAGGGAAGGACACAAAGGAGGAAATCGAGTGGGGTCTCCGCGGCACTGTGCACTGAATCTCCTCCCTTCTCGCCTCTGCAGCTCCTGTCCCACTGTCTGCTGGTCACCCTGGCCGCACGCTTCCCCGCCGACTTCACAGCTGAAGTCCACGAAGCCTGGGACAAGTTCATGACTATCCTGTCTTCCATCCTGACTGAGAAGTACCGCTAAGCCCCACCGCCACGACCCCCAAGACGGGCTACGACCCCTCTCCTCCCCTTCACTGAACCCTCCCTCGGGTCTTTTTTTGTAGCCCCCAATAAATGGTTGAAGATGGAAATAACTGGTCCTGTGTTCTCAGTCTTGGAGGGAAACCGGGATGGGGACGCTAGGGTATGGACAGGGCCTTCGCAGAAACATTGTGGGTCCTAGTGTCACACACTGCCTAGAAGACATTCCTAGGGTGGTTGGGGGAGGGTCTTGCCCTTGAGAACCCCAGAGTCAGAGCATCCCAGGGCCAGCTGGACTTCTCCTCGCCTTCCTAAATCTCTTCGAACAGAGTGGTGGGTGATCAGGAATTACCCGAAATCTGACATCACAGCTCCCTCCTCCCTAGCAGCTGGGGGAGGAGGTGTCCCTGTCTTTAAAAGAACAGAGGATTTCCTGGCCGATTCTTGCTGGCTCCATCCTGACAGAGCTGTAACTGCCTTCATAGGAGTAATTACAAGTTCCGGGAGTTCGAAACGAAGACATCCATACACAGGAGCAAGCGGAGCCTGTACCAGAAGCCCCATCCGCAGTTGTCGCTCTGGGCATATTTCTGTGCACAGGTGGAAGGGCTCTGCGTTCCTGTTGAGCTCAGCAGATCAGGGCAAGCTGGGTAGAGGAGCTCTGATGAAGAGGCCGGGCGCGTGCCCCCTTGAGTAATCCACGCCTGTGCCAAACTCAGCACCCGGGAGTGCGTCCACATTGTACCTCACCAACCACCACCAGGCACACTTTAGGGGCACAGCTGTTACTCGGGTGGAAATGGCAGGGTCTCCAGGGCCTCTAGGAAGCATCCCAGGACCAGCCCACGCACGTTTTCGGTCAGATCTTAATCCTCCACCTTACCCTGTCAGGGATGTGGGGCACAGGGCTCACCCGAGGTTTCCCCTGTTTGAACATTGTTAGGGTTAGTGGGAGCCACATGGCTGCCCTGCCTGCTCCCTAACCAGCTGAGGCAAGCTATTCACACTAAACCCCAACACCAAGATTTCATGCAACTAAATAAATGTCAGAGAGGAGCTAAGCCACAGATTGCGCATGCTCACGCTATGTACTTGGTTGTGCAGCATCTGACACTCTCTGGTGCTTCGGGTGGGCCCTACCAACTTTCCTGTGAGCTTATCCAGCCTACATAAGGATCCAGAGCACATCTGGGCAAGTTCAACAGGAGTTACTGTGGCTGAATGGCTGACACGTCCCTCTTCCTAAAACTGCTACTCCAGTGTTTCAGGGTGCTACTGGTCTCCTCCCATCTGCAGGGTGAGTTCATTGTGGAGATGCAGGCAGAGGGGGACAAGTTGTGTGGTGCTGGTTGAAAGGTACTGCTAATGTTCTGGGCTCAATCTGTGCACATCCATTAACAGAGGCTTCAAAATGGTGTTTAACATTTTGGAAAACTAGACAGGTTACATCAGTATCCCTCAGAGAGTCCCCTAGAATTCTTAAATGTCCATTCAGGTTAGTCCTCCTATGCCCCTGGAGTGCCATGGGGCAGAAAGAGAGCTTGGATGGGAGCAGGGGAGTGTATTCTTTTCCAAGTCAAATCTGACACCAGGGCGTGTCATACCATCCCCAGAGCAGATATGCATTCGTTCTCCTTTCATCTCCCTTGTTGGGACTTCCAGCAGTCAATCCCCTGGACTTTTGCAAACAAATACAGAACCAAGCCCCTGGGATCAAGTGTATAACCTGAAGCCTGATCAAGTTGGGCAGGCCCAGGCTTCACTCCTGTTCCTTCCTAGCATGCTCTTTCTGCAACAATCCTTGACCTGTTACCTCTTTCCCTGAACCTCTCAACATGGGGAGAGATGGGGATTGTTGGTGGCCACAATGTGGCAGAGATCACATTGACAAGTTGGTTGATTCTGTGCATGTCTGAGCTACCAGGCAGACAAACATGAACTCACTAGGTTTTTCCAATTATTTTGAGATCACAGTGCATGGTAGATACCGGACAGTACCTCCCCACCCCATACTAGATACTTAAACTTCAGGGTGCTTTTCCACCAGATGCCCTCATCCAAGTCCTGTCTCCATACTCCCAGATTGACTGAAGGGCAAAAACCACAGGGCTCCTGTGGTTTGTTAGCAAAGAACAAAAGCTAAAGAGAGCAAGATCCTGGGGGCTGAAGAGGTGGCTCAGAGGTTAAGAGCACTGGCTGCTCTTCCAGAGGTCCTGAGTTCAATTCCCAGCAACCACATGGTGACTCACAACCATCCATTATGAGATCTGGTGCCTTCTTCTGGTGTGCAGATATACATGGAAGCACAATGTTGTATATATAATAAATAAAATCTTTAAAAAGAGAGAGAGAGAGCAAGATCCGGAAACTTTGTAAACAGTGACTACATATGGTCTCCAGAATGACACCCCATAATACAGGGAACACTAGACCTGCTCCGGCGTAATGCCAGATCTGAAAAGGGATGCCCTATCCATGGCTCCCTAAACTACCTCAGCAGGTGCTGAGGACCTGTTACCCTGAACAGCCTGAGCACTAGCTGACCAGAGAGAGGAGGGGAAGTTAACTACCTCTCAATTGCAACATGGACACAAAACAGCCTTAGTCCTTAGGAAAACATGATAGAAAATAGCATATAAGATTGCCTTGCTGGTGAATTGGATCAGCCAGTAAAGGCACTTGCCATGAAGCCTGAGGACCTAATTAAATCCCCAAGATGGATGTGGTGGAAGGAAAGAATGACTCCTACAAGTTGTTCTCTGACTTTCACATATGTGCCATAGCACAAGTATGTCTATGTGCATGCACTTGGGCACACACACACACATAATATACAAACAAACAAATGAATGTTATTTAAATTTTTAAATGTTGTACTCCTCTGCCCAAGTCAGTCTGAGTCTGAGCCACATAAGGAAGGATTTTGTATTTAGCAGCTTCTAGAAACTGTGTAAGAACCACAAGTTTACAGCATAAAGAGCCTGGCCTCTGCCTGCACAGTACTGGGAGACTTAAAGTGGCCATGAGAGTTGTGCCCTGACTCCTCCCACCTGCACTTTCTCCATGCAGTGCCTCCCCAGATAAATGAGCTCAGCAGCACTCACACCCTACTATAGCACACTACCTCATCCGTCTCCTGAACACTGTACATAAATGCACAGTACTCCCCAGACCCAGCAGCTCCGGTTCAGACACAGACTAAGAAAGCAACTGCCATGGTTCTCTCTGTTGATGATAAGGCCAACAGTGGGGCTATCTGGAGCAAGGTTAAAAGGCATAAGCCTGATTATTATTAGGAGACCCTGGAAAGACGAAGACTGTCCTGCCCTCTCCCCTGTTCTAACTCCTGGGTTGAACAATGAAAGCCACCCCTCGGTCCTGTCTCTAGTCCCTAACTGAAGTTTCCCCAGCCTTTCCCAATCCCCCTTACCCACCACCACCACTGCTTCTCTTCATAGGCTGTTCAATAGCTTCCTCAGGACCTACTTCCCTGACTACAACCAGAACCCTGCTTCTGTCCAGGTAAAGACCCAAGGCTCAACCCATGTGCTGAGCCATGCAGTGGACCAAATGAACAACTTCCCCATTCTCCTGGCAGCTCTGAGTGAACTGAGCTGTATGTGTCCCAGGCCAACTTCAAAGTCAGCAAGCAGGCAGGGCTCAGAAAGATAAAGGGTAGGAGGTCTCAGAACATGATATCAACCTCAACGATTCCAGAAAATGAAGCTAGGAGCTCTCCACTGCCTCTATGACAAATGATCAACAAGTACCTCATTCCATGGTATCTAATGACGCCAGCCTCCACTTAGATAAAATCACCCTAGAGGTGGCTTTTTGCTCTGGACAATTTTGGAAACACTGTTAAACCAGAACTGTGGTCCTCTTAGCCCTCCTTCCATTCCACACCTACATGCCCTGGTCTAAATAAAATCTGTCTGGGTGGTAACCTATGTGTCTGTGTCACTGACATGTCAGCAGTGACCATATTTCTGTCTTGGCCCAAGAACGTTTCTGCAGCTGCAATGAGGGTCAAGAGCCAGTGTGAACATCTGGAGAGAAGAGCTCTGAACCATTCCTATAGCCTGGGAAAACACAGCCTTCCTAGAGAGATTATCTCAGGATACTGAGGAGGAAAGCTCTGAGATATGCTGCCTCCTTAAAAATGTCATTGACCCATACCAGCTAAACATACAACACAGATCACAGCAGAACATGTCTTCAGGGTAGTGGTCCCAGTTACTATGGAAACTGAGGCAGGAGAATAACTAATTCAAGGCCAGGCACAGCTTGAAAAAAAACTAAGTAGGTGATTTGTTTGTGTGGTTTGGTTTTTCAAGATGGGGTTTCTCTGTGTAACAGCCCTAGATGGTCTTGGAACTCCATCTGTAGACCAGGCTAGCCTCAAACTGACAGAGATCTGCCTGCCTCTGCCACCCACGTACTGGGACTAAAGGCGTGAGCCACCACTGTCCAGCTAAGCTAGATGATTTAGTGCAAACTGTAACCCCAAAACTTGAGAGGTAGAAGCAGGAAGGTCATAAGTTCAAAATCAGTGTAGGAACAGAAAGGTGGGGTGCTTGTCCACCCTCATCCCAAGCCAAAAAAGTTGGAACCAAGCCCAGGAGTTTCCATTGACCACTGCCTCATGCTCTGTTTCGTCACAGATTTATTTTTGCAGTGCGGGGACTGAATCCAGAACCTTCCTCTGGGTAAACATTCTGTCATCCAGTTACACCCCCAGCTTTTGTTTTGTTTTGTTTTGTTTTTTGTTTTTCGAGACAGGGTTTCTCTGTGTAGCTTTGTAGCCTATCCTGGCACTCGCTCTGGAGACCAGGCTGGTCTCAAACTCACAGAGATCCTCCTGCCTCTGCCTCCCCAGAGCTGGGATTAAAGACATGCGCCAACAACATCCAGCCCACCCCCAGCTTCTTTACTACTGTTTGCTATTATTGGCAGAGGCTGAACTTGAATTCCTGGGCTCAAGCAATCCTCCTGCCTCAGTCTGCCAGGACACGAGGTTCCCCACGTGTGACACCAAAACCAGCTCTCAGCTCTTTCCTGTTCATCCATGGGAGCAGTGGGCGGGCAGCTGGATGCCAGTCAGAGTCTGGAGACCTGCTCCTGCAGTTCTCTGCAGTTCTCTGCACTTAGAAGGCTGAGTCGGGAGGTTCACTTGAGCCAAAGAATTCCAGGCCAGCCTGGAAAACAACAAAACCCGTCCACACAAACGAGGAAAGGGGGAGAGCAGAAGAAAAGAAAGGAGGAGCCAGGAGAGGAGAGTAGACAAAGGGAAGAGAAAAGAAAACACAGGAAGAGGGGGAAAGACAGGGAGAGGGTTCCTGTGGGTCTCTAGCATCTTGTTCCCAGAAGAGTGTGGAGCCAGAGCAGGGAATGTGTGGGTTAGGAGGAAGAGCTAGAAGCTAGGACCTAGAGCAAGGTGGAGAGGGGTGGGCACTGCTCAGGTTGGTCTGAGTGACTTCCTTCTCTGCGAAAGTCACTGGGACCCTTACTTCTCCCCAAACACCCATCACTGGAGACAAACGAAGGGGATAGAAGCAAGCACACCAGCAGGTGATCAGGATTTCCTGCACCAGGTGGAGGCCAGTGGCCGCCTCGCCAACCCCGGGCGCCCCCTGCCAGCCTTGGTCTGCAGCGCACCGCCCTGGCCAGCCAATGAGGGCCGTCCCGAGGGCGTGTCTCAGGCGCCGCGGATATAAAAGTGCAACTTGCAGCCGGCTCAATACACTTCTGACTCTGACAGACTCAGGAAAGAATCACCATGGTGCTCTCTGCGGACGACAAGAACAACATCAAGGGTGCCTGGGGCAAGATTGGCGGCCACGGTGCTGAATATGGCGCGGAGGCCCTAGAGAGGTGAGGCCGGGCCTCTGCTCCGGAAGGACCACGGGATCCAAAGCAGTTCTGGTGCTCAGCCGGCAGCCCCCAACTGCGCTTTCCTGTGACCTCCTCAACTCCTCCTCCCACCTTCTTCCCGCAGGATGTTCGTTACCTACCCCACCACCAAGACCTACTTCCCTCACTTTGATGTAAGCCACGGCTCTGCCCAGGTCAAGGCCCACGGCGCAAAGGTCGCAGACGCCCTGGCCAAGGCCGCTAGCCACCTCGATGACCTGCCCGGCACCCTGTCCTCTCTGAGCGACCTGCACGCCCACGAGCTGCGTGTGGACCCTGTCAACTTCAAGGTGTGTGCTCGGGTCTGAAGGCGGCATGGGCATGGGCGTGGGTGGGGTGGGATGGTGAAGCAGGATCTGGGACCTGCAGGGAGGGAGGGCGTGGGGACCCTCGTGCCCAGGGCAGGGAACACAGTGGCTCCACAAAGAGGATTCCAGGCGACTGACTAGGTGTCTACTGCCAAGGACTGACCCTCCCTGTCTCCGCAGCTCCTGAGCCACTGCCTGCTGGTGACCCTGGCCAACCACCACCCAGCCGACTTCACCCCCGCGGTGCACGCCTCTCTGGACAAATTCCTTGCCTCTGTGAGCACCGTCCTGACCTCCAAGTACCGTTAAACTGGAGCCTCGGGGCTGACGCCTACCGGGCTTGCCATCTGGCGAGGCCCTCCTCCCTCCCTGGCACCTGTACCTCTTGGTCTTTGAATAAAGCCTAAGTAGGAAGAAGCCTGTGTGCCTGGGTTGTCTGCATCTGCAAAGGTGCCCCGACTGGTGTGGGGAAGCCTAGGAGGACACATCCTTAGACTGGGACTTAGGTCTCCTGTGCTGAAGCAGAAGGCCAGACAAAAGCAGGGAGGAAAGAAGGGGAAGTAGAGGGAAGAGAAGAGGGGCCAAACAGAGTCCTCTGCCCAGGGTTTCTGGACAAAGTCTTGTCCTGCAGTACATGGCTGGGTTCATTCATACACTGGGTTTCCCACCAGGCTGAACATAAATTTGCTGGAATAGTTTCCTTCCCTGCTGCTACCTTTCATCACACACACACACACACACACACACACACACACACACACAAACCACACAAAAAAAAAAAAAAAAAAAAAAAAAAAAAAAAAAAAAAAAAAAAAAAAAAAAAAAACCCCAAAATTTCCAGGACTCCCCAGTGGGTGGCTGATCCAGTCCTTCCTTTTCCAGATTGATACTGAATCCTCCTTCACCCTCCCCTAGACACCCTTAGCACCCCAGAAGCCCAATATGAATGAAACTGGAGGTACATGGTGCAACTGCAGGGCACCAAACACCTCAGGTACACACTTTGGACACTAATATCTGAGGGCCATCCAGATATGAAGACTCGGTCTTTGGGGCAAACTTGGTACTCATTTATCTGCCCTGTACTGCTGTCCCTCTCCACAGTAAAGACGGGATTCAGAACCAGAGAGGCATAACGGCATGCCTCCACACACAGGCATGTCTTCTCTCTGTAGAGCAGGCTCTGGGTCTGGAGCATCAGAAGACTTGGCAACAGCCCACCCCAAGCCCTCCACTGACAGTTATGTCTTTTCTCCCTCAACCAAATAACCATGTTTTGAAACTCCCTCCCACATATCCTCTCAGGAAGTGATGTCCCTAACACTGCTTGTACTCCAGTGTAGACTCCTCTAGAAATACAGGGAAAAATGAGAGACATCATGTGAGTATGTAGGAAACAAACAGGTGGAATAATCCAAAGAATCTACTGCCCCTTTCTACCTTCCCCCTTTCTTTCTTTCTTTCTTTCTTTCTTTCTTTCTTTCTTCCTTTCTTTCTTTCTTTTTTCTTTCTTCCTTTCTTTCTCATAGGATTTCATGTAGGCCAGGCTGGGATCAAACACTTTATGTAGCCAAGGATGACCTTGAGCTTCTGATCCCCTTCCTTCTAACTCCTGAGTGTGGAGATTTCAGATATGTACCTCCATGTCCAGTTTGTGCAATGCTTGGGAATTGCACTCAGGGCTGGATATATACATAATACATGCATACACATGCACTTATTAGACAAACATTCTACCTACATTCTAACTGAGCTACAGCTGTACCTCACAATAGAATACTCTTCAGCCATTGACTCAAAAGAGTAAATTTGTTATACTATGTAGCTGAGCCTTAAAAAATATGTTGAGTGGAAGAAGCCAATAAAGCAAAGACCACACAGTGTATGACTTCACGTTTGTGAAATATCAAAAATGAGCAAATTTTTAGGGACAGCAAGCAGCCTCCTGGTTGGCAGGGGCTTTAGGAGAAGGATGAATAGTTATGGCTAGTAGGTTGGAGGATCTAGTTAGGTGAGGAAAAAGTTCTGGAAATGGGTAGCAGTGATGATCTGCATAACATTGTGAATGAACATAAGGTCACTGACTTTTAGCTAACATCAAAGTTAGCTAAAATACACAGGGCTCTGTGACTGACTTGTACACCTCAAAGTTAGCTAAAATACTCAGGGCTCTGTGACTGACTTGTACACCTCAAAGTTAGCTAAAATACACAGGGCTCTGTGGCACATGCCTATAATCCCAGATCTTGGGAGGTGGAGCATACCACACACACACACACACACACACACACACACACACACACACACACACACACACACGCGCGCGCGCGCCACAGAGAGAGGAATAAAAATAAAACCTTCATTGGTTTTATTTTGTGTGTTTGGGGTGGGGGTAGAGTCGGTGTGTCGTTATGTAGCTCTGGAAGGCCTGAAATTTCCTATTTAGAATGGGATGGTCTTGAATTCACAGAGATCCCTTTGCCTCTGACTCCTGGGTACTGGGATTAACCTGTGCCTGTGCCGCCATGCCCACTTTAAAGGGATTTTTAAATGTAGATTTAAATTTCTTTAATTTTATCTTATACTTTTATCTTTTGACTGCATGAATGTCTGTGCACCACTTGCATGACTGTGGAGGAGAGAAGAGGGCTTCAGATACACTGGACCTGGAGTTACCAACAGTTGTGAGCTGCCGTGTGAGTGCTGGGAATCAAACCCGGGTCCTCTGGAAAAACAGAGAGTGCTCTTCACTGCTGAGCCATCTCTCCAGCCCCTTTAAATGTAGATGGAACTATGTGGGATTTAATGAAAAGCAACATGATCCTGGCAAAATTAAGATAGACCTAAGTATTGTTATGGGATCCTCAAAGGAGGGTTATGCCAAGAAGCAATTTTTTTTACAATCAATAGTGAGTGGGAAAGGAATGCCTATGAATATCCTAAGGACTCAGGAGGCAGGATAAATCGGCAGTGCCAAATACACACTAAAATCCATTGTAATATGGTAGTACATAATGGATACCGTTGTCCACATAGTAAATATTTAAAAATGTGAGACTCTGGGGCTCAGGGGGACCAAAGGCTGCAAGTCAATGTTGAACCAGAGAATCTGTGAACACATAGGCAACTTGGAACGCTGAAGCACCCCCTGGCGGTACCCTGGGTTTCCGGGCATTTTTGCACACAGCCAGGGGAGCCCAGAGCGAGGCCACAGCTCAGCGAAGATGGCTTTGACCCAGACGGACCGTGCGCTGGTTCTCGCGCTATGGAAGAAGATGAGCACCAACGTCGGAATCTACACGACTGAGGCCTTGGAGAGGTACGGACCCAGTCGGCCGTCCTCGAGCTCACCTTTCAATGGACGGAGGGGCAAAGGTGGGCTCTCCACACCTCCCGGTCTGTAATGCACCCAACTCAATCTTCCCACAGGACCTTCGTGGCCTTCCCCTCCACCAAAACCTACTTCGCACACTTGGACCTGAGCCCCGGCTCTAGCCAGGTTAAAGCCCATGGCCAAAAGGTGGCAGACGCACTGACTCTCGCTGCCCACCACCTGGACGACCTGCCTGATTCTCTGTCTGCTCTCAGTGATCTGCATGCTCACAAGCTCCGCGTAGACCCCGCTAACTTCCAGGTGAGTCCTGGGGTTGACTGCACTTGCAGTTGCTGCAGGTGCCGGTCCCTCCAGGTCTGGGTGCCTGGGTGTTGGAGAGAGATAAATGCAAGGCGGGTCGGTTTTCTCTTTCTTCAGTTCTTCAGCCACTGTCTGCTGGTGACTCTTGCCCGCCACTATCCTGGAGACTTCAGCCCAAAGATGCACGCCTCCCTAGACAAGTTTCTGGGTCTTGTGACTTCGGCACTGGCCTCCAAGTATCGCTGAGGATGTATCCTAGTACTCCAAAGCAATCTTCCAAGAGGCTGGGATTACAGCTAAGCTGAAGTCACAGACCACCTATGAATGTGTGCAGTTCCTTGTATTTTGCTTTGTTTCGGGTTTTTTTGTTTTTGTTTTTGTTTATGTTTTGAGATAGATTTCATGGTCTCTTCTAACCCAGCCTGGTCTCTCAGATCCATAATATAGACTAGGTTGGTCTTGATCCTTTTATTTCCATCCCCATCCCCACCCACCTTCCATCTGTCACACCCACCTACCAGTACACAGATCACACCCACCTACCAGTACACAGATCACAAGCCCCACCAGACCTGGTTCCACAAAGACTCTTATTTTTATTTAACCCTTTGTTTTCTCTGTTGGAGGTGGGAAGGAGGACTCCTGCATGCCAAAGTGCTCTAAGCTGTAGAAAGTGTAGCTGGCAGGGAAAGTATGGGCAGGTAGTGAATGAGTTCAATCTTTAGAATAGGAAGAAGGATTCCGTAGAATACACTGCAAAGGGCAAAGGGCTGGGTGGTAACAAGAGTACCACCTGCAGCTGGAGGACCTGTTCTAGTACCTCCACATGTCCCCAGGTCTCCAGGCAGCAGAGGAGCCTCAGGCCATCTCCACTGTGGACCATCTATGGCACTGAGTTGCAAATGCATACCTTTAGCCTTGGCCACATCAGTTGCAGAAAGCTAGCTTTTGTCTCTCAGAAGGGGGACAGGTGGTACAAAGGTCACAGGTCAGCATATGTGACAATGCTCAAAACAACCTTGTTCCCTAGCCAGCACCCTCCCCTGGGCTTCTGGTCTTTATCTAGACTCTGCTCAGATCCAGGTGGGTTGAGCCTGGTCCTATTGCAAAGCAGTCACCTGCCTGGAACCAACCACACATGGAGTTCACAGCTATAAATGCTGCTAAATGATGGTGTCCCTAGGACTGGGATGGTACTAAGAGACTCCCCAAATGATTGACACACATCCAGTTTACTGAATAAAATACAGTGAACTGAGATTTCTAACAAGCAGTAGGGGATTAGTAAGGAACCAAATTCATCCAAAGTCAGCAAGTGTCTGAACTCATCTACAGATAGATACAGTCCTGTGTCTTCTGCACAAACTTGGACTTAGATAATCATGTAGAGTCACAACAGCAGAAGAGGGGTTGGAGAGATGGTTTAACAGAGAAGAGCATGTATGGCTGTTGCAGAGGACCTGGGTTCAGTTCCCAGAATTGAACATCAGCTGGCCAATAACCATAAATCGAGCTTCAAAGGGATGGGTCCCATGCTTTCTTCTGGACTCTATAGACACCTGCATTCACACATACAGTTGAACACTTAGACTGATGCATATTTCTTGTAATTAGCTCTGGCTAACCTGGAACTCACTATACAGACCAGGTTGGCTTCAAACCCATAGAGACCCACCTGTCTCTGCCTCCCCAGGACTAGAATTAGAGTTGTGTACCTCTATGCCCAACTACGTCTGTCTGTCTGTCTGTCTGTCTGTCTATCTATCTATCTATCTATCTATCATGAAGAACATGTACAGCTATAGACAGATAGATATAGAGACATTAAGACAGGCAGAGAGATAGATGTTTTATTTTTACTTGTATGGATGTTTTGTATATCTACTGTATATCATGTACATGCAGTGTCGTCAGAGGCCTGAAGAGGGGGTTGGATCTCCTGAACTGGAGATACAGATGGTTGTGAGTTGCCACAAGAATTCTGGAAATCAAATCCTGGTCCTATGGAAAAGCAGGCAATGATCCTAAATGCTGAGCCATCTCTGCAGCTCTGGCTATCACAAATTTCAAAACAATAACAACAACAAACACACGGGGTGATATGTGGCAGAATTTGTCTTTTAACTTCAGCGCTCTGGAGACAGAGTCTGGTGGACTCTGCGTGTTCAGGACAAGCATATTCTACATCGTGAGCACTAGGCCAGTGAAGGTTCATGGCGAGGCCTTGCCTCAAAGTTAAAAGAAAAGGAATAAACATATAAGGCTGGAGTGATGGGTTAGAAACTCTGAGCATGTTCTGCTCCCAGCAGAACAGAGACTCTCAGCATCTTCATCAGGCAGCTCTCAAGAGCCCAAAAGCCCAGCTGGAGTGAAGTCAGATGCCTCTGGCTTCCATGGACACTTCACATAGGCACATAGAAATACATACAGAAATAAAAATAATAAAATACTTTAAATGCCAGGTGATGGTATAGCACACCTTTAATCCCAGCACTCAGGAGGCAGAGGCAGAAGAATCTGAGTTTAAGGCCAGCCTGGTCTACAGAATAAGTTCCAGGACATTCAGGGCTACACAGAGAAACCCTGTCTTGGGAAAAAAAAAAAAAAAAGAAAGAAAGAAAGTAAAGGAAAAATACTTTTAAAATATTTTAAATTTTTCTGTGTATGAATGTTTTGCCTGTATGTGTCTGTGTACCATGTTTGTGCCTGGTGACCATGGAGGTCAGAAGAGGATGTCAGATCCCTTGGAAATGGAGTTACAGATGGTTATGAGCCACCATGTAGGTGCTAGAAATTGGACCCAGGTTCTTCCCAAGAGTAACAATTGCTCTAAACAGCTGAGCCATCTACCCAACCTTGTAAATAGGTATAGGATTTCTCTCTGGCTGTCCTGGAGCTCAATTTATATACTGGGCTGGCCTTGAACTCACTGAAATCTGTTTGCCTATGTATTCCACGTGCTGGGACGTAAACCTTGCACCACAATACGCGGTATTTTTGTTAGGGTTTCTATTACTGTAAAGAGACACCATGACCACAGCAACTCTTATAAAGAAAACATTTATTTGGGGTGGCTCACTTATAGTTGAGAGGTTCAGCCCATTATTATCATGGCAGGGAGCAGGGCAGTGTGCAGGCAGACATGGTGTTGGCTATATGTTAGTCAGGCAGCAACAGTAAGTGGACTGAGACACTGGGCAGTATCCTGAGCATAGGAAAACTCAAAGCTCAGCCCCATAGTGACACACCCCCTTCAACATGGCCATGCCCAGGCCAACAAAGCCATACCTCCTAATAGTGCCACTCCCTATGAGATTATAGGGACCAATTACATTCAAATTACCACACCCAGCTATATATTTTGTAATTAAATAAATCTCTAAAAATATTAATACTACAAGAACAAATAACACAACACAAAAATCTTATCAAAAGTGAGTATGTAGGGATGGGAGTGGTGTCACATGTTTTTAATCAGAGCATCTCAGAGGCAGCAGCAGAGAGATCTCTGTCAGTTCAAGGCCAGCCTGGTCTACAGAGCAAGTTTCAGGCCAGTGAGACCCTGTGTCCTATAAAAACAAACATGAACATTGAGTATGTTTGAGCACTTCATCCTTACTGCCTGTGCAAACACAGACTGGGAGAAGGATGGCTTGTGTAGTTGCAGTCTACACTGAAGAAAGGACAGCTAAGCAGGCAGATGTAGTTGCTCTAAAGGGAGTCCGAGAACTGGTCTTACTACAGAAGTCTCCCCTTGGCTGGCGAGATGGCTCAGAGGTTAAGAGCACTGCCTGCTCTTCAAGAAGTTCTGAGTTCAATTCCCAGCATCCACATAGTGGCTCACAGCCATCTATAATGAGATCTGGTGCCCTCCTCTGGCTTGCAGAGATATATTCAAGCAAATACTGTATACATAGTAAACAAATATTTTTTAAAAAAAGAAGTCTCCCTTGAGGGATTTCCCTCTACTATCCTGACTGTTAGCAGCAGCCAGAAACTCTCCTGTCCCTGGTCTGAGGCCTTTGGCTCCAGGCTGGCATCTTTGACAGCTTACCTGGCTACTGTGCTCGGGAACTTGATCAAGGTTTCCAGGCCTTTCCCCGAAGGAGCCAGTGTATGTTGCATGGGATACAGCTTTCAGAAGGGTAGCAGGTACCACATTCCATGGTTTCTAGGCAAGGACTGCTCTTGAATACCTGTGCAGTTTTCTTCCTCTCCCCTGTGGTCTGCTTCTCCTCACAACCAACTCATTTTATTTTTAAAAAATAATTTATTTGGCCCATTCTCTATGGAGAGATACCTTGCTCAGCCTAGACACAGGGGTGTGGGGGGTGGGGAAGTGCCTTGGTCCTGCCTCAAGGAGATGATGGGATAGATTTAGTAGACTTCCCAGGGGAGGCCTTACACTATTTAAGGAGCAGATGGGAGGTGGGGAGTGGAGAGGGGGAAGAGAGGAGCGAGGGAGAACTCAGATTGGAATGTAAAAAATAAATTAACAAAAGAAAAAAGAAAAAACTGTTTGGGGATGGAGAGATGGCTCAGAGGTTAAGAGCTCTGGCTGCTCTTCCAGAGATCCCAAGTTCACTTCCCAGAAATCACATGATGACTTACAACCATCTATGATGAGATCCAGTGCTCTCTTCTGGCATGTAGGCATACATAATAAATAAATAAATCATTAAATTTTTTAAAATTTATTTTTATTTTATGTTCATTGATGTTTTGCCTGCATGTATGTCTGTGTGAGGGTGTCAGCTCTCCTGGAACTGTAGTTAACAGACAGTTGTGAGCTGCCTTGTGGGTGCTGAGAATTGAAATTAGGTCCTCTGGGAGAGCAGCCAGTGTTCTTCACTGCTGAGCCATCTCTCCATCCCCAAACAGTTTTTTCTTTTTTCTTTTATTAATTTATATTCTACATTCCAATCCAAGTTCTCCCTGCATGTTTGCATATATGCCATGTATTCAGATACCTACAGAATTCAGAAAAGGATGACAACCCCCCAGAAGCTGGAACTGCAGTTAGAGGAGGCTGTGATCCTCACATGGGTGCTGGCAACCAAACTCAGGTCTTCTGGAAGGCCAGCAAGCACTCTCCTCTGCTGAGCTGTGTCTCTGCAACCACCTTATTTTTATCTATAAGTAGGAAAACACCCAAGAAATAAGCTAGAGTCCACACACCCAAGCTTTCACACACACCCTTTGTGTTATCAATGGGAGAGTCTCTGTCCTATCTCTCCACCCAGAGAAAGGCTGAAGTGAAGTAAATAAAGTTCTTCATTAGATCTAAACAAAGACATATCTGGAGGGAAGGAGGGATGAAGAAAATGGAAGAGGAGAGAAGGGAGGAAAGGAAAGGAGAGAAGGGTGAGGAGAGGAGGAGAAGGGAGAGGAGAAGGGCAGGGGAGGAGAAAGAAAGGGGGGAGGAGAAAAGGAGAAGAGGAGAGGACAGAAGAGGCATTTGGCTGTTTTTATGCTCCCTAAGACTAAGACTAACCCTTTAAAGATCTCAGGGAGGAGAAACTGAAAACAGTATGTGGAGAGGGGTAGGCCCCAGCCAGGAGCAAGTATCCCTTATGCCTCTAAGTCCCCAGCATCATATCTTTCTTGTCCTCAGAGCCAGGATGAAGCTGCTATTGGGCTGGGGCTAAAGCAAGAAAAGGGCACAGGGTAGGAAAGTGTAGGAAGCTGGCTGCAGAGCAGTTCTGCAAGAGGCTGAACTTCTGTGCCCCAGGCAATGGGACACCAGTCTTGGGGGAGGGAGCAGGAAAGAGGAGGAAGCATCTGATTCAAGGCTGGAGTCTGTACAGCTCCACTGACAAGCTGCTGGGAGTGCAGTGCTGGCCTCAAATACTGTAACTGCATCCTTGCAGCACAGCCCTTACCCTCTTGACCTGTGCTATGCCTGCTCCTCTTGATCTGAATAAAATGTGTGTATACCTGAGTTGTCGGTGTCCCTGACATGTCAACAGAGAACGTGATTCTACTGTTTTGGCCCAGGGATTTTTCTGCAGCTGCAATGAGGAAGGACAGCAAGAGCAAAAGTTGCAGAGAGCTCACTGATCACTGCCTTGGTCCTGGGGAGGACTAGCCTTCAAGAAATCCTCTCAGGAGACAAGAAAGTCCTAATAATATATGCCACCTCTTTGGAAATATCATTTGACCCATACATAAAACAAATATCACAGCAGAACAATTGTTCACTCACACACACACACACACACACACACACACACACACACACACAATGCATGGAGGGAGTGGGGGAAGAGAGAGATATCAGAAAAAAAAAGTGAGAGAAAAAAGGAGAAAGAAGAAATGGATTTTTTTGTTTTGTTTTGTTTTGTTTTTTGAGACAGGGTTTCTCTGTGTGGCTTTGGAGCCTTTGGAGCCTATCCTGGCACTCGCTCTGGAGACCAGGCTGGCCTCAAACTCACAGATATTCGCCTGCTTCTGCCTCCCAGTGCTGGGATTAAAGACGTGCGCCATAAACGGCCCACCCCCAGCTTCTTTACTACTGTTTGCTATTTTGGCAGAGGCTGAACTTGAATTCCTGGACTCAAGCAATCCTCCTGCCTCAGTCTGCCAGGACCCGGGGTTCCCCACGTGTGACACCAAAACCAGCTCTCAGCTCTTTCCTGTTCATCCATGGGAGTACTCGGCGGGCAGCTGGATGCCAGTCAGGGTCTGGCGACCTGCTCCTGCAGTTCTCTGCAGTTCTCTGCACTTAGAAGGCTGAGTCGGGAGGTTCACTTGAGCCAAAGAATTCCAGGCCAGCCTGGAAAACAACAAAACCCGTCCACACAAACGAGGAAAGGGGAGAGCAGAAGAAAAGAAAGGAGGAGACAGGAGAGGAGAGAGTAGACAAAGGGAAGAGAGAAGAAAACACAGGAAGAGGGGGAAAGACAGGGAGAGGGTTCCTGTGGGTCTCTAGCATCTTACCCTTCTTGTTCCCAGAAGAGTGTGGAGCCAGAGCAGGGAATGTGTGGGTTAGGAAGGAGAGCTAGAAGCTAGGACCTAGAGCAAGGTGGAGAGGGGTGGGCACTGCTCAGGTTGGTCTGAGTGACTTTCTTCTCTGCGAAAGTCACTGGGACCCTTACTTCTCCCCAAACACCCATCACTGGAGACAAACGAAGGGGCGAGAAGCAAGCACACCAGCAGTTGATCAGGGTTCCCTGCAAGCGGTGGAGGCCAGTGGCCGCCTCGCCAACCCCGGGCGCCCCCTGCCAGCCTTGGTCTGCAGCGAACCGCCCTGGCCAGCCAATGAGGGCCGTCCCGAGGGCGTGTCTCAGGTGCCGCGGATATAAAAGTGCAACTTGCAGCCGGCTCAATACACTTCTGACTCTGACAAACTCAGGAAAGAATCACCATGGTGCTCTCTGCGGACGACAAGAACAACATCAAGGGTGCCTGGGGCAAGATTGGCGGCCACGGTGCTGAATATGGCGCGGAGGCCCTAGAGAGGTGAGGCCGGGCCTCTGCTCCGGAAGGACCACGGGATCCAAAGCAGTTCTGGTGCTCAGCCGGCAGCCCCCAACTGCGCTTTCCTGTGACCTCCTCAACTCCTCCTCCCACCTTCTTCCCGCAGGATGTTCGTTACCTACCCCACCACCAAGACCTACTTCCCTCACTTTGATGTAAGCCACGGCTCTGCCCAGGTCAAGGCCCACGGCGCAAAGGTCGCAGACGCCCTGGCCAAGGCCGCTAGCCACCTCGATGACCTGCCCGGCACCCTGTCCTCTCTGAGCGACCTGCACGCCCACGAGCTGCGTGTGGACCCTGTCAACTTCAAGGTGTGTGCTCGGGTCTGAAGGCGGCATGGGCATGGGCGTGGGTGGGGTGGGATGGTGAAGCAGGATCTGGGACCTGCAGGGAGGGAGGGCGTGGGGACCCTCGTGCCCAGGGCAGGGAACACAGTGGCTCCACAAAGAGGATTCCAGGCGACTGACTAGGTGTCTACTGCCAAGGACTGACCCTCCCTGTCTCCGCAGCTCCTGAGCCACTGCCTGCTGGTGACCCTGGCCAACCACCACCCAGCCGACTTCACCCCCGCGGTGCACGCCTCTCTGGACAAATTCCTTGCCTCTGTGAGCACCGTCCTGACCTCCAAGTACCGTTAAACTGGAGCCTCAGGGCTGCCGCCTACCGGGCTTGCCTTCTGGCCAGGCCCTCCTCCCTCCCTGGCACCTGTACCTCTTGGTCTTTGAATAAAGCCTAAGTAGGAAGAAGCCTTGTGTCTGCATCTGCAAAGGTGCCCCGACTGGTGTGGGGAAGCCTAGGAGGACATCCTTAGACTGGGACTTAGGTCTCCTGTGCTGAAGCAGAAGGCCAGACAAAAGCAGGGAGGAAAGAAGGGGAAGTAGAGGGAAGAGAAGAGGGGCCAAACAGAGTCCTCTGCCCAGGGTTTCTGGACAAAGTCTTGTCCTGCAGTACATGGCTGGGTTCATTCATACACTGGGTTTCCCACCAGGCTGAACATAAATTTGCTGGAATAGTTTCCTTCCCTGCTGCTACCTTTCATCACACACACACACACACACACACACACAAAAAAATCCAGGACTCCCCAGTGGGTGGCTGATCCAGTCCTTCCTTTTCCAGATTGATACCGAATCCTCCTTCACCCTCCCCTAGACACCCTTAGCACCCCAGAAGCCCAATATGAATGAAACTGGAGGTACATGGTGCAACTGCAGGGCACCAAACACCTCAGGTACACACTTTGGACACTAATATCTGAGGGCCATCCAGATAAGAAGACTCGGTCTTTGGGGCAAACTTGGCACTCATTTATCTGCCCTGTACTGCTGTCCCTCTCCACAATAAAGACAGGATTCAGAACCAGAGAGGCATAACGGCATGCCTCCACACACAGGCATGTCTTCTCTCTGTAGAGCAGGCTCTGGGTCTGGAGCATCAGAAGACTTGGCAACAGCCCACCCCAAGCCCTCCACTGACAGTTATGTCTTTTCTCCCTCAACCAAATAATCATGTTTTGAAACACCCTCCCACATATCCTCTCAGGAAGTGATGTCCCTAACACTGCTTGTACTCCAGTGTAGACTCCTCTAGAAAAACAGCTAAAAATGAGAGACATCATGTGAGCATGTAGGAAACAAACAGGTGGAATAATCCAAAGAATCTACTGACCCTTTCTACCTTCCCCCTCTTTCTTTCTTTCTTTCTTTCTTTCTTTCTTTCTTTCTTTCTTCCTTCCTTCCTTCCTTCCTTTCTTTCTTTCTTTTTTCTTTCTTCCTTTCTTTCTCATAGGATTTCATGTAGGCCAGGCTGGGATCAAACACTTTATGTAGCCAAGGATGACCTTGAGCTTCTGATCCCCTTCCTTCTAACTCCTGAGTGTGGAGATTTCAGATATGTACCTCCATGTCCAGTTTGTGCAATGCTTGGGAATTGCACTCAGGGCTGGATATGTACATAATACATACATACACATACACTTATTAGACAAACATTCTACCTACATTCTAACTGAGCTACAGCTGTACCTCACAATAGAATACTCTTCAGCCATTGACTCAAAAGAGTAAATTTGTTATACTATGTAGCTGAGCCTTAAAAAATATGTTGAGTGGAAGAAGCCAATAAAGCAAAGACCACACAGTGTATGACTCTACGTTTGTGAAATATCAAAAATGAGCAAATCTTTAGGGACAGCAAGCAGCCTCCTGGTTGGCAGGGATATAGGAGAAGTTTGAATAGTTATGGCTAGTGGGTTGGAGGATCTAGTTAGGTGAGGAAAAAGTTCTGGAAATGGGTAGCAGTGATGATCTGCATAACATTGTGAATAACACCGCATAACAGTGATGATCTGCATAACATTGTGAATGAACCTCTTGGGAGGTGAAGCATACCACACACACACACACACACACACACACACACACACACACACACACTGTGAATGAACATAAGGTCACTGACTTTTAGCTAACATCAAAGTTAGCTAAAATACACAAGGCTCTGTGACTGACTTGTACACCTCACAGTTAGCTAAAATACTCAGGGCTCTGAGACTGACTTGTACACCTCAAAGTTAGCTAAAATACACAGGGCTCTGTGGCACATGCCTATAATCCCAGATCTTGGGAGGTGGAGCATACCACACACACACACACACACACACACACACACACACACGCCACAGAGAGAGGAATAAAAATAAAACCTTCACTGTACTATGCCACATAGCACCAAGTGAGTGCATCTCTGCTTCTTGCTATTATCATTGAGATGCATTATAGACATCCATAAAGGTTATTGTCCCTAAGGAACTTATCCTGGGATCCAGGCATATAATATTTCTCATCCACTTAATTATCACAACTCTAAGAAGAATATGTTTTTGAAGCAGAGCTGGAATTTATTAAAAAGGATTTTGTGTGTTTGGGGTGGGGGTAGAGTCGGTGTGTCGTTATGTAGCTCTGGAAGGCCTGAAATTTCCTATTTAGAATGGGATGGTCTTGAATTCACAGAGATCCCTTTGCCTCTGACTCCTGGGTACTGGGATTAACCTGTGCCTGTGCCGCCATGCCCACTTTAAAGGGATTTTTAAATGTAGATTTAAATTTCTTTAATTTTATCTTATACTTTTATCTTTTGACTGCATGAATGTCTGTGCACCACTTGCATGACTGTGGAGGACAGAAGAGGGCTTCGGATTCACTGGACCTGGAGTTACCAACAATTGTGAGCTGCCGTGTGAGTGCTGGGAATCAAACCCGGGTCCTCTGGAAAAACAGAGAGTGCTCTTCACTGCTGAGCCATCTCTCCAGCCCCTTTAAATGTAGATGGAACTATGTGGGATTTAATGAAAAGCAACATGATCCTGGCAAAATTAAGATAGACCTAAGTATTGTTATGGGATCCTCAAAGGAGGGTTATGCCAAGAAGCAATTTTTTTTACAATCAATAGTGAGTGGGAAAGGAATGCCTATGAATATCCTAAGGACTCAGGAGGCAGGATAAATCGGCAGTGCCAAATACACACTAAAATCCATTGTAATATGGTAGTACATAATGGATACCGTTGTCCACATAGTAAATATTTAAAAATGTGAGACTCTGGGGCTCAGGGGGACCAAAGGCTGCAAGTCAATGTTGAACCAGAGAATCTGTGAACACATAGGCAACTTGGAACGCTGAAGCACCCCCTGGCGGTACCCTGGGTTTCCGGGCATTTTTGCACACAGCCAGGGGAGCCCAGAGCGAGGCCACAGCTCAGCGAAGATGGCTTTGACCCAGACGGACCGTGCGCTGGTTCTCGCGCTATGGAAGAAGATGAGCACCAACGTCGGAATCTACACGACTGAGGCCTTGGAGAGGTACGGACCCAGTCGGCCGTCCTCGAGCTCACCTTTCAATGGACGGAGGGGCAAAGGTGGGCTCTCCACACCTCCCGGTCTGTAATGCACCCAACTCAATCTTCCCACAGGACCTTCGTGGCCTTCCCCTCCACCAAAACCTACTTCGCACACTTGGACCTGAGCCCCGGCTCTAGCCAGGTTAAAGCCCATGGCCAAAAGGTGGCAGACGCACTGACTCTCGCTGCCCACCACCTGGACGACCTGCCTGATTCTCTGTCTGCTCTCAGTGATCTGCATGCTCACAAGCTCCGCGTAGACCCCGCTAACTTCCAGGTGAGTCCTGGGGTTGACTGCACTTGCAGTTGCTGCAGATGCCGGTCCCTCCAGGTCTGGGTGCCTGGGTGTTGGAGAGAGATAAATGCAAGGCGGGTCGGTTTTCTCTTTCTTCAGTTCTTCAGCCACTGTCTGCTGGTGACTCTTGCCCGCCACTATCCTGGAGACTTCAGCCCAAAGATGCACGCCTCCCTAGACAAGTTTCTGGGTCTTGTGACTTCGGCACTGGTCTCCAAGTATCGCTGAGGATGTATCCTAGTACTCCAAAGCAATCTTCCAAGAGGCTGGGATTACAGCTAAGCTGAAGTCACAGACCACCTATGAATGTGTGCAGTTCCTTGTATTTTGCTTTGTTTCAGGGTTTTTTGTTTTTGTTTTTGTTTATGTTTTGAGATAGATTTCATGGTCTCTTCTAACCCAGCCTGGTCTCTCAGATCCATAATATAGACTAGGTTGGTCTTGATCCTTTTATTTCCATCCCCATCCCCACCCACCTTCCATCTGTCACACCCACCTACCAGTACACAGATCACAAGCC
The DNA here is from genome assembly GCF_003668045.3 of Cricetulus griseus. Classification (NCBI taxonomy): domain Eukaryota; kingdom Metazoa; phylum Chordata; class Mammalia; order Rodentia; family Cricetidae; genus Cricetulus; species Cricetulus griseus. The sequence continues at coordinate 45,926,600 of NC_048600.1, read as the reverse complement.
CCACCAGACCTGGTTCCACAAAGACTCTTATTTTTATTTAACCCTTTGTTTTCTGTGTTGGAGGTTAGAGCATGCCAAAGTGCTCTAAGCTGTAGAAAGTGTAGCTGGCAGGGAAAGTATGGGCAGGTAGTGAATGAGTTCAATCTTTAGAATAGGAAGAAGGATTCCGTAGAATACACTGCAAAGGGCAAAGGGCTGGGTGGTAACAAGAGTACCACCTGCAGCTGGAGGACCTGTTCTAGTACCTCCACATGTCCCCAGGTCTCCAGGCAGCAGAGGAGCCTCAGGCCATCTCCACTGTGGACCATCTATGGCACTGAGTTGCAAATGCATACCTTTAGCCTTGGCCACATCAGTTGCAGAAAGCTAGCTTTTGTCTCTCAGAAGGGGGACAGGTGGTACAAAGGTCACAGGTCAGCATATGTGACAATGCTCAAAACAACCTTGTTCCCTAGCCAGCACCCTCCCCTGGGCTTCTGGTCTTTATCTAGACTCTGCTCAGATCCAGGTGGGTTGAGCCTGGTCCTATTGCAAAGCAGTCACCTGCCTGGAACCAACCACACATGGGGTTCACAGCTATAAATGCTGCTAAATGATGGTGTCCCTAGGACTGGGATGGTACTAAGAGACTCCCCAAATGATTGACACACATCCAGTTTACTGAATAAAATACAGTGAACTGAGATTTCTAACAAGCAGTAGGGGATTAGTAAGGAACCAAATTCATCCAAAGTCAGCAAGTGTCTGAACTCATCTACAGATAGATACAGTCCTGTGTCTTCAGCACAAACTTGGACTTAGATAATCATGTAGAGTCACAACAGCAGAAGAGGGGTTGGAGAGATGGTTTAACAGAGAAGAGCATGTATGGCTGTTGCAGAGGACCTGGGTTCAGTTCCCAGAATTGAACATCAACTGGCCAATAACCATAAATCGAGCTTCAAAGGGATGGGTCCCATGCTTTCTTCTGGACTCTATAGACACCTGCATTCACACATACAGTTGAACACTTAGACTGATGCATATTTCTTGTAATTAGCTCTGGCTAACCTGGAACTCACTATACAGACCAGGTTGGCTTCAAACCCATAGAGACCCACCTGTCTCTGCCTCCCCAGGACTAGAATTAGAGTTGTGTACCTCTATGCCCAACTACGTCTGTCTGTCTGTCTGTCTGTCTGTCTGTCTGTCTGTCTGTCTATCTATCATGAAGAACATACATGTTATAGACAGATAGATATAGAGACATTAAGACAGGCAGAGAGATAGATGTTTTATTTTTACTTGTATGGATGTTTTGTATATCTACTGTATATCATGTACATGCAGTGTCGTCAGAGGCCTGAAGAGGGGGTTGGATCTCCTGAACTGGAGATACAGATGGTTGTGAGTTGCCACAAGAATTCTAGAAATCAAATCCAGGTCCTATGGAAAAGCAGCCAATGCTCCTAAATGCTGAGCCATCTCTGCAGCTCTGGCTATCACAAATTTCAAAACAATAACAACAACAAACACACGGGGTGATATGTGGCAGAATTTGTCTTTTAACTTCAGCGCTCTGGAGACAGAGGCTGGTGGACTCTGCGTGTTCAGGACAAGCATATTCTACATCGTGAGCACTAGGCCAGTGAAGGTTCATGGCGAGGCCTTGCCTCAAAGTTAAAAGTAAAGGAATAAACAAATAAGGCTGGAGTGATGGGTTAGAAACTCTGAGCATGTTCTGCTCCCAGCAGAACAGAGACTCTCAGCATCTTCATCAGGCAGCTCTCAAGAGCCCAAAAGCCCAGCTGGAGTGAAGTCAGATGCCTCTGGCTTCCATGGACACTTCACATAGGCACATAGAAATACATACAGAAATAAAAATAATAAAATACTTTAAATGCCAGGTGATGGTATAGCACACCTTTAATCCCAGCACTCAGGAGGCAGAGGCAGAAGAATCTGAGTTTAAGGCCAGCCTGGTCTACAGAATAAGTTCCAGGACATTCAGGGCTACACAGAGAAACCCTGTCTTGGAAAAAAAAAAAAAAAAAAAAAAAAAAAAGAAAGAAAGTAAAGGAAAAATACTTTTAAAATATTTTAAATTTTTCTGTGTATGAATGTTTTGCCTGTATGTGTCTGTGTACCATGTTTGTGCCTGGTGACCATGGAGGTCAGAAGAGGATGTCAGATCCCTTGGAAATGGAGTTACAGATGGTTATGAGCCACCATGTAGGTGCTAGAAATTGGACCCAGGTTCTTCCCAAGAGTAACAATTGCTCTAAACAGCTGAGCCATCTACCCAACCTTGTAAATAGGTATAGGATTTCTCTCTGGCTGTCCTGGAGCTCAATTTATATACTGGGCTGGCCTTGAACTCACTGAAATCTGTTTGCCTATGTATTCCACGTGCTGGGACGTAAACCTTGCACCACAATACGCGGTATTTTTGTTAGGGTTTCTATTACTGTAAAGAGACACCATGACCACAGCAACTCTTATAAAGAAAACATTTATTTGGGGTGGCTCACTTATAGTTGAGAGGTTCAGCCCATTATTATCATGGCAGGGAGCAGGGCAGTGTGCAGGCAGACATGGTGTTGGCTATATGTTAGTCAGGCAGCAACAGTAAGTGGACTGAGACACTGGGCAGTATCCTGAGCATAGGAAAACTCAAAGCTCAGCCCCATAGTGACACACCCCCTTCAACATGGCCATGCCCAGGCCAACAAAGCCATACCTCCTAATAGTGCCACTCCCTATGAGATTATAGGGACCAATTACATTCAAATTACCACACCCAGCTATATATTTTGTAATTAAATAAATCTCTAAAAATATTAATACTACAAGAACAAATAACACAACACAAAAATCTTATCAAAAGTGAGTATGTAGGGATGGGAGTGGTGTCACATGTTTTTAATCAGAGCATCTCAGAGGCAGCAGCAGAGAGATCTCTGTCAGTTCAAGGCCAGCCTGGTCTACAGAGCAAGTTTCAGGCCAGTGAGACCCTGTGTCCTATAAAAACAAACATGAACATTGAGTATGTTTGAGCACTTCATCCTTACTGCCTGTGCAAACACAGACTGGGAGAAGGATGGCTTGTGTAGTTGCAGTCTACACTGCAGAAAGGACAGCTAAGCAGGCAGATGTAGTTGCTCTAAAGGGAGTCCGAGAACTGGTCTTACTACAGAAGCCTCCCCTTGGCTGGCGAGATGGCTCAGAGGTTAAGAGCACTGCCTGCTCTTCGAGAAGTTCTGAGTTCAATTCCCAGCATCCACATGGTGGCTCACAGCCATCTATAATGAGATCTGGTGCCCTCCTCTGGCTTGCAGAGATATATTCAAGCAAATACTGTACACGTAATAAACAAATATTTTTTAAAAAAAGAAGTCTCCCTTGAGGGATTTCCCTCTACTATCCTGACTGTTAGCAGCAGCCAGAAACTCTCCTGTCCCTGGTCTGAGGCCTTTGGCTCCAGGCTGGCATCTTTGACAGCTTACCTGGCTACTGTGCTCGGGAACTTGATCAAGGTTTCCAGGCCTTTCCCCGAAGGAGCCAGTGTATGTTGCATGGGATACAGCTTTCAGAAGGGTAGCAGGTACCACATTCCATGGTTTCTAGGCAAGGACTGCTCTTGAATACCTGTGCAGTTTTCTTCCTCTCCCCTGTGGTCTGCTTCTCCTCACAACCAACTCATTTTATTTTTAAAAAATAATTTATTTGGCCCATTCTCTATGGAGAGATACCTTGCTCAGCCTAGACACAGGGGTGTGGGGGGTGGGGAAGTGCCTTGGTCCTGCCTCAAGGAGATGATGGGATAGATTTAGTAGACTTCCCAGGGGAGGCCTTACACTATTTAAGGAGCAGATGGGAGGTGGGGAGTGGAGAGGGGGAAGAGAGGAGCGAGGGAGAACTCAGATTGGAATGTAAAAAATAAATTAACAAAAGAAAAAAGAAAAAACTGTTTGGGGATGGAGAGATGGCTCAGAGGTTAAGAGCTCTGGCTGCTCTTCCAGAGATCCCAAGTTCACTTCCCAGAAATCACATGATGACTTACAACCATCTATGATGAGATCCAGTGCTCTCTTCTGGCATGTAGGCATACATAATAAATAAATAAATCATTAAATTTTTTAAAATTTATTTTTATTTTATGTTCATTGATGTTTTGCCTGCATGTATGTCTGTGTGAGGGTGTCAGCTCTCCTGGAACTGTAGTTAACAGACAGTTGTGAGCTGCCTTGTGGGTGCTGAGAATTGAAATTAGGTCCTCTGGGAGAGCAGCCAGTGTTCTTCACTGCTGAGCCATCTCTCCATCCCCAAACAGTTTTTTCTTTTTTCTTTTATTAATTTATATTCTACATTCCAATCCAAGTTCTCCCTGCATGTTTGCATATATGCCATGTATTCAGATACCTACAGAATTCAGAAAAGGATGACAACCCCCCAGAAGCTGGAACTGCAGTTAGAGGAGGCTGTGATCCTCACATGGGTGCTGGCAACCAAACTCAGGTCTTCTGGAAGGCCAGCAAGCACTCTCCTCTGCTGAGCTGTGTCTCTGCAACCACCTTATTTTTATCTATAAGTAGGAAAACACCCAAGAAATAAGCTAGAGTCCACACACCCAAGCTTTCACACACACCCTTTGTGTTATCAATGGGAGAGTCTCTGTCCTATCTCTCCACCCAGAGAAAGGCTGAAGTGAAGTAAATAAAGTTCTTCATTAGATCTAAACAAAGACACATCTGGAGGGAAGGAGGGATGAAGAAAAGGGAAAAGGAGAGAAGGGAGGAAAGGAAAGGAGAGAAGGGTGAGGAGAGGAGGAGAAGGGAGAGGAGAAGAGCAGGGGAGGAGAAAGAAAGGGGGGAGGAGAAAAGGAGAAGAGGAGAGGACAGAAGAGGCATTTGGCTGTTTTTATGCTCCCTAAGACTAAGACTAACCCTTTAAAGATCTCAGGGAGGAGAAACTGAAAACAGTATGTGGAGAGGGGTAGGCCCCAGCCAGGAGCAAGTATCCCTTATGCCTCTAAGTCCCCAGCATCATATCTTTCTTGTCCTCAGAGCCAGGATGAAGCTGCTATTGGGCTGGGGCTAAAGCAAGAAAAGGGCACAGGGTAGGAAAGTGTAGGAAGCTGGCTGCAGAGCAGTTCTGCAAGAGGCTGAACTTCTGTGCCCCAGGCAATGGGACACCAGTCTTGGGGGAGGGAGCAGGAAAGAGGAGGAAGCATCTGATTCAAGGCTGGAGTCTGTACAGCTCCACTGACAAGCTGCTGGGAGTGCAGTGCTGGCCTCAAATACTGTAACTGCATCCTTGCAGCACAGCCCTTACCCTCTTGACCTGTGCTATGCCTGCTCCTCTTGATCTGAATAAAATGTGTGTATACCTGAGTTGTCGGTGTCCCTGACATGTCAACAGAGAACGTGATTCTACTGTTTTGGCCCAGGGATCTTTTTGCAGCTGCAATGAGGAAGGACAGCAAGAGCAAAAGTTGCAGAGAGCTCACTGATCACTGCCTCGGTCCTGGGGAGGACTAGCCTTCAAGAAATCCTCTCAGGAGACAAGAAAGTCCTAATAATATATGCCACCTCTTTGGAAATATCATTTGACCCATACATAAAACAAATATCACAGCAGAACAATTGTTCACTCACACACACACACACACACACACACACACACAATGCATGGAAGGAGTGGGGGAAGAGAGAGATATCAGAAAAAAAAGTGAGAGAAAAAAGGAGAAAGAAGAAATGGATTTTTTTGTTTTGTTTAGTTTTGTTTTTTTGAGACATGGTTTCTCTGTGTGGCTTTGGAGCCTTGGAGCCTATCCTGGCACTCGCTCTGGAGACTGGCCTCAAACTCACAGATATTCGCCTGCTTCTGCCTCCCAGTGCTGGGATTAAAGACGTGTGCCACCAACGGCCCACTCCCAGCTTCTTTACTACTGTTTGCTATTTTGGCAGAGGCTGAACTTGAATTCCTGGACTCAAGCAATCCTCCTGCCTCAGTCGGCCAGGACCCGATGTTCCCAATGTGTGACACCAAAACCAGCTCTCAGCTCTTTCCTGTTCATCCATGGGAGTACTCGGCGGGCAGCTGGATGCCAGTCAGGGTCTGGCGACCTGCTCCTGCAGTTCTCTGCAGTTCTCTGCACTTAGAAGGCTGAGTCGGGAGGTTCACTTGAGCCAAAGACTTCCAGGCTAGCCTGGAAAACAACAAAACCCGTCCACACAAACGAGGAAAGGGGAGAGCAGAAGAAAAGAAAGGAGGAGACAGGAGAGGAGAGTAGACAAAGGGAAGAGAGAAGAAAACACAGGAAGAGGGGGAAAGACAGGAAGAGGGTTCCTGTGGGTCTCTAGCATCTTACCCTTCTTGTTCCCAGAAGAGTGTGGAGCCAGAGCAGGGAATGTGTGGGTTAGGAAGGAGAGCTAGAAGCTAGGACCTAGAGCAAGGTGGAGAGGGGTGGGCACTGCTCAGGTTGGTCTGAGTGACTTTCTTCTCTGCGAAAGTCACTGGGATCCTTACTTCTCCCCAAACACCCATCACTGGAGACAAACGAAGGGGATAGAAGCAAGCACACCAGCAGTTGATCAGGGTTCCCTGCAACCGGTGGAGGCCAGTGGCCATCTCGCCAACCCCGGGCGCCCCCTGCCAGCCTTGGTCTGCAGCGCACCGCCCTGGCCAGCCAATGAGGGCCGTCCCGAGGGCGTGTCTCAGGCGCCGCGGATATATAAGTGCAACTTGCAGCCGGCTCAATACACTTCTGACTCTGACAGACTCAGGAAAGAATCACCATGGTGCTCTCTGCGGACGACAAGAACAACATCAAGGGTGCCTGGGGCAAGATTGGCGGCCACGGTGCTGAATATGGCGCGGAGGCCCTAGAGAGGTGAGGCCGGGCCTCTGCTCCGGAAGGACCACGGGATCCAAAGCAGTTCTGGTGCTCAGCCGGCAGCCCCCAACTGCGCTTTCCTGTGACCTCCTCAACTCCTCCTCCCACCTTCTTCCCGCAGGATGTTCGTTACCTACCCCACCACCAAGACCTACTTCCCTCACTTTGATGTAAGCCACGGCTCTGCCCAGGTCAAGGCCCACGGCGCAAAGGTCGCAGACGCCCTGGCCAAGGCCGCTAGCCACCTCGATGACCTGCCCGGCACCCTGTCCTCTCTGAGCGACCTGCACGCCCACGAGCTGCGTGTGGACCCTGTCAACTTCAAGGTGTGTGCTCGGGTCTGAAGGCGGCATGGGCATGGGCGTGGGTGGGGTGGGATGGTGAAGCAGGATCTGGGACCTGCAGGGAGGGAGGGCGTGGGGACCCTCGTACCCAGGGCAGGGAACACAGTGGCTCCACAAAGGGGATTCCAGGCGACTGACTAGGTGTCTACTGCCAAGGACTGACCCTCCCTGTCTCCGCAGCTCCTGAGCCACTGCCTGCTGGTGACCCTGGCCAACCACCACCCAGCCGACTTCACCCCCGCGGTGCACGCCTCTCTGGACAAATTCCTTGCCTCTGTGAGCACCGTCCTGACCTCCAAGTACCGTTAAACTGGAGCCTCAGGGCTGCCGCCTACCGGGCTTGCCTTCTGGCCAGGCCCTCCTCCCTCCCTGGCACCTGTACCTCTTGGTCTTTGAATAAAGCCTAAGTAGGAAGAAGCCTTGTGTCTGCATCTGCAAAGGTGCCCCGACTGGTGTGGGGAAGCCTAGGAGGACATCCTTAGACTGGGACTTAGGTCTCCTGTGCTGAAGCAGAAGGCCAGACAAAAGCAGGGAGGAAAGAAGGGGAAGTAGAGGGAAGAGAAGAGGGGCCAAACAGAGTCCTCTGCCCAGGGTTTCTGGACAAAGTCTTGTCCTGCAGTACATGGCTGGGTTCATTCATACACTGGGTTTCCCACCAGGCTGAACATAAATTTGCTGGAATAGTTTCCTTCCCTGCTGCTACCTTTCATCACACACACACACACACACACACACACACAAAAAAAAAAAAAAAAAAAAAAAAATCCAGGACTCCCCAGTGGGTGGCTGATCCAGTCCTTCCTTTTCCAGATTGATACCGAATCCTCCTTCACCCTCCCCTAGACACCCTTAGCACCCCAGAAGCCCAATATGAATGAAACTGGAGGTACATGGTGCAACTGCAGGGCACCAAACACCTCAGGTACACACTTTGGACACTAATATCTGAGGGCCATCCAGATAAGAAGACTCGGTCTTTGGGGCAAACTTGGCACTCATTTATCTGCCCTGTACTGCTGTCCCTCTCCACAATAAAGACAGGATTCAGAACCAGAGAGGCATAACGGCATGCCTCCACACACAGGCATGTCTTCTCTCTGTAGAGCAGGCTCTGGGTCTGGAGCATCAGAAGACTTGGCAACAGCCCACCCCAAGCCCTCCACTGACAGTTATGTCTTTTCTCCCTCAACCAAATAATCATGTTTTGAAACACCCTCCCACATATCCTCTCAGGAAGTGATGTCCCTAACACTGCTTGTACTCCAGTGTAGACTCCTCTAGAAAAACAGCTAAAAATGAGAGACATCATGTGAGCATGTAGGAAACAAACAGGTGGAATAATCCAAAGAATCTACTGACCCTTTCTACCTTCCCCCTCTTTCTTTCTTTCTTTCTTTCTTTCTTTCTTCCTTCCTTCCTTCCTTCCTTTCTTTCTTTCTTTTTTCTTTCTTCCTTTCTTTCTCATAGGATTTCATGTAGGCCAGGCTGGGATCAAACACTTTATGTAGCCAAGGATGACCTTGAGCTTCTGATCCCCTTCCTTCTAACTCCTGAGTGTGGAGATTTCAGATATGTACCTCCATGTCCAGTTTGTGCAATGCTTGGGAATTGCACTCAGGGCTGGATATGTACATAATACATACATACACATACACTTATTAGACAAACATTCTACCTACATTCTAACTGAGCTACAGCTGTACCTCACAATAGAATACTCTTCAGCCATTGACTCAAAAGAGTAAATTTGTTATACTATGTAGCTGAGCCTTAAAAAATATGTTGAGTGGAAGAAGCCAATAAAGCAAAGACCACACAGTGTATGACTCTACGTTTGTGAAATATCAAAAATGAGCAAATCTTTAGGGACAGCAAGCAGCCTCCTGGTTGGCAGGGATATAGGAGAAGTTTGAATAGTTATGGCTAGTGGGTTGGAGGATCTAGTTAGGTGAGGAAAAAGTTCTGGAAATGGGTAGCAGTGATGATCTGCATAACATTGTGAATAACACCGCATAACAGTGATGATCTGCATAACATTGTGAATGAACCTCTTGGGAGGTGGAGCATACCACACACACACACACACACACACACACACACACACACACACACACTGTGAATGAACATAAGGTCACTGACTTTTAGCTAACATCAAAGTTAGCTAAAATACACAAGGCTCTGTGACTGACTTGTACACCTCACAGTTAGCTAAAATACTCAGGGCTCTGAGACTGACTTGTACACCTCAAAGTTAGCTAAAATACACAGGGCTCTGTGGCACATGCCTATAATCCCAGATCTTGGGAGGTGGAGCATACCACACACACACACACACACACACACACACACACACACGCCACAGAGAGAGGAATAAAAATAAAACCTTCACTGTACTATGCCACATAGCACCAAGTGAGTGCATCTCTGCTTCTTGCTATTATCATTGAGATGCATTATAGACATCCATAAAGGTTATTGTCCCTAAGGAACTTATCCTGGGATCCAGGCATATAATATTTCTCATCCACTTAATTATCACAACTCTAAGAAGAATATGTTTTTGAAGCAGAGCTGGAATTTATTAAAAAGGATTTTGTGTGTTTGGGGTGGGGGTAGAGTCGGTGTGTCGTTATGTAGCTCTGGAAGGCCTGAAATTTCCTATTTAGAATGGGATGGTCTTGAATTCACAGAGATCCCTTTGCCTCTGACTCCTGGGTACTGGGATTAACCTGTGCCTGTGCCGCCATGCCCACTTTAAAGGGATTTTTAAATGTAGATTTAAATTTCTTTAATTTTATCTTATACTTTTATCTTTTGACTGCATGAATGTCTGTGCACCACTTGCATGACTGTGGAGGACAGAAGAGGGCTTCGGATTCACTGGACCTGGAGTTACCAACAATTGTGAGCTGCCGTGTGAGTGCTGGGAATCAAACCCGGGTCCTCTGGAAAAACAGAGAGTGCTCTTCACTGCTGAGCCATCTCTCCAGCCCCTTTAAATGTAGATGGAACTATGTGGGATTTAATGAAAAGCAACATGATCCTGGCAAAATTAAGATAGACCTAAGTATGGTTATGGGATCCTCAAAGGAGGGTTATGCCAAGAAGCAATTTTTTTTACAATCAATAGTGAGTGGGAAAGGAATGCCTATGAATATCCTAAGGACTCAGGAGGCAGGATAAATCGGCAGTGCCAAATACACACTAAAATCCATTGTAATATGGTAGTACATAATGGATACCGTTGTCCACATAGTAAATATTTAAAAATGTGAGACTCTGGGGCTCAGGGGGACCAAAGGCTGCAAGTCAATGTTGAACCAGAGAATCTGTGAACACATAGGCAACTTGGAACGCTGAAGCACCCCCTGGCGGTACCCTGGGTTTCCGGGCATTTTTGCACACAGCCAGGGGAGCCCAGAGCGAGGCCACAGCTCAGCGAAGATGGCTTTGACCCAGACGGACCGTGCGCTGGTTCTCGCGCTATGGAAGAAGATGAGCACCAACGTCGGAATCTACACGACTGAGGCCTTGGAGAGGTACGGACCCAGTCGGCCGTCCTCGAGCTCACCTTTCAATGGACGGAGGGGCAAAGGTGGGCTCTCCACACCTCCCGGTCTGTAATGCACCCAACTCAATCTTCCCACAGGACCTTCGTGGCCTTCCCCTCCACCAAAACCTACTTCGCACACTTGGACCTGAGCCCCGGCTCTAGCCAGGTTAAAGCCCATGGCCAAAAGGTGGCAGACGCACTGACTCTCGCTGCCCACCACCTGGACGACCTGCCTGATTCTCTGTCTGCTCTCAGTGATCTGCATGCTCACAAGCTCCGCGTAGACCCCGCTAACTTCCAGGTGAGTCCTGGGGTTGACTGCACTTGCAGTTGCTGCAGATGCCGGTCCCTCCAGGTCTGGGTGCCTGGGTGTTGGAGAGAGATAAATGCAAGGCGGGTCGGTTTTCTCTTTCTTCAGTTCTTCAGCCACTGTCTGCTGGTGACTCTTGCCCGCCACTATCCTGGAGACTTCAGCCCAAAGATGCACGCCTCCCTAGACAAGTTTCTGGGTCTTGTGACTTCGGCACTGGTCTCCAAGTATCGCTGAGGATGTATCCTAGTACTCCAAAGCAATCTTCCAAGAGGCTGGGATTACAGCTAAGCTGAAGTCACAGACCACCTATGAATGTGTGCAGTTCCTTGTATTTTGCTTTGTTTCAGGGTTTTTTGTTTTTGTTTTTGTTTATGTTTTGATTTAGATTTCATGGTCTCTTCTAACCCAGCCTGGTCTCTCAGATCCATAATATAGACTAGGTTGGTCTTGATCCTTTTATTTCCATCCCCATCCCCACCCACCTTCCATCTGTCACACCCACCTACCAGTACACAGATCACAAGCCCCACCAGACCTGGTTCCACAAAGACTCTTATTTTTATTTAACCCTTTGTTTTCTGTGTTGGAGGTGGGAAGGAGGACTCCTGCATGCCAAAGTGCTCTAAGCTGTAGAAATTGTAGCTGGCAGGGAAAGTATGGGCAGGTAGTGAATGAGTTCAATCTTTAGAATAGGAAGAAGGATTCCATAGAATACACTGCAAAGGGCAAAGGGCTGGGTGGTAACAAGAGTACCACCTGCAGCTGGAGGACCTGTTCTAGTACCTCCACATGTCCCCAGGTCTCCAGGCAGCAGAGGAGCCTCAGGCCATCTCCACTGTGGACCATCTATGGCACTGAGTTGCAAATGCATACCTTTAGCCTTGGCCACATCAGTTGCAGAAAGCTAGCTTTTGTCTCTCAGAAGGGGGACAGGTGGTACAAAGGTCACAGGTCAGCATATGTGACAATGCTCAAAACAACCTTGTTCCCTAGCCAGCACCCTCCCCTGGGCTTCTGGTCTTTATCTAGACTCTGCTCAGATCCAGGTGGGTTGAGCCTGGTCCTATTGCAAAGCAGTCACCTGCCTGGAACCAACCACACATGGGGTTCACAGCTATAAATGCTGCTAAATGATGGTGTCCCTAGGACTGGGATGGTACTAAGAGACTCCCCAAATGATTGACACACATCCAGTTTACTGAATAAAATACAGTGAACTGAGATTTCTAACAAGCAGTAGGGGATTAGTAAGGAACCAAATTCATCCAAAGTCAGCAAGTGTCTGAACTCATCTACAGATAGATACAGTCCTGTGTCTTCTGCACAAACTTGGACTTAGATAATCATGTAGAGTCACAACAGCAGAAGAGGGGTTGGAGAGATGGTTTAACAGAGAAGAGCATGTATGGCTGTTGCAGAAGACCTGGGTTCAGTTCCCAGAATTGAACATCAACTGGCCAATAACCATAAATCGAGCTTCAAAGGGATGGGTCCCATGCTTTCTTCTGGACTCTATAGACACCTGCATTCACACACACAGTTGAACACTTAGACTGATACATATTTCTTGTAATTAGCTCTGGCTAACCTGGAACTCACTATACAGACCAGGTTGGCTTCAAACCCATAGAGACCACCTGTCTCTGCCTCCCCAGGACTAGAATTAGAGTTGTGTACCTCTATGCCCAACTACGTCTGTCTGTCTGTCTGTCTGTCTGTCTGTCTGTCTGTCTATCTATTTATCTATCTATCTATTATGAAGAACATGTACAGCTATAGATAGATACACATAGAGACATTAAGACAGGCAGAGAGATAGATGTTTTAATTTTACTTGTATGGATGTTTTGTATATCTACTGTATATCATGTACATGCAGTGTCGTCAGAGGCCTGAAGAGGGTGTTGGATCTCCTGAACTAGAGATACAGATGGTTGTGAATTGCCACAAGTTTCAGGAAATCAAATCAAGGTCCTATGGAAAGGCAGCCAATGCTCCTAAATGCTGAGCCATCTCTGCAGCTCTGGCTATCACAAATTTCAAAACAATAACAACAAACCCACAGGGTGATATGTGGCAGAATTTGTCTTTTAACTTCAGCGCTCTGGAGACAGAGTCTGGTGGGCTCTGCGTGTTCAGGACAAGCATATTCTACATCGTGAGCACTAGGCCAGTGAAGGTTCATGGCGAGGCCTTGCCTCAAAGTTAAAAGAAAAGGAATAAACATATAAGGCTGGAGTGATGGGTTAGAAACTCTGAGCATGTTCTGCTCCCAACGAACAGAGACTCTCAGCATCTTCATCAGGCAGCTCTCAAGAGCCCAAAAGCCCAGCTGGAGTGAAGTCAGATGCCTCTGGCTTCCATGGACACTTCACATAGGCACATAGAAATACATACAGAAATAAAAATAATAAAATACTTTAAATGCCAGGTGATGGTATAGCACACCTTTAATCCCAGCACTCAGGAGGCAGAGGCAGAAGAATCTGAGTTTAAGGCCAGCCTGGTCTACAGAATAAGTTCCAGGACATTCAGGGCTACACAGAGAAACCCTGTCTTGGAAAAAAAAAAAAAAAAAGAAAGAAAGAAAGTAAAGGAAAAATACTTTTAAAATATTTTAAATTTTTCTGTGTATGAATGTTTTGCCTGTATGTGTCTGTGTACCATGTTTGTGCCTGGTGACCATGGAGGTCAGAAGAGGATGTCAGATCCCTTGGAAATGGAGTTACAGATGGTTATGAGCCACCATGTAGGTGCTAGAAATTGGACCCAGGTTCTTCCCAAGAGTAACAATTGCTCTAAACAGCTGAGCCATCTACCCAACCTTGTAAATAGGTATAGGATTTCTCTCTGGCTGTCCTGGAGCTCAATTTATATACTGGGCTGGCCTTGAACTCACTGAAATCTGTTTGCCTATGTATTCCACGTGCTGGGACGTAAACCTTGCACCACAATACGCGGTATTTTTGTTAGGGTTTCTATTACTGTAAAGAGACACCATGACCACAGCAACTCTTATAAAGAAAACATTTATTTGGGGTGGCTCACTTATAGTTGAGAGGTTCAGCCCATTATTATCATGGCAGGGAGCAGGGCAGTGTGCAGGCAGACATGGTGTTGGCTATATGTTAGTCAGGCAGCAACAGTAAGTGGACTGAGACACTGGGCAGTATCCTGAGCATAGGAAAACTCAAAGCTCAGCCCCATAGTGACACATCCCCTTCAACATGGCCATGCCCAGGCCAACAAAGCCATACCTCCTAATAGTGCCACTCCCTATGAGATTATAGGGACCAATTACATTCAAATTACCACACCCAGCTATATATTTTGTAATTAAATAAATCTCTAAAAATATTAATACTACAAGAACAAATAACACAACACAAAAATCTTATCAAAAGTGAGTATGTAGGGATGGGAGTGGTGTCACATGTTTTTAATCAGAGCATCTCAGAGGCAGCAGCAGAGAGATCTCTGTCAGTTCAAGGCCAGCCTGGTCTATAGAGCAAGTTTCAGGCCAGTGAGACCCTGTGTCCTATAAAAACAAACATGAACATTGAGTATGTTTGAGCACTTCATCCTTACTGCCTGTGCAAACACAGACTGGGAGAAGGATGGCTTGTGTAGTTGCAGTCTACACTGCAGAAAGGACAGCTAAGCAGGCAGATGTAGTTGCTCTAAAGGGAGTCCGAGAACTGGTCTTACTACAGAAGCCTCCCCTTGGCTGGCGAGATGGCTCAGAGGTTAAGAGCACTGCCTGCTCTTCGAGAAGTTCTGAGTTCAATTCCCAGCATCCACATGGTGGCTCACAGCCATCTATAATGAGATCTGGTGCCCTCCTCTGGCTTGCAGAGATATATTCAAGCAAATACTGTACACGTAATAAACAAATTTTTTTTAAAAAAAGAAGTCTCCCTTGAGGGATTTCCCTCTACTATCCTGACTGTTAGCAGCAGCCAGAAACTCTCCTGTCCCTGGTCTGAGGCCTTTGGCTCCAGGCTGGCATCTTTGATAGCTTACCTGGCTACTGTGCTCGGGAACTTGATCAAGGTTTCCAGGCCTTTCCCCGAAGGAGCCAGTGTATGTTGCATGGGATACAGCTTTCAGAAGGGTAGCAGGTACCACATTCCATGGTTTCTAGGCAAGGACTGCTCTTGAATACCTGTGCAGTTTTCTTCCTCTCCCCTGTGGTCTGCTTCTCCTCACAACCAACTCATTTTATTTTTAAAAAATAATTTATTTGGCCCATTCTCTATGGAGAGATACCTTGCTCAGCCTAGACACAGGGGTGTGGGGGGTGGGGAAGTGCCTTGGTCCTGCCTCAAGGAGATGATGGGATAGATTTAGTAGACTTCCCAGAGGAGGCCTTACACTATTTAAGGAACTGATGGGAGGTGGGGAGTGGAGAGGGGGAAGAGAGGAGCGAGGGAGAACTCAGATTGGAATGTAAAAAATAAATTAACAAAAGAAAAAAGAAAAAACTGTTTGGGGATGGAGAGATGGCTCAGAGGTTAAGAGCTCTGGCTGCTCTTCCAGAGATCCCAAGTTCACTTCCCAGAAATCACATGATGACTTACAACCATCTATGATGAGATCCAGTGCTCTCTTCTGGCATGTAGGCATACATAATAAATAAATAAATCATTAAATTTTTTAAAATTTATTTTTATTTTATGTTCATTGATGTTTTGCCTGCATGTATGTCTGTGTGAGGGTGTCAGCTCTCCTGGAACTGTAGTTAACAGACAGTTGTGAGCTGCCTTGTGGGTGCTGAGAATTGAACTTAGGTCCTCTGGGAGAGCAGCCAGTGTTCTTCACTGCTGAGCCATCTCTCCATCCCCAAACAGTTTTTTCTTTTTTCTTTTATTAATTTATTTTTTACATTCCAATCCAAGTTCTCCCTGCATGTTTGCATATATGCCATGTATTCAGATACCTACAGAATTCAGAAAAGGATGACAACCCCCCAGAAGCTGGAACTGCAGTTAGAGGAGGCTGTGATCCTCACATGGGTGCTGGCAACCAAACTCAGGTCTTCTGGAAGGCCAGCAAGCACTCTTCTCTGCTGAGCTGTGTCTCTGCAACCACCTTATTTTTATCTATAAGTAGGAAAACAACCAAGAAATAAGCTAAAGTCCACCACCCAAGCTTTCACACACACCCTTTGTGTTATCAATGGGAGAGTCTCTGTCCTATCTCTCCACTCAGAGAAAGGCTGAAGTGAAGTAAATAAAGTTCTTCATTAGATCTAAACAAAGACACATCTGGAGGGAAGGAGGGATGAAGAAAAGGGAAAAGGAGAGAAGGGAGGAAAGGAAAGGAGAGAAGGGTGAGGAGAGGAGGAGAAGGGAGAGGAGAAGAGCAGGGGAGGAGAAAGAAAGGGGGGAGGAGAAAAGGAGAAGAGGAGAGGACAGAAGAGGCATTTGGCTGTTTTTATGCTCCCTAAGACTAAGACTAACCCTTTAAAGATCTCAGGGAGGAGAAACTGAAAACAGTATGTGGAGAGGGGTAGGCCCCAGCCAGGAGCAAGTATCCCTTATGCCTCTAAGTCCCCAGCATCATATCTTTCTTGTCCTCAGAGCCAGGATGAAGCTGCTATTGGGCTGGGGCTAAAGCAAGAAAAGGGCACAGGGTAGGAAAGTGTAGGAAGCTGGCTGCAGAGCAGTTCTGCAAGAGGCTGAACTTCTGTGCCCCAGGCAATGGGACACCAGTCTTGGGGGAGGGAGCAGGAAAGAGGAGGAAGCATCTGATTCAAGGCTGGAGTCTGTACAGCTCCACTGACAAGCTGCTGGGAGTGCAGTGCTGGCCTCAAATACTGTAACTGCATCCTTGCAGCACAGCCCTTACCCTCTTGACCTGTGCTATGCCTGCTCCTCTTGATCTGAATAAAATGTGTGTATACCTGAGTTGTCGGTGTCCCTGACATGTCAACAGAGAGCGTGATTCTACTGTTTTGGCCCAGGGATCTTTTTGCAGCTGCAATGAGGAAGGACAGCAAGAGCAAAAGTTGCAGAGAGCTCACTGATCACTGCCTCGGTCCTGGGGAGGACTAGCCTTCAAGAAGTCCTCTCAGGAGACAAGAAAGTCCTAATAATATATGCCACCTCTTTGGAAATATCATTTGACCCATACATAAAACAAATATCACAGCAGAACAATTGTTCACTCACACACACACACACACACACACACACACACACACAGACACACACACACACACACACAATGCATGGAAGGAGTGGGGGAAGAGAGAGATATCAGAAAAAAAAAGTGAGAGAAAAAAGGAGAAAGAAGAAATGGATTTTTTTGTTTTGTTTTGTTTTGTTTTTTGAGACATGGTTTCTCTGTGTGGCTTTGGAGCCTTTGGAGCCTATCCTGGCACTCGCTCTGGAGACCAGGCTGGCCTCAAACTCACAGATATTCGCCTGCTTCTGCCTCCCAGTGCTGGGATTAAAGACGTGTGCCACCAACGGCCCACCCCCAGCTTCTTTACTACTGTTTGCTATTTTGGCAGAGGCTGAACTTGAATTCCTGGACTCAAGCAATCCTCCTGCCTCAGTCTGCCAGGACCCGGGGTTCCCCACGTGTGACACCCAAACCAGCTCTCAGCAGTTTCCTTTTCATCCATGGGAGCACTGGGCAGGCAACTGGATGCCAGTCAGGGTCTGGCGACCTGCTCCTGCAGTTCTCTGCAGTTCTCTGCACTTAGAAGGCTGAGTCGGGAGGTTCACTTGAGCCAAAGAATTCCAGGCCAGCCTGGAAAACAACAAAACCCGTCCACACAAACGAGGAAAGGGGGAGAGCAGAAGAAAAGAATGGAGGAGCCAGGAGAGGAGAGTAGACAAAGGGAAGAGAGAAGAAAACACAGGAAGAGGGGGAAAGACAGGGAGAGGGTTCCTGTGGGTCTCTAGCATCTTACCCTTCTTGTTCCCAGAAGAGTGTGGAGCCAGAGCAGGGAATGTGTGGGTTAGGAAGGAGAGCTAGAAGCTAGGACCTAGAGCAAGGTGGAGAGGGGTGGGCACTGCTCAGGGTGGTCTGAGTGACTTCCTTCTCTGCGAAAGTCACTGGGACCCTTACTTCTCCCCAAACACCCATCACTGGAGACAAAGGAAGGGGTGAGAAGCAAGCACCCCAGCAGGTGATCAGGATTTCCTGCACCAGGTGGAGGCCAGTGGCCGCCTCGCCAACCCCGGGCGCCCCATGCCCGGGCGCCCAAGGCTGGTCTGCAGCGCACTGCCCTGGCCAGCCAATGAGGGCTGTCCCGAGGGCGTGTCTCAGGCGCTGTGGATATATAAGTGCAACTTGCAGCCGGCTCAATACACTTCTGACTCTGACAGACTCAGGAAAGAATCACCATGGTGCTCTCTGCGGAAGACAAGAACAACATCAGGACTGTCTGGAGCAAGATTGGCGGCCACGGTGCTGAATATGGCGCGGAGGCCCTAGGGAGGTGAGGCCGGGCCTCTGCTCCGGAAGGACCACGGGATCCAAAGCAGTTCTGGTGCTCAGCCGGCAGCCCCCAACTGCGCTTTTCTGTGACCTCCTCAACTCCTCCTCCCACCTTCTTCCCGCAGGATGTTCGTTACCTACCCCACCACCAAGACCTACTTCCCTCACTTTGATGTAAGCCACGGCTCTGCCCAGGTCAAGGCCCACGGCGCAAAGGTCGCAGACGCCCTGGCCAAGGCCGCTAGCCACCTCGATGACCTGCCCGGCACCCTGTCCTCTCTGAGCGACCTGCACGCCCACGAGCTGCGTGTGGACCCTGTCAACTTCAAGGTGTGTGCTCGGGTCTGAAGGCGGCATGGGCATGGGCGTGGGTGGGGTGGGATGGTGAAGCAGGATCTGGGACCTGCAGGGAGGGAGGGCGTGGGGACCCTCGTGCCCAGGGCAGGGAACACAGTGGCTCCACAAAGGGGATTCCAGGCGACTGACTAGTTGTCTACTGCCAAGGACTGACCCTCCCTGTCTCTGCAGCTCCTGAGCCAATGCCTGCTGGTGACCCTGGCCAACCACCACCCAGCCGACTTCACCCCCGCGGTGCATGCCTCTCTGGACAAATTCCTTGCCTCTGTGAGCACTGTCCTGACCTCCAAGTATCGTTAACTGGAGCCTCGGGGCTGCAGCCTGCTGGGCTTGCCATCTGGCGAGGGCCTCCTCCCTCCCTGGCACCTGTACCTCTTGGTCTTTGAATAAAGCCTAAGTAGGAAGAAGCCTGTGTGCCTGGGTTGTCTGCAACTGCAAAGGTGTCCCGACTGGTGTGGGGAAGGGTACAGGAAACAGTGGTTCTCAACCAGATTTCTTATGCCGCGACCCCTTAATACAGCTCATGTTGTGGTGACAAAAAATTATTTCGTTGCTATTTCAGAAGTGTAATTTTTGCTGCGGTTGTGAATTCTAACGTAATTATCTATGATCTGCAAAGGGGTCACAAGCCACAGTTGCACCTCTAGGGCCTAGAAGTCAGGTACCTGTGCTGAGCCAGAAGGCCAGACAAGAGCAGGGAGGAAAAGAGAAAGGGAAGTAGAGGGAAAAGATGGGCCAAGTAAAGTCCTCTGCCCATGGTTTCTGGGCAACCTCTTGCCCCGTAGTGCCTGGCTGGGTTCAATCCTACTCCTGGGTTTCCCACCAGATCCCACATGAATTTGCTGGAATACAACTTCCTAGCTATCTTTCATTCCACACAGACACATATACACAAGAAATTGGCCCAGCTTAGCACACAGCTTGGTACAAATAGGTCAGATAGAGCTGGAAGGCATAACCAAATGCTCTCCTAGATACACATCCACCTTGCAGAGCAGATCCTGGGTTTGATTACCAATCAACACACCCCCAGCCCTCATATAAAACCCTGGCATACCTCTGATTTCAAGGGCTGCATAGTGAGATTGTCGCAAAAGAAAAAGACAAAAACAAACCTGGGTAGGAATGAATCCAGGCATGAACCACAAAGCCAGGGGTTGTTAGGAATTCTGGGCAGAAACAGCAGTCTTTCTCTGGGCTAAAGAGACATCTTTGGAAAGGTGATAGTCCTAGAACCAGCTACAGCACACTGTAAGCATTAGTAGGTGACTGGATGCTAACTCAACTTCTCATTGTTGTGACAAAATACCAGACAAGAGTAACGGAGGGAAGGAGTTTTATTTTGGTTCACAGTATAAGGGTACAGTCCTTGTGGTGGGGAAGTCACGGTTGCAGGAACTTAAGGCAGCTGGTCGCACTGCATCTGCAGTCAGGAAGCAGAGATGATGACTGGTGCTCAGCTCTTTTCCTCCTTTTTATTCAGGCTAGGACCCCAGAGTATAGGATGGTGCAGCCTACATCTGGGTGGGTCTTTTCACTGAAACCTCTGGGAACACCTTCACAGACACACTCAGGGGTGTGTTTCATGGCAATTCTAAAACCCATTGAGTTGATCAGATTAACCAATGGAGTAAGTAAATAACATGTAGCTCACACTCAGAATGGGATACTCTTGACCCATAAAAGCAATAAGATTACACTATTCCACTGAGTTTTGCAGACAAGCCAACACACCAAAGGCCATACAGTGCACGAGTACGTGTTTGTGAAATACCAAATGAGCAATCTATAGGGACAGGAAATATGTTTCTGGTTGCCAGGGGCTTCAGAAAGGAGCTGGACAATATTGGCTAGTGGGCTGGAGTTTCTGTCTGCTGTCTGGATGAAAACATCCTACAACTTGCTACGAGTGATGACTGCACAACACTGTGGCTACACAAACATCACTGACTTATACACATACATCAGAAATGGCTATAATGGCAGTTTGTTATATGAAGATTTGCTGCATTTGCTATCATCACTGGAATACATCACAAGCATTCCATATATATCACTGCTCTGAAAGGAATTTGTGTTAGGAGTCAGATACCTAGCAGCTGTCCATTTAATTATCTGAGAACTACTTTCATTTTAGCAATAAGCAGACCCAAGGATGTGTATTAACGACTCAGGAGACAGAAGATACTGACAAAGATAAAACACATACTAAAATTCAGTGTATTCTAATAATATATGCCAAATAGGAAAAATCTGAGGTTTGGGAGCTCAGGGAAACTTAAGGCTCCCAGGCCCCAGCTAACTCTGGAAACCAGAGCTCATACATCCCAGGACCAGACTGCAGATTAAAGCCCAAATTCAGGTGGCTGACAGACTGACCCTGCTGTTGCCAGAGGAGCTCCCATTACATAAGCAACCCCTCCCAGAGCTCCCTGGGCCACTGTAAGACTACTGACTTTGGCCTGGCCCTACTCTGGCTACTTCTGACCCACTATGCAGACCTTGACAGTGACATTCCTGAGCTACAATACTTAGGTACTGGCTTCCAAGCATTGCTGAACTGGAGATGGGTCCTCTAAGGGAACATCCTACATCTCTCTCTCTCATGACTTCTGAGTACTAAGGGCCTACCCTCCCACTGCATGGGTTAAGGTCCAAGAGTCACAGATCCCCAAGATAATATGATGAAGGTATAGTCTTTTACCTGTTAAAATGACCATGAAACATTAAGAGATTCAAGAGGTCTCTAAACAGGCAGGCCTAGGGTTATTCGTCACAAATATTGAGGTTAGAACTGGCCAACCTGGGCAAATACCTATAGCTTTTATCCCCCAGAAAATAATAGTATCACAAGTCCTCTAACTACAGGAGTAATCTTGGTCAAACACTCTCAAGGGATGCTTCATGTTCATCCTCCTCATTTTTTTTCAGATCCATATGGGCTGGGCCTACTTCACTGATAGGCTACCCCTCCCTGCAGCAAGATGAGGTACAGGGCTGTGGGTGTTGGTAGATAACTTAGATGCCTCTAAGAAACAGTCTTCAAAATAGTACAGTGCCACCTATTGGCACAAGTGTGACCTACAAGAAACAAGACAAAAATAACTTCTAATATCAGGAAGGCTGTGGTAAAAGCCTACATGTTGCCAGACTCTAGATCTAGGATAGGAATTCGGTCCCCCCCAACCCCCCGCCACGCCTAGTGCTGATCATGTAGACAAGGGGATCAGGGGCTAGCAAATCCTGTTTTCATCTAATTTCAGAGAGAAGGTAATGCCTTCTTCCTGCCTAAGAATCAATCATGGTCATTGCAGAAACCTGATTTTAACCTGCTGCCCCAACTGCTATGTCCCAGACACAGGAATGTATCCTGCACATCCATAGTCCTTCAGTTTCTTATTCAAATTTGTCCTGGATGTGCAAGTAGAAGAGCCTTGAGTCATCTCCTAGAGCACGTGTACAACACACATTATATGACATGGGGGAAAACACAGCATGGATTTGGGAAGCGTTAGAATCACCAGCCAGAGTTAGGACTGCCCTGCCCAATGTACTGGTATCACTTATGCACCAAGGGCCTGGAAAGAACAGGGTCTAGGAAGGGCATATCTGCTCTTCCTGAGCTGGATGTCCACCTCCTCCTGTGCCCTGGCTTGTGGGTGGTACTGGTTATTGTGCCTCACAAAGGCCCAGGATGAAAACTACCTGCTCTCCCAGTTCTCAGGCCTGGAATCTAATCAGCACCTGTCTTGGGCCCTCAGGTTGTAGAAGTTAAGATCCCATAACTTCTTGCATAATAGCCTGAGCCACTCCCCACAGACACACACAACAAATCTCTGGTTATCTGTTCTTCTAGTTCCCCTTCTCCATGAAAACTCCAATAAAGAAAACAGAGGTAGACAGATCTGAGGCCAACTGCTTCTATAGAGTGAGTGGGTTCCAGGACATTCAGGGTTACACACAGAAACCCTGTCTAGAAAAACCAAAAAGACAATAAAAGCATCCACATGTGCTGGCACAGTCATTAGTGCCAGCTACTTCGGGACAGAGATAGTAATATCTTGAGCCCTGAAGTTCAATAGTCTGTATAACAAGACAAGACTGTCCCTCAAAACCAAAACAAAAACTTGCTACACTGTCCTTGGTCCCTCCACAAAAGACTGAGCCAAGTGGCCTTTCTGCAACTCTAGGGACCCCGACTACTGTAGCCCAGTAGCTGCAGTATGCCACATGAGTTCAAGAATTAGCCTCCGGGGGTACTTTACACCCTGATAAAACAGCTGTTTCTCCACATAAAAATTTATATATAGACAGAAAAGGATCCAAACCAGACATGCTGATGCTGGCTGAGGAGGACTGTCCAGTTAAGCCCCCAAGGAGTCCAGGAAGCAAAATGTTCCTAGTATGAATACACAGCTAGTCAAAATGTTCTCCTGGGACCAAGTACAGGCTTTACTCCAGGAAGACAGCAGAGCAGATCTAAATTGAGTCCCAACTGGAGGCCAAGGGGCTAGAGAGGAAGCCTACACATGGCACCCAAGCACAAGCACTGAATCCCAGTGGGTCCTTCAGGGACATTCCACCCTACCTCCTTTCATATGGAGACAGCTGGCCAGGGAAAGCCTGTTTCACACACCAGCACAGTGGGTACCCACACACATCCTCTGTAAAAGGGAGCCTAGGGCAGCACCAGGAGACACACTACAAGACCTCAAGATCCTATGTGTTACCATCCAACTAACAGCTCAAGACAGCACCTAAACTTTTATAAGCATGGCATGGAGAGGGGGGCTTTTATATTACACAATCAACTAAAGTTCCCTCTGAAACAACTCTAAACCCCTCAGGCAAGTGAAGGGAAAAAGCTCCTATTCTATCATCCTTTCTATTTGGGCTTCATCTTGGTCTTAAGGCATTAGTCCTCTGTGAGTATCAACATATGCTAAGGGGGTAACAATAAGCCTGCTACCCAATAAACCACCCAAGATACCTGACCTAAGCTGTAAGCTTCTCCCAAGGACCTCCTGATTGGGAGATAGGGGCCATCTATGTCTTTATTCCACCTAAGTAACAAAGTGGAACTGCAATGCAGCTGACCTGAGCTAAGATTTCAATAGCATAGCTCTAAGAAAATGTGTGTAATATGGCTGCCCCCCTCCCATCCACAGAGCCTATTCTATGGTCTGCACTGAAAAGCAGAGTATGAGCTAGGCAGGGAAATCACACATCTGGCTCAGTTAAGTGTGTTGGGAGTGTCCTGGCACACAGGATGCCAAAAGTTAAAGGGGTCAGACATTTGGTCAGTTTCCTAAGGTAATGGCAGCACCAGCCTTTATTTCCCCAGGTGCAGGGTCCTAGTGAAGTGCCTCTAGAGTAGAGGACAGCAGACACCCCAACACAGCTGTCAGGAGGCAGCCGCCAAATTTATTTGTTCCTATACAACATAACCCCAAACACAGGAGCAGCTCTGAACAACTCTAGAAACTCACAGCTAGGGCCAAACAATAGAAATTTTAACTACAAAAGATGAGTTGTATCCAGCAAATATAAAGGGTAATTTAGGCTGTGCTGAACATTTGTCAGACTATTTACAGTGTTAGAGCCAGGTTCAGATCTCGCCAGCCTCCTTCTCCTCCGACCTTCTCGATGCAGTCTTGCCATTGGAGCTCTCCAGCCTCCAGTCAGTGGGCCCTCGCTCACTCCGCCCGTACTCCCAGGATTCCTCTCTCAATGAGCGCTCCCTGGAGAACCTGGGAAAGTGGAACCAGAGGCTCAGCAGAGGCTGCCATCTCCTTCTGGCTGCTGCACAGGAACCAGTAAGGTAGACCCTCAACCCTGGACTGGGGAAGGCCATGACCCCCACCACCACACACACACACACACACACACTCAAGTGCCTTTTTTGGGAAGTGAGGTGGGGTCAAGACAGGGCTTCTTTGTGTAGTCTTGGCTGTCCTGGAACTCACTCTGTAGACAGGCTTTAAGGTCAAGAGATCTGACTGCCTCTGCTTTCCAACTACTGGATTAAAGGTGTACACTACCACTGTTGCCTGGCCTCAGGTGTCTCTTAACATATCAAAAGACAGCCAGACCTGACTGATCCTGGTGCCTAACTGATGACATAGCTATCATTAAAAAGGGGGAAGGGGGCGATCCTTTGAGCTGGGGATGGTAGCTTATACCTGTAATCCTTACACTTAGAAGGGTAAGACAGGAGTGGTTGAGTCTGAGGCCAGCATAGACTAGAGAGAGAGATTTGGTCTCAAAAGTAAACGATAAAAAGTAACATCTGAAAGGTTTAAGGGGCTAGTGAGATAGGTCTTGTGGAGGACCTAGCTCATTTCCCAGCACCCATGTCAGGTGTGCTGGGAACCCAACTCCAGCTCCAGAGGATCCAAGACACTTGTCCTCCAACAGTACACACACACACAGACACACACTTACAGTAACATTTGTGACATAATACACTAACACATAATAAAAATAAATCTTTAAAAATAAATAAAAAGAAAAGATTTTTAATAAGGAAAGTTTTCAATGTAACAGAAACAAAGCAAATGGGAATACAACAAAGTTATGCATGTGGAATATGACCCAGTAGGTAAAGACAATGGAAAAGAGCAGAATGGAAAACCACATAAGTCAAGCATGGTGGCATATACGTTGCATTTCAGCACTCGGGAGGCTGAAGCAGGAGGATCTTGAGTTCAAGCCAACCTAGGTTACAAAGTGAGGGCCTGTCTTAAAACAAAACCAAAGTTACAAGAGAGGTAAGTAAGCAGGACCTGTTCAAGACAAAAACCTTAGCTGCTCTTTACCAAGTTAAAGTACATAAAGCCCAGCCAAGTGCAGTGCTACCCAGAGGGCCATGTGAGAGCTCAACAGCCTTACACTATTCCAAGCACTGGGTGCCACTCTTTATTAACCAGGGCACCAACACAGGGTTCTAAACATCCAGAGCCTGCCTCCCCACAAGCCCAACCTTGTCCCTACTAGATGTAGTAGCCAAAAGGCCAGCATGACAGACCCCAGCAGACTTGAAAACACAAGAGAAAGGGCTTGCTCCTGGCTGCAGCTACTGAGGAAGTCTGAGTAGTTACTTGTATTTTGCACTCCGGTCCCTGGAAGCCCGGCGGTGACCCCGGCTATGGCTCCGGGAACGACTGCGATGTCGCCGGTGTCTATCTCGAGACCTGGAACGGGAAAACTTTCGCCGCTCTCGGGAGGTAGATCTAGATCGCCTCCGTCGCCGATCCCGGGATCGTGACCTGTAAACCCAGATGATTGACAGGAAGACATCACTGGGGTCAACATTTCAAAGGTCTAACCCCATTCCTCTCCTCTTAGCATCTTTTGGCCTTCAGCATTCCTGGGAGTTCTCTCTTTCCTCCCACTAATGTACATTTTGTGACTAAAGACTCCCCTGAATTAATCTGATGGCCAAACCTTTCCCCTGTGCTTTCCTGTGAAAGCATAGGACTAGGCCAAGCCTGGTGGCACACACCTTTAATCCACGCACTCAGGAGGCACAGGCAGGTAGACAGGTGCCTAAAATTTAGGCCAGCCTGGTCTACAAAGCCAGTTCCAGAACAGCTAGGGCTACACAGAGAAAAACCTGTCTCAAAAGACCAAAAGACGGGGCTGGATAGCTCAGCTGTTAAGAGCACTGATTGTTCTTCCAGAGGTCCTGAGTTCAATTCCAAGCAACCACGTGGTGGCTCACAACCACCTTAAATGAGATCTGATGCCCTCTGCTAGCATGCAGGCAGAAGACTATACAAAATAAGTAAAATCTTTTAAAAAAAAAAAAACAGGACTTGGACATTCCTAGTGGGTCTGCAGGTCTGAGCAGAAGCTCCAGAAGGTCTTCCCCTTCCTTTCCCTAATGGCAGCATGTGTCTGCATGTGAAGGACTTGAGGGGGGTTCTGTTGCACTAAACCCTAACCAATTCCTATGATCTTCACAAGCCATCTTTGCTTACCAAAGTTTGTGAGGCTATAAACATAATTATTAAATGTTTCTGCATAAAAAAAAGCATTCAACCTGAAAATCCTGTGATGGATCTGGAAACCTACCTCCTGCGATCTCGGGTTCTTGATCCAGACCTAAACAGAAAAATAAAAAACACCTTTAATCCCACCACTAGGAGGCAGAGACAGATGGATCCCTGTGAGTCTGAAGCCAGCCAAAGAAACATAGTGAGAGGCTATGAAAACAAAAAGTGTCCTTCGAGAGATCATGGTTACTTCTGGCTCTGATCTCTTCTTTGAACTCAAACTAGACTCAACACATCTACCCGAGCACTTCTCAGGCATCTCACTGATTATAGACAAATTCTAACCCCTACATCTGGTTCCATCCTACCTATCCTAGTTAAGGGACAATTCCAGATTAGAAACCAAGAGACCAGCTGGGCATGGTAGTGCACATCTTTAATCTCAGCACAGTGAGGTAGAGACAGGCAGATCCCTGAGTGAGTGACAGCCAGGGACATATAGGAAAAACAAGCAAAACAAAAAAACCCTTGTCCCCCAAAATGAAAAAAGAAACCACAAGGCCAGCTTCATTTCTCCTCCTCCTCACACAACCCCAAATCCAGTCAGTTCTACCCCAGACAGCTTAGCCCAGACCCATACCTGTGTCCAAACTTCCATTAGCACCTCATGTGGGGGCTTTTTGCTTACACTTACACTCTGCTTCTCAATGGGCAGGAGCATATTCAAACTACAGGTCTTACGGGAAAGTCTGTCCAGTGGCCCCATGTGACCCTATGTGGCCCCTTCAGTCCAAAGCTAATGATTCCCCTACAGCAACATACTGCCATGAGACTGCAGCTTAGCTACCAAAAGCAAACACTTTTGCCTTCCCTATTTGCTGAAGATTCCACGCCTTTAATCCCAGTACCAAGAACGCAGAGACAGATGGATCTAGAGCTAGTTCCAGAAAATCCAAGACAACACAAAGAAACCCTGCCTTGAAAAAAAAAGAACAAAAAAGGATAAACCTCTCCAGTTTATCTTTCCCTTGTTTAAATCAGTCAATGTCATACCTCACTAGATAGTATATGTTACAGATTTAATTATTCTTTTTAAAAGCCACCCCAGAGGTCTGGAGGCAGAGGCAGGTGCACCTTGAAAATTCTAGGCAAGCCTAGATTACATAGTGAGACCCTATGTGGCATCCCCAAAGGGAGTGGCACTATTAGGAAGTATGGCTTTGTTGGAGGAAGTATGTCACTATGGGGTATCCTATGCTCAAGATTCCTCCCAGTATCTCAGACTACTACTTAGTGCCTGCAGGTTAAGATCCAACAACCCTCAAATCCTTCTCCAGCACCATGTCTGCCTGCATGCTGCCTTATATCCCACCATGACAATATGGACTAAACCTATGAACCATAAGCAAGCCACCACAAATTTTCCTTTATAAGTTACCTTGGTCATGGTATCTCTTCACAGCAATAGACACACTAGCTAAGACACCCAGTCTCAAAACAAACAAATAAGTAAATGCCAGTTCAGTGCTTGGCAAACATGACTACTCCAGTCACAGCATAGCAAAAAACAGGTTACTGAGGCTGGTCCACACTTACCTCCTGCTCAGCCGCTCCTCTCGCTCTCTCTCCTCTCTTCTCCTCAAGCGATCCTGATTTCTCTTCTCCTGCTTTTCGGCCACAGTTTTCTAAATAAATGACAAATGGAAAAATGAAGGAAAAATAACTTTTGGAAAACAATATTCATTTTTAAAACAGAACAAATTAAAAAAATTTTACAATCATTTTATACATTTGGTAACAAAGTAAAAAGGGAATTGATCACAATGCTTCAAACCAAGTCATGTATTAATTGTTCATCCTATAGCCTCTCTACAAGCATTGTAGCGAAAAAAAGAAACAAGAGCCAGACTACATACACCCTGCTGCTTGCTGAGAGTTGAACTCTAGGTAGCCAGAAGCAACTCACTTTTGATATGGTAAGTGCTATGATAACATTAGCACAATTGCGCATTCAACTCCTAAGGCTCAATCCTCAATGCAACAGAAGGCAAAAGGCTCTCATCCACTTTACCATCAAATCAGGATCCACTTGAGCTAGCTGAAAAGTATTAAGTACCTTTGTAACCCACCACTAATACTAACAAAATCTGGGCAGAGTGATTGAATACAACATCTGGGCAGAGTGAATGAAATGAAGTCCTGAATGGGGGAATGAGTCACATCCCTTGATAAAAAACTCACCAGTCTTCCCTGCTTAGAGCAGGGATAGTATGGAAAATCTCCATGCCCAGCAAGTACCCTCTAGGAGAAAGAACACAGCCAAGGCCCAGGTAAGCTGTTACATTCAGCACCTCAAACTCTACAGGGTCATCCTTCATCTGAGGTAGGCACATAGAATAGTCAGCTCCAAAGTTCCTTTTCCTGTCTCCCTACAGCAGGTTTGGCTGAGAATAGACTCCTAGGTGGGGCATCACTTCCTTCCCCACTCCTATCATTCACATCACATGACCAACAAATCAAACTCATGCTCACAAAGATATAATGTAGTACATTAAAATGCTATTGAGAAGACAGACACAAATGTTTTTGTTGAGACAAAGACTCAACATATGGACCTTAACTGTCCAGGTAGCTGAAGTTGATTTTAAAATTCTGATCTTCCGGGCGCTGGAGAGATGGCTCAGAGGTTAAGAGCACTGACTGCTCTTCCAGAGGTCCTGAGTTCAATTCCCAGCTACCACATGGTGGCTCACAACCATCCGTTATGAGATCTGGTGCCCTCTTCTGGTGTGCAGATATACATGGAAGCAGAATGTTGTATACATAATAAATAAATATAATCTAAAAAAAAAAATTATCTTCGACTGGGTGGTGGTAGTGCATGTCTTTAATTCTAGCACTTAGGAGGCAGAGGCAGACCAGCTTGGTCTATAGAGCGAGTTCTAAAGTCAGGGCTACACAAAGAAACCCTGTCTCAAAACGGGGGGGGGGGGGGGAGAGATATGTTTAAATCTAACTTAAAGAGTACAGTGGGGCTGGAGAAATGGCTCAGAGGTTAAGAGCACTGTCTGCTCAGGGGTCCTGAGTTAACTCCCAGCAACCACATGGTGGCTCACAACCTCCGTTATGAGAGCTGATACCCTCTTTTAGTCTGCAGGTAGAAAAATATACATTAAAAAATACAGATGATTGCCTGGTGGTGGTTGCTTGTGCCTTTAATCCTAGCCTTGGGAAGCAGAGACAGGAGTTCAAAGCCAGCCTGGTCTACAAAGTGAGTTCCAGGACGGCCAGAACTGTTACACAGAGTAACTGGGTTTAACTGGGTGTAACTTAAAAAACTGCAAGATAAAAAGAAAGGCTAAAGTTAACCACAAGACACAAGACTCCAAAGGCTTCTCCAGAAATAGTATATTAACATACCCTCAACTGATCAAGCTTCTCTCGGATCTGAATGAACCCCAAGTGTAACTTGCCCCCGAAGTGATCTGCAAGACGACGGTCATTGTCATGGAGACCAAGGTAAGCTGAACAAACCTCGCAGACTCGGAGCTTTTGCTGTTGAAAACTGGATGCAGGCATGGAATTTCTATATTCTTCCTATGGGGGGAGAGAGGGATAAAGATGAGGCATTTCAGAACTGTCACAATGTAGACCCCAGGAAAACCTGAAATATAATTAACATTTCACTACATGTTGAAAACTGGATTGTTCAGCTTCAATTTCATTGTTTATTTTAAAAGAACATTTAGAGGGAGGCGGTTTTCCAGGACAGCTAGAGCTACATACAGAAACCCTGTCTTGAGAGAAAACAAAACAAAACAAAAAACAAAGCATAAAAAACCTACATTTATGTGTGTCTTATCAAAAGCAACAAGGAACATTCGAAACATGGAGATAAGAATGACTGTTCTGAGACCAACAGGGAAGACAAGACTTCAAAAGTAAATAAAAACTGGGGCTGGAGAGAGATGGTTCAGCAGTTAGGAGCACTAGATGCTCTTTCAGAAGACCTGGGTTTGGTTCCCAGCATCCACAATGGAAATAACAATCATCTATGACTTCAGTTACAGGATCTCTTCTGGCTTCTGGGAGCACTAAACACACGCAGTGCATCCATATAGGCAAAGCACCCACATACATAAAATATATATATATTTTTGACACAGGGTTTCTCTGTGGCTTTGGAGGCTGTCCTAGAACTAGCTCTTGTAGACCTGGCTGTGCCTCTGCCTCCCAAGTGCTAGGATTAAAGGCCACCACTGTCTAGGCCATAAGATAATTTTCTTAACTTAAAAAAAAAAAAAAAAGTTGGAGCTGGAGAGATGGCTCAGAGGTTAAGAGCACACTGGCTGTTCTTCCAGACGTCCTGAGTTCAATTCCCAGCAACCACATGGTGGCTCACAACCATCTGTAATGAGATATGGTGCCCTCTTCTGGTGTGCAGACATACATGGAAGCAGAATGTTGTATACATAATAAATAAATAAAATCTTAAAAAAAAAAAAAAAGTTGGGCCACAGAGATGTCTCAGAGGTTAAGAGCACTGGCTGCTGTTTTAGAGGACCTGAGTTCAATTTCCAGCAACCACATGGTGGCTCATGTCCATCTACAATGATATCTGGTATCCTCTTCTGGTATGCAGGTATACACGGAGGTAAAATGTTGTATATATAATACATAAATTAATGTTAAAAAAAAAAAAAGAATGTATACTTTGCATTGGGTGGTGGCGGCACAGGCCTTTAATACTCAGGAGGCAGAGGCAGGCGGATCTCTATGAATAAATTTGAGGCCAGCCTGGTCCACAGAGTGAGTTCCAGGACAGCCTCCAAAGCTACACAGAAAAACTGTTTTGGAAAACCAAAAACCAAAAAACCAAACTGCACGAGCAGTATACATTCCCAGCATCATGTCAGGAGGCAGCTCACAACCTCCAATAATTCTAACAAGGGAGATCCATTGCCTTTAGTCCACCTCACCCAACTACACAGATGCACATAAATCCCCACACACATAATTTAAAATACTTATTTCTAAAAAGTAAACAAAAGCTAGCACAGTCACAGCAATTATATCCTGATATACAGGAAATATCTAATGCAGATCTAAAAGATACTTTGAAAGGCCAAATCATTGACACTTTACTTAAAGAAAAAAGTAGCCAATACATAATATGCATCCTTCAGGAACACTAAAATGTTTATTTAACCCGTGTCACCATATATTAAAAACAAGGTTACCAGCCAGGCAGTGGGGGTGCACATCTTTAATCCCAGCACTCCTGAGGCAGAGAGGGCAGGTGGATCTCTGTGAGTTAGAAGACAGCCTGGTCTAGGGGCTGGAGAGATGGCTCAGCCGTTAAAGGCAAAGTTCACAACCAAGAAGACAGCCTGGTCTAAAAGTGACTTCCAGAATACAGAGCTATTAAACAGAGAAACCCTGCCTCGAAAAATGAAAAAACAAACTTAAAAAAAAAAAAAAATAGGTCACCACTACAAAACGATTTAATGTGAAAACCCACCAAGAATTGAGAAACAATAAATGTTCTGTGTAGATAAAATGGAAGCCTATAGCAATTAACTGAGTAAGACCTTGTCTTAGTTACTATTACTAATTAACTAGTGTTACTACTGCTATATGAAACACCAAGACA
Source organism: Cricetulus griseus (assembly GCF_003668045.3). Classification (NCBI taxonomy): domain Eukaryota; kingdom Metazoa; phylum Chordata; class Mammalia; order Rodentia; family Cricetidae; genus Cricetulus; species Cricetulus griseus. The sequence goes on along the minus strand of NC_048600.1, from coordinate 45,894,054 downwards.
AAAAACAAGTTGGGAGGAAAGGGTTTATTGTAATTTGGTGTACATTTCCAGAAGCGTACTTTACAGATGTTAACTCATGTGATCCTCTAACCTGTCCTGAGGGACTACAGACATGTGCAGTATAGACTATAGATCTCTTAAGGGCCGGAGATATGGGTTAAGAGCACTGGCTGGCTGCTCTATAAGAGAACCCTGGTTGAACTCCCAGCACCCCAACCATCCAGTCCCAGGGGATCCAATGCCCTTTTCATACCTCTGCAAGCACATGGTATATAAACGGACATGTAAGCAAAACATCCATACATATTAAAAAGTTAATATTCTCATTGTTTAGGCCAGGCTGGTCTGGGATGCAAGATCCTTCTGCCTCAGGCTCTCAAGCCCTGAAATATCTGTTATGGGAAACCATGCCCAGCTTATCATTTTCTTAAAATCAGTTATAGAAATGGAAAGCCAATGAGAACACCACACCTAATCACCAGAAATCAGAAGGGGTTGTGGCTACAAAAGGATCTCTGTATTACTTATTACATATTTTCTTTTAATTGGAGGTTATTAGATTTGTGAGTATGATGTGTGTATGAGTACAATAAAACCAGCAACCTATAGTTACCTCTGAATCCCTGATCCATCGAGAAGCTGCTAGTACCTGCTCCTCTACCAGGGTTTAAGGCATACTGTACGTATATACCTGTAACCAAGAAGGATGCAGAGATCCCTCCTGTCAGGATTCAGGCATTATACTGGCTTGCCCCTGTTACCAGGCAGAATTCTGGTCAGCCCAGGGTTCTATGAGTACTAAGTCTGCACAAAGGTGTATGTAAAGGACCCCTTTAAAAGACAGACCCCCCACCCACTTACACTCTCTTGCCCTCTCCTCTTGCTCTTTTTGCTCTTGCTCTCCTCTCTCTCCCCTCGTCTCTCTCTTCTCCCCCTTTAATAAACTCTATGTGTTCCATTGAGATTATGTATCAGCTAACTTAAACAAAAGAACAACACCTCCTCTCTAGCCTAGGGAGTACTTGGTACAAGAAGGTATCTGAGTCATGACTCATCACCATCACTCATCACTGCCACATTCATGGTGTTTCTATACCCCTAGGGTACAGTCCAAGCACTAGTCCCATAGTTTTTTAGGGTAATTCTATCTAGGCATCTCAGCTATGTTATGAATCTCTTTTATCTCCCCCCCATTATTTTTTTTTTACTTCATTTTACATTCTAACCACAGTTCTCCCTCCCCATCCACTGTCTTTGTCTTTTAAGCTAAGCAATTAAATAAAGGTAGATGACACAATGATGTCACCACCAAGTAGAGGTAACGGAAGTGTCCACTGAAGGTATGAGGCATTAGATCAGAACAATCCTGTTCTGCCTATTTGACCTTTGCTGCCAACTTTAATTCCAGTCACTTTTGGAGAACCACAGAAAAGCACAATCCTGATGGCCCCAACCTTCCTCTCCTGTTGCTGGGTTCAGAGAGCATTTTTCTAGCACCCAACAAAACCCTGGCACTATGCAGGTTAGCTATAAATAAGAACCAAGTGCCAGGTGTGATACCAGAAGCACAATAACATCTAAAAGTCAAGCAGGCACCGGTCATGCATATACACACTATTTTCTCATTTATTCCCCACCCCTGCACTTCCTGCTTTTAATAATCTCACTTTGTCAAAGGTCTAAGATATGGCTTTCCAGGATGCCCCCAACCTACCTACAGACCATCCCAAAGTCACCTCTCTCAAATTTCATCTCTTATGAATCTATCTTCATCAAAATCAATGGGAAGAGGAGGGTTTAGAGAGATGGTTCAGCAGTTAAAGCACTTGCTGCTTTTCCAGAAGAGCCAGATTTGATTCCCAACACCCTCTTCTAGCCTCCATGGACAATGTCCACAAGTAAAAAGTGTTTACAGTAAAAAGTGTTTACAGTTTTCACAAGTTTTGGTGTGTGTGTGTGTGTGTGTGTGTGTGTGTGTGTGTGTGTGTGTGTGTGTGTGTGTGTGTGTGTGGCACACATGTGCCCCAACAGGTGGATCAAAAAGGACTTTTAGGAACAAATATCTATGTGAGCTATATAAAAGATGGATACGGGTCCTTTTAACTTTCTCAGACCCACAGAATCTATAATACTAAAAGTAATGTAAACTGTGAGCAATGATGTCTGAACTTAGGTATACTAATGGTAACAAACATACCACTCTGGTGGGTGGATGCCGATAATGGAAGAGCTGTAGAGGATAATTTGGAAATCTCTGTCCCTACTTGTGACTACAGGCAGTCACAAAAGATTATTACTGGAATGAAAGAACATGGACATGGCTTAATATTAGTCCAAATGGTCAACGTTATTGAATTAGTATCATTTCCCTATCACCACTTTTCTTGTAGTCCAGAATGGCCTCAAACTCAGCTCATACCCATAAATGGGAGGCTCAGGTAGAGGGTTGATTTAAAATTTCAGGCCAGCTTTGGTTACACAATGAGTTCCAGGTCAGCCAGGACTATAAAGTGAGACTATGTTTAAAAACAAAACAAGTCAGGTGGTGGCGGCACACACCTTTAATCCCAGCACTCAGGAGTACAAGTAGGAGGATCTCTTGAGTTCAAGGCCAGCCTGGTCTACAGAATGAGTTCCAGGACAGCCAGGGTTGTTACACAGAAACCCTGTTTTGGGAGAGGAGAGAGAGGAGGAAGAGGAGGAGGAGGAGGAAGAAAGAAAAAAGAAAAAAGAAAGAAAGAAGGAAAGAAACAAAGGTTGCTGCTATTCCAAAGAACCTAAGTTTGGTTCCTAGCACTCAAATAGCAGCTCACAAACATGGGTAATTTCAGTTCCAGAGGAGTCAATCCCCTGTTCTGATCTCCTGGGGCATCAGACATAAATACACATACATAGTGCACATACATGTTAAGCAAAACACTGATACACATAAAATGTTGAGGGAGGGGAGGGGAGGGGAGGGGAAGGGAGGGGAAAGGATACAGCCAGGTTTGGTGATGCATGCCTTTAATCCCAGTACCTGGAAAAAGCAAGAAAATCTTTGTTTTGAGTTTAAGGACAGTGTTGTCTGCATACCAAGTTCCAGGACAATAGGGTTATACAAAGAAACCATATCTCAAAAACAACCAACAACCAACCTCTGCTTCTTTTTTCTTTGCACGAACTTTTTCCACTTCCATAAGGATCTTCTGGGACTCATCCACATTTCCTTCAGCTCCTAGTTGCTCTGCTTTAGCAAGAAGTTTTCCTATTTCTTCATTCAACTCATGTACCTTTTCAGCCTAAGGACAGAGAATCAGATAAACATCAATACTTGGAGTTACAAATAAAACAAGTATTTCTCTACTCCTTGCTGCATGCCTGGCCTATTCCTCCGAAAATAAAAAAAAATCTTAAGATCCAGACTTAGTCACTAAAAGCTCACTGAGTAGTGCTGCACGCCTTTAATCCCAGCACTTGGGAGGCAGAGACAGGTGGATCTCTGTGAGTTTGAGACCAGCCTGGTCTACAGAGAGAGAGTTCCAGGACTAGCTCCAAAGCTAGAGAAGCCCAAACAAACAACACGACACCAAAAAACCCCAAACAGTAACAAGGCAACCAGTGGCCTATAATCCAACTTTTGGATGGGGAGCTTGGGGGTGGGGATGTCAGGAGTTCAAGATCATTCTCACATACATGTGCTCCATTGCAAAACAAAAACAGCATTAAAGGAACACATGTTGTCTGGGGCCGACGTTATTTTGGGAAATATGTCCCACCTAGACACAAGTTCTGAGAGCCCAGAACTTCCATTGTCTTTTAGATGTCTGGTTACAGTCAGATGGCCTGGCCTTGATGGGGAATGGCTCCTATTCTTAATAACAAAAGACTTGGGCCAGGGCAAGTCTACATATACCCTGAGAGCTAGTGAGACTGCTGGTGTGGGGTACCTGAGGCTTTGAGTAGGTGCCACTAAGGATTGTCTCTAGAATTAAGGGAGATATTTGCTATCAGCCCTCTATACATGATAATACATGTCTTCTGCCATTCCCCCCACCTCTGGATGGTTACTTAAGATGATGGAACAATAAACTGTGGCCTTCAGTATTTACAGGGAACCCTCCTATTATGACCAGATGTCTCTGCCTCGTCTTTTAAGGCCTGTCAACACTCCTCCACTCAGGGTCGGACCAGGAGCTGTTCGGCTGATTCCAATCACAGCCCCAAAGACATCAGTCTGGAATAGATGGTCCCTGCAGCATGGGGCTAATACAGACTGGACCACGATAACATGTCACTTACTTTAGAAGTAGAAGTGACATGTTGGTCACATTCTGTATCTCTTTATGTCTTCTGGGCAGGGGTAGTAAAATGGCAAGGTTTAGCATACAAACTTGGGCTGCAAGCAAAATATCTCATTACTAGTACTCTCCAGCATACTAGCATCTTCTTTTAATTAGTAACTGCATATAGTCTAAAAAAACGCTTCTGTGCTGGGCATAGTGGTGCATGCCTTTAATCCCAGCATTCAGGAGGCAAGCAAATCTTATGAGTTCAAGGTTGGCCCTGTCTACTTATTAAGACCTTGTCTGAAAAAGGAAAGAAGGAAGGAAGGAAGGAAGGAAGGAAGGAAGGAAGGAAGGCAGGCTCCTGTGACACACAAATGATTCATCACAGACCATTTCCACTGGGTAGAAAGCACCATCTACCCAGAATCTCCAACTAGCGTCAAGGTGAGACAAAAGTGATTATACCAGTCACTTAATATACCTTTGCAGAAACTTCTGCACTGATCTCCTCCTGTGTTTCTGCCAGCCGCTTCTTGGCAAGTTCAGTTCTCCGGTCACACTCTGCAATGAAGGACTCTAAGTGATCCATTGCCTAGTTTGAGAAAAATAGAGAACTATATGATCAACACTGCACATTTTTTTTTGGGGGGGGGTCATTTTTGTGGCTTTTATTTGGGAAGAGGAGTGCTAGAGATTAAACCCAAAACCACAAGTATGCTAGGAAGGCATTCTACTGAATTACACCTGCAGACCAATTTTCCCAGGCTGGACCAAAATTTGTTATGTATTCCAGACTGGCCTTGAAACACAATCTTCTTGCCTTAGCCTCTAAAGTACTGGATGACAAATGTGCACACTATACTCTGCCAACACTTTATAGTCTTGGCACATATGTAATATGTAATAGGAACACAAGCCTACGTTTATTTCTTTGTTTTACTGTTCTGTTTTGAGAAAGGGTCATACTATATAGCCTTATGGACCTGAAATACTTCCTATGTATATTAGGCAGACACACTCACTTAATCCCACCATTCAGGAGGAAGAGATAGGCACTTTTCTGTGAGTCCAGGCCAACGAGGGTTACATATGAAACTTGGTCTCAAAATAACAAAGCAAACATTTTTTTTAGCTGGGTGTTGGAGGAGCATGTTTTAATCCCAATACTTGGGAGGTTGAGGCGGGTGGATCTCTGTGAGTACGAGGCCAGCCTGGCCTACAAAGTGAGTTCCAGGATAGCCAGGGCTGTTACACAGACAGTTAATATAATTATAATCATCTTAAACCAAATGGCTATCTGATTTACTTATTTCCAAAATTTGTAGAAGGATCTCCAACTCTCTGTAGCATTACCAAGAAAACAGATTGAGGGAATTGCTTAGTTATGTGTTAAGTCATGGAAACATAAGTAACTGAGTTCAGTCCCTCAAAAGTCTACACATAACAGTGAGCCTTTATAATCCAAGCAATGAGGAGGACATAATGGACTCAAATGTCTAAAAATCTAAAAACGTAATGGTAACATAACAAAACAAGCAACCCAGATCATGGAGTGTCTTCTAAAAGGCATGCTCTTTTAAAAAGCAAGTCTGGGGACTGGAGAGATGGCTCAGTGGTTAAGAACACTAGCTGGTCTTCCTGAGTTCAATTCCCAGCTACCACAAGGCTCACAACCATCGGTAATGAGATCTGGTGCCCTCTTCTGGCCTGAAGGGACAGCAAGTCTGTTTGCTGTCCCTTTCTCTCCTTTAAACGTTTTTTGAGTGTATATTAAACTAGAATAAATTTAAATGATAGAAAAAGATGAGTGCAAAACTCAGATTCTTTCTTTCTTTCTTTGAGGGGTATTTTCTTTTAAAGATTTTATTTTATTTATTATGTACACAACATTCTGCTTCCATGTATTATCTGCACACCAGAAGAGGGGACCAGATCTCATAACAGATGGTTGTGAGCCACCATGTGGTTGCTGGGAATTGGACTCAGGACCTCTGGAAGAGCAGTCAGTGCTCTTAACCTCTGAGCCATCTCTCCAGCCCAAGGGGTATTTTCAAGATAGGGTTTCTCTATAAAGCCCTGGCTGTCCTGGAATTCACTACGTAAACCAGGCTGTCCTGGAACTTGGAGATCTGCCTGCCTCTCCTTCCAAATGTTGGGATTAAAGGCCTGCACCACCATCACTCAGCAAAAACTCAATGTTTTAATCACAATCTACCATTTATTAGAATTTCTACAGTGGTCCCATCGTGTGGTACAATGAAACTAATTTCTAAGAGCACCCAGACATATTCAATCCAGCATGATATCCAAATAAATACATTATTTTGAGGGAGAACAAACATAGCTACACTATATATCCTGGCTAGCTCTTAACTTTGCTATGCCAGCCTTAAAAAACAAACCTTCTACCTTCGCCTCCTGAGTGCTGGAATTATAGGTGAACATTCTCAGTTTTAGTATTCTTATAGAAAAGTATCTACTTAACTTTAGGCAAATGTCTGTAATTACAGCACTTGGGAGGGAGAGTCAAATCCATAGCTACAAAGAAAGTTTGAAACTAGCCTTAGCTACATGACAACTCCCCCACCCCACCCCAGGCCACACACACAAAAAAAGTAGCTTTAAACTTTTTATGCTGACATATTCCTTAAATCTCAGTGCTCAGGGGATAGACTTGTGCAGCTCTCCTGTGAGTTTGAGGCCAGCCTGGTCTACCTAGTGAGATTCAGGACTGCCAGTGCTACATTGCAGACCTTACATCAAATAACAACAACCAAAAACAGGAAAAAGAAAAGAATTTATAGTAACAACTTATATGCAATGCTTGAATCTGTCCATGACATCAATCTAGAATACAACATCCATGCTGGTTTTATGTTTGTTTGTTGCCAGCACAGAGTCTCACAGGACATTGCTCCTTCTGGGAACTGCTCTGAAATATAGCTAAAGAAGATCAACCAAGGTATTTTTGCAGAAGATTCTTGGGCTGTCTCCAGAGGAGACACAGGGTGTCTCTGTGCCTTTGGAGGCTGTCCTGGAACTAGCTCTTGTAGACCAGGCTGGTCTCGAACTCACAGAAATCCACCTGCCTCTGCCTCTGCCTCCCGAGTGCGGGGATTAAAGGCGTGCACCACCAACGCCCAGCTTAATAAATAATTTTTAACTCTATATTTTCATGTCTGTATGTGGCTATGTAAATGAGTACAGTTATCCATGGAGTCCAGAAGAGGGCAATGGATCTCTTGGAGCTGGAGTTACAGGCAGTTGTGAGCCAACCAACATGAGTGATAGAAACCAAGCTGCAGTCTTCTGCAAGAGAAGTATGTGTTCTAATCTCTGAAACATCTTTCCAGCCCCATGAAACCGTTAAGAAGATTGTCCTTAAACCCACCTATAAATATTTTGTTTTTGCTAATTCTGTACTAATTGCAAATGACCCAGTAAACAGCTCACATAGTCTCATACTTCTCTCACACACACACACACACACAAGTATTTCTTTTGAGCAATTTCTTTCCTCCCTCTCACCCTCCCTTTCCCTTCTCTTGAAGGTGCTGGAGATCAAACCCAGGACCTTCCACAAGTTATGCAAATGGTCTACCACTAAGCATGCTCTACCTCTAAAACAAATTGAACAATTTTTAACAATTCTTTAGAAGTAACCCAAAGAATATTAACATTTTAAATTTATATAACATATGAGGAGTTCCCAAAGTCATATAAAATATCTATTCAAGGAACCTGCTTAGTGGTACATGCCTATAATCCTATTACTGAGGCCATTAGATTTTGAGTTTGACGCAAAACTGAACTACTTGGTAAAATTCATTAAAAAACAAGATGTTGGGGAAAACAGCTAAATTAAGCATGGGGACCCGAGTTTAATCCCCAGCACTCACTTTAAAAAGAGTGGTGGTGCATATTTTTAATTCCAGCACTTAGAAGGAAGAGAGGTGGGTCTCTTGTGACTTTTGAGGACAGTCTATTCTACATAGTGAGTTCCAGGAGAGCCAGCACTATTACTATGTTATATAAAAGAACCCTATTTCCAGGGGGGGGGACTTGATATAATAGCATATACCTATAATCCCTAGCTCAAAATTAAATTAAAAATTTTTTATGAATGATATTCTGCCTGCATGTATGTCTACATACCCCATGTATACAGTGCTGTCAAAGGCCAAAAGGGGGCGTCAGATCCCCTGGGATTGGAGTTATACACAGCTGTGAGCCATCCCTCAGGTGCTGGGAAACAAAGCCAGGCACTCTAGAATAACCTAGTATTCTCTACTGCTGAGCCATCTCTCTAGTGCCCAAAATAAGTAAATTTCAAAACTAATAAAACTACTGAGCCTGGTGTAACACACCTTTAATCCTAGCAGAGACAGGAGGATCTGAATTTAAGGTCAGAAAGACCTACAGTGAGGTCCTGTCTCAAAAATAAATACATTAAATATTTAAAAACTGTTCAACACCAATTGGGGAAATAGCCCAGTAGGTAGAATAGTTGCCTACTAGGCATAAAGTCTTGGGTTTGATCCCAACCATGACATAAATCTGACTTGTGGGAAGCAGAGGGAGAGGAGACCTTAGCTATCCACCAAATTTGAGGCCAGCCTGAGCTACATGAAATACTATCTCAAAAGAGAAGGACTTTTATATATAAAGGAAATTAGACCATTCCTGTACATATTTCTAATAATTTGTCTTAGTTTACAGAATTATTTTATACATCACTTATTACATATATGGTGTTCTGCCTGCATGCCAGAAGAGGGCACCAGATCTCATTACAGATGGTTGTGAGTCACCATGTGGTTGTTGGGAATTGAGCTCTTAACCTCTGAGCCATTCTCTCTTGCCCTATATATCCAAGGGTTGGGGAGGAGAGTTCTAACACGGTAAGTGCCAGAAACACAACCAATTTTTCCATTTTTCTCTTTTAAGAGATATAGGCGGGTGTGTGATAGTTCACACCTTTAAATTCAACACTCAGGAAGCAAAATTCTGAACTCAAGACCAATTAGAATCTATGAGTTTCAGGCCAAACAGAGCTACACAGTAAAATCCTGGCTAAAAATAAAGAAGATACAGCTTGTTTCCCCCCCCCCCTAAATATTTGATCCATAGTTTACAATACTTCTGTGTGAGCTGGGCAATGGTGGCACACGCCTTTAATCCCAGCACTCGGGAGGCAGAGGGAGGCGGATCTCTGTGAGTTCGAGGCCAGCCTGATCTCCAGAGCAAGTGCCAGGATAGGCTCCAAAGCTACACAGAGAAACCCTGTCTCGAAAAACCAAAACCAAAAAAAAAAAAAAAACTACTGTGTGAACAAACTACAAACTCCACAATGGTTGAATACACTCATCATATATACTAATCACATTATGTATGCTTCAGTTTCTTGCTAAGAGCTCAACCTCTGTATCATTAATGAAGTCATTTTAAAAAGGCATTGAACTGCGAGGTGGCAGTGTATGCCTTTAGTTCCAGTACTCAGGAGATTTGTCCTTTGGGCAGGCAGATCTGAGTTCCAGGCCAGCCTGGTCTGCTGAGCAAGTTCCAGGCCCACCAGGGCTACAAATCGAAAATCCTGTCTTGAAAAACCAACCTGCTGCCACCCCCAACCCAAAAAATAAAAAACAAAAAAACAAAAGGCATCAAAGCTAACATAGTGGCTCATACATATAATCCTAGAATTCAGGAGGCTGAAGCAAGAAGATCACTAAAGATCAAGCTAGGGGGCTGGAGAGATGGCTCAGCGGTTAAGAGCACTGACTGTTCTTACAGAGGCCCCAAGTTCAATTCCCAGCAACCACATGGTGGCTCACAACCGCCTTGAATGAGATCTGGTGCCCTCTGCTGGCATGCAGGCAGAAGACTGTATACATAATAAATAAAATATTTAAAAAAAGAAATCAAGCTGGGACCCGGCGTTGGTGGAGAATGCCTTTAATCCCAGCACTCGGGAGACAGAGGCAGGAGGATCTCTGTGAGTTCAAAGCCAGCCTGGTCTACGGAGCTAGGGAGCAAGTTCCAGGACAGGCTCCAAAGCAATACAGAGGGGGAAAAAAGAAATCAACTGCAACAGTGAGTTCCAGCTACTGAGCAGTTCCTGGAGTTCAACAGCCTCCATAGACTTCAGTTATACACATAGTGCACAACATATATATATATAGAGAGAGAGACAAAGCATCCAAACACACAAAATAAAAATAAATAAGCCCAATAAAAAATAAGAGGCTAGAGAGACAGTGCAAGGTTTGTTTGTTTTTGCTGCCCCACCCCCACCCCCGCAAGACAGGGTTTCTCTGTATTGCTTTGGAGCCTGTCCTGGAACTTGATCTGTAGACCAGGCTGGCCTCGACTCAAGAGATCCAGTTGCTTCTGCCTCCCGAGTGCTGGAATTAAAGGCATGCACCAACAGTTCAAAGTTAAGAACACCAGATACTCTTCCAGAGGACCCAGGTTCTATCCCTAGCACCTACATGCTAGCTCATAACCATCCCTGACTGTCCCAGGGAATCCTAAGCCCATTCTTGGCCTCTTATGGCATCAGACCCACAGACGGTACAGACATACATGCAGACAAAATGCCCATACTAAATATAAATGTGTGTATGTGTGTGCATCCGTGCCCGCACACGGACATTTTGGTTTAGCACATCCAAAAAGATATATTCCTTAAAGTGAGATTTTAATCTATCCTATCACTTTTTGAAACTTGGTATCTTTTTGTTGCTTTGTTTTTCGAGACAGGGTTTCTTTGTGTAGCCTTGGCTGTTCTGGAACTAGTTCAGTGTCTGTAGGCCAGACTGGCATAAAACTCAGAGACCTGCCTGCCTCTCTCTCTTGAGTGCTGGGATTAAAGGCATGGGCCACCACCATCTGTGGACACATGTATCTTAAGGTAACAGCCTTTTTACTAAAAATTTCCAGGGGCTGGGATATAGTATAATAGGGAGAATGTTTGCCTAACATGAGACTCTGAGTTTGATTGTTAACACTACAAAAATCTATCATGATGGCACATGGGTCTATAATCCTATCACTCAGAGGGAAGAGGCTCAGATTCTTGGCTACATAGGATATGTTAACAGCATGGGCTAAAATAAGACACATCAAGAAAAAAAGCAGCCGGGCGCTGGTGGTGCACGCCTTTAATCCCAGCACTCGGGAGGCAGAGGCAGGCTGGATCTCCGTGAGTTCGAGGCCAGCCTGGTCTCCAGAGCGAGTGCCAAGATAGGCTCCAAAGCTACAGAGAAATCCTGTTTCGAAAAATCAAAAAACAGAAAAAAAAAAAGCAAACAATGAAATAAAATTCAATATAGTAATGGTATCTGCTGTGTTCTATAACTTAAGATTTTTAGCAAGTGCTTATTTAATTATTTTGCTTTGTGACTTACAAACATTACAATAATTTCAATAGTGATTGATACTTTGCAGCACAAATAATTAAACATCCGAAAAATCTTACATCTAATTCAAAAAACAGGTCTCTTTCTTTACTTGCAATTTCATAATCTGCTCGGAGGGCCAAGTCGTGGATTTTGGTACATTCTCCTAAATCCATGCGCTGTGGGAAATAAAAAATTAAAACATTAGCACTTATTCATTCTAGAAAGCATGTAATTAATATAATTTAGCATTTCAACATTCACAAAATAAACGATATAATTTTGTAGATAATAAATTAAGAAATAGGTAAAGGGGGCTAGAGAGATGGTTCAGCAGTTAAAAGCACTGACTGCTTTTCAAGGTCCTGAGTTCAGTTCCCAGCAATCACTAAGTGGCTCACAAACACTTTTAATGAGATCTGGTGTGAAATTCTGGCCTGTAGGGACATATGCAGGCAGAATACTGTATACATAATAAGTAAATATTAAAAAAAAAAGGAAGAAATGGACCAAATATAATGGAATATGCTGATAATCTCAACAGTTTAGAGGCTAAGTGGCAACAGTATAGTAAATTCAAAGCCAATTTGAATTGGGCTACATAAGACCCTGTCTCCCAACAAAAAGAAATGAAGCCAGTTACATTGGCACATTTCTGTAATTGGAGCCCTTGGCAGGGAAAGGTAGGAGAGTCAGGACTGGAAGGTCATCTTCAGCTATATAGTAAGTTCAAGGTCAGCATGGATGACATGAGATTATATAAAAACAAAAAATAAAAAAAAAGATATAACCTAGAAATGTACTTTTATTATTCGGAGTCCAAGGTATTTATCCTGTTATGCTTTTGATTACTCACAACCATTCATAACCCTAATTCCAGGGTATCTGACACCCTCTCCTAACCTCCAAGGGCATCAGACACACGTGTTTTGCACATACACAGGCAAAACATTCATACACATAAAATAGATATAAATAAAATAAACATTCTCCTGATCTGTTAAGCAGCACAGATTTATAACTCAGGTACCCAGTTCATGAAATAAGAGGTTTTATCACTAAAAGTGGTATGTTGAAAGTAAGATTAGCCACAATGTATTATTATGTATTCTAATCATATGTATAACAATTATACTAGAGTTTGTGATGCTTATCTAAGTCCTGAGTACAGGACTGTGTAGATATCTCCTGCTCTGGTTATCTGAATAGCAACAGGAAATTTTTATTCTGAAACTCATGACATCAAGTCAGAAGGCATGCTAACAAAATTACAATGAGGTAGGAAGATCAGCAGTTCAGGCCCAGATTCAACCGCATAGTGATTTTGAGGCCAGCAAATGACCTTGACTCATACACAAAGTGGGCAGGGTTGGCCAGGGAGACGGCACAGTGGGTAGGAATACTCACTTGCTGCTCAAATATGAATGTTCAGAACCCAGCACCTATTTAATAATCTAGGCATGGGAACATATATCTGTAACCACAACACTGGGGGAAAGAGGACTTCATGCTGTTTTACTGGCTAAGCTCTAGGCTCAGTAAAACTATCAACAGGTGGTGGTGAAGCACACTTTTTTTATTATTTATTTATGTGCATTATTTATGTGCATTGGTGTTTTGTCTGCATGTATGTGGGTGTGGGATCCTCAAACTGGAGTTACAGTTGTGAGCTGTCATGTGGTTGCTAGTAATTGAACCCAGGTTCTCTGGAAGAGCAGCTAGGGTTCTTAAACACTGAGCAATCTCTCCGGCCCTCAAAGTGCATTTTTAATCCCAGTCCACAGGAGGCAGAAGCAGGCATATCTCTGTGAGTTGGAGGTTAGTTGGTCTACAGAGCAAGTCCCAGGGCATCCAGGGCTGCACAGAGAAACCCTGTCTCTAAAAAAATAAATAAATAACAAAAAGACTCTGTGTCTCAAGGAACTTGGTGACCAGTGATAAGAGGACAACACCTACTATCCTCCTCTGGCCTCTGCTTGAGTGCATAAAAACACACACATGCATAAATACAACCACACAGATTTTGTAAATCAACAATTCACCATGAAATGTTTCTTTTTCTTTTTTTGGCACACATATATTCATACAATCAGTGGTTGGTTTTACATTCCTCATAATAGCTGTAAAGTCTTAAACTGGTCCTTTGTAAAAACAAGGACACTTTCTCACTCATGTGGCTGAAATATAGGAGATGGTTTTCTCCACTGTATATAGTCTTAAATTTAACTTAATTTCAAATGAAAATACAGTCTACAAAACTAGTGTTTATCTGTACTACTCAGAGACTACAGTTATTGGACAGTATAGATTTCTTGAAAGAGTTACAAAAATATGCAATCAATGTGATCTCCGCTTGACTTTTATTTTATATTAGGGGCTGAAAAGATGACTCAGCAGGAAAAGCGACTTGACAATCTGAGTTCAGGCCCCAGGTCCAATAGGGTGGAAAGAATCACTCCTCCAAACTGTCCTGACTTCTATGTAAACACTTTGGCACCCACATAAAAAGTCAGACACGGACACACAGACACCTTAAACGGAAAACAAAACGGGGACTGAAAACATGGCTCTGACGGCTGGAGAGATGGCTCAGAGGTTAAGAGCACCGGCTGTTCTTCCAGAGGTCCTGGATTCAATTTCCAGCAACCACATCGTGGCTCACAACCATCTACAGTGGGATCTGGTGCCCTCTTCTGGCATAAAGGCATAAGTTCAGATAGAGCACTCATACATACAAAATAAATAAATCTTTAAAAAGAAAAAAGAAAACATGGCCCTGCAACTAAGAGCATTTGCTGTTCATTAGAGGATCTGGGTTCAGTTCCTGACACCGATATCAGAAGATTCATAACCACCTATAATTTCAATTCCTGAGGATCCAATGCATCTTCTGCCCTCTGTAGACATGTACTCAGGCTACATATAAATAAAAATAAGTGTGTATGTGTCTGTATGAATGAAAATATCATGCTAGAATAAAGTCTAACATACATCCATCTTGAAATTAAACAAAAACAACCTAATTAAAAAAAAACCTAACTGCTATGTAGATTTTACATTAGTGAAATGTCTCATAACTCTACCAACAATCTATAATTTGAACAATCTACAATTTGAAGATTTTAAAGGAAAATGGAATTCTGAAAAACATTCATTTCCCCCACAGCTCCCACTCCAAGTGTCCCATGAGACCCACAAAAACTTATCTAAGACTGGACAGACAAGCCAAGCAGTGGTGGTGCATGCCTTTAATCCCAACACCTGGAAGACAGAGGCAGGCAGATCTCTGTGAGGCCAGCCTGGTCTACAGATCCAGAGTTCCAAGATAGCTAGGGCTGTTACACTGACAAACCCTGTCTGGAAAAACCAAAACAAACAAACAACACAGAGAAACCCTGTCTCAAAAAAAAAAAAAAAAAAAAATTCAGGGCTGGAGAGATGGCTCAGTGGTTAAGAGCAGTCAGTAGTTGTCCTTCTAGAGAACCCAGGTTCAATGGTCTTTTAGTCCCAGGGGATATGACACCCTCTTGTGGTCTCTTTGGGTATCAGGCATTTACATGGTACACGGGCATACATGTAGGCAAAATATTCATACATCTAAAAATAAAATGAAAATGTAAACAAATTACAGGAGAATTGATGCCCATCTTTTATCTTAAAAAATAGTTCTTTGAGTATTGTATATGCACATCTGTACAAATATTTTAGTCACATTCATCCCTTCACTCTTTTAGGGGGGTTCTTGTTTTGCTTGCTTTATTTATGTATTTATTTATTTATTTAGGGTTTTGGGGGGGTTGGAGACAGGGTTTCTCTGTGTAGCTTTGGAGCCTTTCCTGGCACTTGCTCTGGAGACCAGGCTAACCTCAAACTCACAGAGATCCACCTGCCTCTGCCTCCTGAGTGCTGGGATTAAAGGCATGGGCCACCAAAGCCCGGCTTTTTTTGGGTTTTCGAGACAGGGTTTCTCTGTGGCATTGGAGGCTAACCTGGAACTAGCTCTTGTAGACCTGGCTGGTCTTGAACTCACAGAGATCCACCTGCTTCTGCCTCCTGAGTGATGGGATTAAAGGCGTGTACCACCAACACCTAACTAAGGTTTATTTTTTTATTATTTTTAAATTATGCATATATATGTGCCTTGTATGAGTATGTGCACATGTATATAGAGGTCTAGAGTAGAAGTAGGTGAAGATCTCCTGGAACTGGGGTTACAGATGTTAGTAAGCCACCACGTGGGTACTGGGAATCAAACACCGGTCTTCCACAAGAGCAACAAATGCTCTTAACTACTGAGTTACCTCTCTAGCCCCTATTATGTAATTTAAAAGAAAAATATTATTCTTTGTTGAATGAAAAATATCCCACCTACTGTTCCACCCCTTCTGAGTGATCTATAAGGCTCTAGAATGCACCTACCGTCCCAGCAAGGATGTCATGGGGGCAGCAATCCAGAAGGTGACTCTTGCAGACTCGGTCATCTGTAAACTTGACCCTCTGTCTGGTTTCATCTCCTGAAATTCATTTGTGGTTTTAAATAAAGTATTACCTCATTAACTACACAAGGCTATCTGGCACAACAATACACCTGGATGATTGGCAGACTAGCATTTCTGTATTCTCCCCAACAGATACTAAGAAACTGATCCAAAAAAAAAAAAAAAAAGAAAGAAAGAAACTGATCTAAAGATATTTATTATTGAATGGAATACATTTTAAGCTAAGACGCACACTTAATCACATCTAACTCCATGGTTATGTCAAGGAGTCAGAAGAATGAGTACCAAAAGGCATCAGCCCAAATATACACGTGGGCAATGAGACACTAAGACCCATGTAATCAGAGTGCCATGAATCTACCACGTAGGAGCTGGTAATTTCCACCAACCAAAGCTATTCATTAATCTCTTTTGTTGTAGTCAAATTAATAGAAAGTGTTTTACCAAAAACTACAAGAGGAAGAAGAAAGCTTTCAAGCTCTATCATTGACTATTAAATATCTCTAGATGTTTTCTTCTTATTCCCCGTTCATCCCCACCCTTAAAAGGGAAAGTTGGCACCTGGGAGTCACTTTTAACAAGACAATACCAAAGAAAGCAAAAAGGAATCAGGTTAGTCAATACACACTGTGAACTCCAACACATACTGTACCCATCTGCATTCTTCAAGAACTCAGCTGCAGAATTTTATGCCCGCTGTTGAAAAGTTTTAAAGGAAAAGTTTTCTTGCCCACACCTGCAGTAAGGAAGTCAGGGGGAATGATACATAAAAGTAAAGGCAAAGTGGTATGTGACAAATTTTAAGGCTAATCTGTGTATAGGACACAGTGCTGTGTAATAGTCAAGGAGGAATATATTTCAGGATCTGCAAGCATCCAGGATTAATGTAGTGTCTTTTTACTGAAAATGTTTTCTTTCTAAACTACACTTTTAAAGTTACTTGTGGAAAAAAAGCAAACACTTTTTTGTTATAACAGCTTAGAAATTGGTTGTGACTCACGGCTCGATGAACATGAGGCTTTTCTGCAACTCCCTTGCAGATTGATGTAGGCAGGCAAAGATACACTGAACCTTTATAAATAAAATAGAGGGGCCACAATTGTTCAGTTTGTATGAAATAAAAATATGGGAAGCAATTCAAAAGCAACTCAACATACAAAGAAAGCTAAAAGCACTTATTGACCTATGAAATAAGGTGCAAAGAATCTGCACAGCCCTGCGAAATGTGCCAGTGTGAAATTACAACTTCATTACTTTAGTAAAAATGAAAACACAAACCACAGCAGGGATCTAGCTTTGCTAGGATGCAACTGCTTTCTCCTGAGACACCACCATGATCTTGCACGCCTCCCTACAGAACCACCTACCTAACGAAAGCCAAGAGCTGACTAAACCAAGGCTAGTCTGTGAGGCTGGGGAATGAGGGGTGGGAAGACTAGGAAAGTACACGGAGGAACCCACGTTAGAAATGCTCATTTACGGCTCCCCTTGTAACCGTACGGAGCAAGAATGCCCGGGGTTTTCGAAACCCGTCCAGCTCCTCGGGGGTCGCCTCTCCTCCGAGGAGTATCAGAGGAATTCTGCCACCCGGCAGCCAGCGCCCGGGAGCCCGCGCTGGTTCCAGCCCTTCGCCGACGCTCCAGGAATTCGCATGACGGAAAATGGGAGGGGGACAAAGCCCCACCGTCAGATCGGACTCTCAAGGAGGAGGCCGCCCTGACGAGAAGGACGCGGCGGCCGCAGCAGCCTCGCAAGCCAAGCGGATCAGACAAAGGCCCAGCGCCTGGGGTCGGCGAGCGGGGGAAAGCAATGGCGCCACGCGCAGGCGCACACTGTCACGGCCCTCGCTTCAGGCTGCCAGGCGGCCTCGCCTTACTCCCGCCCCCGCCCAGCGCCTGGACGGCTGCTCAGACTCACCGTCCCGAGCCGTGCCCATAAGCTGGTCCAGCAGGGCCCGCATCTGCGCCTGGGCGGACATGGTGGCCAGTAGGGACTGCCGCTAAGCTCCTCACAACTCAACGGTAGCAGCGGCAACAGCGACAGGGAAAGATGGTGGTGTCGGCCTGGAGCCCGCTCGGCGCTTTCCCGCCGCGGGGAATGCTGGGAGGAAGTTCGTCGACGTTGGTGCAGGTCCTGCTGGGTAATGTAGTTTGGGACAATTAGAGTCGCTCGGGGAACCGGTCACAAATTGTCCTAGAAGCTAGATCAAAACTCCAACCCTGATTTCACTCTGGTCCCTTAATATCAGATTCTATTTCCTTTTCTTTTTTTTGGTTTTTCCAGATAGGGTTTCTCTGTGTAGCTTTGAAGCCTATCCTGGCACTCGCCCTGGAGACCAGGCTGGCCTCGAACTCAGAGATCCGCCTGCCTCTGCCTCCCGAGTGCTGGGATTAAAGGCGTGCGACACCAACGCCTGGTTCTGAGATTCTATTTTCTAATAAGACTTTAGTGGAAACAAAATATACTAAACTGGGCGGGGTGATTCATGCCTATAATCTCAGGAGGTAGGGGTTGGAGCCAAGAAGTTCAAGCTAAGGGATTTATTTGGGACAGGGATGAGATCACCCCTAGGATGGTAGATGAATTTGTGACAATGCTGCTTACCCTATATAGGCTGTAAAATTTGCCAGTATGAGACTGGATCTTTTGGAGGACTAGCTCATGTTTATTAAAAAGTTCTCTGAATGCTTATGTGGTCTCTGTTGGTTGGAGTTTTCACAACACACAGACTCATAATAGTACAATATTTGTTTTATTATATACTCCAATTCCCTTGGAACTGGAGTTACAAATGTGCTGTTAACCTCTGAGCCATTTCTCCAACATAAAACTCTCCTGTTAATGATTTCCCTTGGCTCTGCTCACTTGCTTTTGAGAAGGCTGACACAAAGGCTCTATTTGGATATTGATGTTTCTCTCTTGTCTCTCAATGAACTTTATTTTTCTCCAAAGGCATGGCTGATTAATCATTGTGTGCTCTGGCCCTTCAATGAGTTTGTCCCAGTCTGATCTTACATTAGGAGGTGATAGATGATATGAACCAGTTTCCAGAAAAAGCCCACACCTATGCTTGGGATTCTATGAGGCTGATTGACGAATTATGACTGTATGAAGGGGAAAAAAGGGAGGGGCTAAGGATGTGGCTCAATTTATAGAGTGCTTGCCTAGTGTGTCCCGGGATCCTTCCCCAGCACAGCATAAAATCAGGTATAAGGGGTATTCACATGTTATTACAATAATTGGGAAGTAGGGGCAGGAGGATCAAACATTCAACTTCATCTTCAACTACAGTGACCTTAAGACCAATCTGGACTACATGAGGATTGTCTAGAAAGGAAAAGAAAAAAAAAAGGAAGGAAGGGAGAAAGGGAGGAAGAAAAGAGCTTCCTGAATATGGAGTGTTAAAATGTTACTGATCTAGAGCCAAATTATCATGATCAATCCTTAGTCCTTTTATATTCATTACCTACATCTGAGTTTGACCTATTGGTGGGTCTCTGTGAGTTAGAAATCAGTCTGTCTTACATAGGGAGGTCCAGGCAAGCCAGAGCCACAGGCCAACCAAGGCTACATAGTGAACCATATGTGTCTCAATGTATGGCTTTATATGTTTTTGGTTAACTATAAAAATTTCATGAGCCAGGCTTGGCATCACATGCCTTTAATCCCAGGACTCAGTGGGCAGAGTCAGGCAGATCTCTGTATGTTGCAGCATATTTATTTAACTGTGCAAAGATGTGTTGCATTTGTTTAACTATGTAAAAATGTGTTGCCTAAGAGACCTGATTGGCCTAATAAAGAACTGAACTGCCAATAGTGAGGGAAGAGGTTTAGGTGGGACTTCCAGGAAAGGAGAGTAAGTAGGAAGAAGACTTTAGGCTAGAAAAAAGAAAGAAAAAGAGGGCAGAGAGATACCAGGGGCCAGACAAATAGATAAGGAGGAAGCAAGAAAGTAGTACACACAGAATGAAAGAAAGGTAAAAGCCCTTGTCAGGTGGTGGTGGCACAAACCTTTAATCCCAGCACTCAGGAGGCAGAGGCAGGAGGATCTCTGTGAGTTCAAGGCCAGCCTGGTCTCCAAACTGAGTGCAGTGCCAGGATAGGCTCCAAAGCTACACAGAGAAACCCTGTCTCGAAAAAAAAAAAAAACAGAGCTAGTTTCAGGACAGCCTACAAAGTCACAGAGAAACCCTGTCTTGAAAAACAAAACAAAACAAAACAAAAAAAGAAAGGTAAAAGCCCAAGGCAAAACTTAGATGAATAGAAATGGGTTAAATTAAGCTAAAAGAGTTAGTGGGACAAGGCTAAGCTAAGGCCAAGCATTCATAATTAATAATATGTCTCTGTGTCTTCATTTGGGTACTGGTTGGTAGCTCAAAGAAAATTCCAACTGCATCTATGAATTCAAGACCAGCCTGGTCTACAGAATGAGTTCCAGTACAGCCAGAGTTATATGAAAGAACCCTGTCCAAAATGAAAGATAAATACGAAAGGCCAAACCAGAGCCATCCTAGAGAAAAAGGGCCAAAACCAGCACTATGTGAAAACCTAACCCCATGACCTGGAAAAGTTGACAGGCAGGAAGGTGAGATAACTACAAAAGCCCCCCCCCCCAAGGGGAGGAATGGGAGACAAATGGCCCTGACCCTATGGGCGTGGAAATCAGGATGCTTGACTCCGTATGATGAAGTAGGAGAACAGAACTTACACAGGAAACAAATGGCTGTCTCGGGCTCCCACTCCAAGTATGCAGCCCCTGCCACCGGAATGCTCTCGACGGCCCGAAGGTGCCTTCGAGCCCCAACCCTATTCCTTTTAACCAGTCACATCAGCACCTATGACCATGCTTGGTCAGTGCTACAGGTGTGGGTGTGTGTGGTGGGTGGGTGCGTGTGCACAAATATATCGATACATGACCCCAGGGCAACCAACCAGAAAAGTTGAGAAACAACTTTTTTTTTTTCCTTTGAGACAGGATTTCTCTGTAGCTCTAGGAGGCTGTCCTGGAACTTGCTCTGTAGACCAGGTTGGCCTTGAATTCACAAAGATCCGAAACAACTTTTATGGGCACAAATGGTACAAGAGATAAACAAACCCCTGGAAAGTCCCCGAATCCCCCTGGACTCTGCAGCCAATCAGCTTCGAACCTGTACCCCTAACCTGTACCCTGTTCTGTGATCTTTGCCTTTATAAACCCCTTGCTTCTGAGGCTCAAGGCATTCTCCTGCAGCTGCTTCAACAGTCTGTGGAACAAGGTCCTTGCCTAGGCTTGAATTCAATAAAGAAACCTTGTGCGATTGCGGTGAGTCGGCTCAGTGGTTAAGAGCACTAACTGCTCTTTCAGAGGACCTGGGTTCAATTCCCAGCACCCACATGGCAGCTCACAACTGTCTGTAATTCCAGTTCCAGGGGACCTGACACCCACGTCAAAGTACCAATGCATATAAAATAAAAATTAATAAATTAAAAAAAGAATAAGACAACCAGTTGACCAATCAATACAAGGCAGGTCTTCCAAGACTGGAGGCACACCAATCCTGAGCCTGTGCGCACCCCTAGACACTCCCCTTACACTGCCCTATAACATCTCTGTCCTGTCGGGCTTTAATCCCAGCACTTGGGAGGCAGAGGCAGGCAGATCTCTGTGAGTTTGAGACCAGCCTGGTCTACAAGATCGAGTTCCAGGACATCCTCCAAAGCCACAGGGAAACTCTGTCTCGAAAACCCAAAAAAAAAAAAAAAAAATCTGTCCCATGGTTTCTTGGGGTCTTTCCCCAGCCATCATCCATGGTGGATGGATGAAAGGCCGGAGCTAATGGGGTTAGCTTGTTAAGCAACTGCAATAAAGACTTATTGCTTTTGCTTTTGCATGGGGGGGGAGGGGAAGAAGTCCACTAACACAATTTAAAACCAAATTTGAATTTAATTAAATACTGACCAGGTGGATGGGCTCTGGCCAGGTTCATCTGTGGGTTTCCAGAAGATGGCCCTGAATCAAGTTTTGCAGCAGCTTCCGTATTTCTCTGAGGTACCTCCAGTGTATATCCAATCAAGGACAAGCATAGATCCTGGTGTATCCTGTCTGTGAACCTTCTGGCCACATGTGGTCAAGCACATCTAATGCAGAGGGGTCAAACGAAGGAAGTGAAAACATGTGGCTTGGGGCTGGAGAGATGTCTCAGAGGTTAACAGCACAGGCTGCTCTTTCAAAGGTACTAAGTTCAATTCCCAGCAACCACATGGTGACTCACAACTATAATGAAATATGGTGCCCTCTTCTGGCATCCAGGCATACATGCAGGCAGAGCACTGCACATGTAATAAATAAAAAGGAAACATTTGGCTTTTTATCACCCATAAACAATAGCCTCTAACATTTCAGGAACTATCTGTCCTTGGGCAAGGGACTTGCAGATTAGCGAGGCATTCCTTTGTTTGTTTCATTGATCTCTAAGGCATACTAATTAAAACTTAAAATGTAGTATTGGCTCATGCACAGCCCCATTAAATGTTTTCCTTTAGAAGCGCTGCTCTGTTCATTGGTCTCTTCATAGCACTAAAACCGTAAGACAAGGAGCAACCTGATCCTATGTTCTTGTGACATGGTCACTTTTATATTTGACCCAAAAATAAACAATCTCCTATCCCCTTCCAGGCAAGAGCTGTGTCTTTTTGTTGGCAAATTACCAGTCGGTTTCAAAAACAAACAAGAGGCTGAAGGCATGGCTCTGTGGTAACTGCTCCAGTGGAGGACCAGAGTTTAGTTCCCAACACCCAGGTCCAGCAGCTCGCAACTTCCTGCAACCCTAGATCCAGGAAATTTGAGACCCTCATCTGGCTTCAGAGGCACCTGCAGTCACATACACACACATACCCTCCCATAACATACACTTAACTAAAAATAAAATACTTCAAAAAAAAAATAAAGTCAGGTAGTGGTGGTGCATGCCTTTCATCCCAGCACTCAGGAGGCAGAGGCAGGTGGATCTATGTGAATTAGAGGCCAGCCTGGTCTACAGAGTGAGTTCCAGGACAGGCTCCAAAGCTACACAGAGAAACCCTATCTCAAGAAACCAAAAGTAAAATAAAAATAAAATCAAACAACTAGGGCTGGAGAGATAGCTCAGAGGTTAAGAGCACCGGCTGCTCTTCCAGAGGTCCTGAGTTCAATTCCCAGCAACCACTTGGAGGCTCACAACCATCCGTTATGAGATCTGGTGCCCTCTTCTGGTGTGCAGATATACATGGAAGCAGAATGTTGTATACATAATAAATAAATAAAAAAATCAAACAACTAAACAAATATTTTGACAAATATGAGTGACAAGATATTTAGGAATGGTAGCACTTAGGGACATACTGCAAGAAGCCCGTATCAGCTGTTTTTGCTAAAAAACAGCTTGGGCCCACAGGGTAAATGAAAGTAGGATAAGAGCCTAGTATTTCTGCCTTCATTTTGTGTCTGTCTGTCTCCTTTATTCTAACTAAAGGTACATACTGATCATTATCCTAAACCTTTCTACTTGAACCAATCCCAGAAGGAACAAAATCTGGCAGGAACAAACAAAAAAGAAGCTAGGGTTGTATCTGAATTAGTTGAGTGCATACCTACCAAGCACAAGTCCTGGGTTAAATTAACAGCACTGCATAAAACTAGTTTAATGGCACATGCCTGTAATCGCAGTACTCAGGGGGAGTTCAGAATTAGGATTTCAACATCAAGGCCAGCCTGAGCTTTATCAGACCCTGTCTCAAAAACAATAGAAATCTGGTGAGAAGACTCAGTGGGTAAAGGTTCTTGCCAAGCAATTGTGCAAAAACTTGTAACCTTAGTTTGATCTCAGGAACCCACATAAAGGTGGGAGAACCAACTCTACAACGTTGTCCTCTGACCCTCACTCCGTGTCTGTGTGTGCGTAGAGGGAAAAAAATACCGTAGACGTAAGGGCACGGAATGATAAGCAGTCCAGAAAAAAGAACCCTCAGAGAGGTTCTCCTGCTGGCCAGGTGACAGACACCTCCATTCCCAGCTTTCTGGGATCACTATTGCAACATGAGGCCCAAGCCATCACAGTAATACCATGTCAAAACGCTCGGCTCCATCACAAGTCCTCCCTACGCTGGAAAGGAGTAACACCAGATATGGCGCTCGCGTTGCTAAGCAACTAACACCGGCTGCGGGACCGGTCGCTCTGGTACGCCCCTTCCGATGACAGGAAGTGACGCAGCGTACTGGAGGGCGGGACTAGGGCGGGGTCTGCTGCGGGGCAGGTCTAGGGCGGGTCCTGTGGGGGCGTGGCACTCTGTCCTCCAGGCCGGGGAGGGCCTGGGCGGACTGGGGAGGGGCGTTACTGTCCACCGCAGTTTGTGCTTCTCCTGCTCTTTCCCTCTCCACCAAGGCCCCCTGGGAATGTGGATCCCTTACTCCAGGAACTGCAGTTGAGCCCGCCTCGGCAGTCCCGGAACACTTACTTAGTGAGGAGCAGGATCTCGTGGACGCGTCCGAGCAGGTCAGGACTCAGCTAGGTAACTCTCACGCTTGACCTCGCTCGGGCCGAAGCCGGATGCGTTCGATCCCCGGGAGCAAGTTGGGGGCCTGGAGCGGGTACGGCCACCCGGAGAGCGGCGCACCGTTCGGGTCGGCCCCGCCTGAGGTCCCAGAGTAGCAGGGTCATTTATGGGGCCTGGCACCCTCGGGCGCGCCGAACTCGCCAAAACTAAACTGTGCTCTGTTCCCTGGAGCGTGCAGTGCTGACCCAGAGCACTAGGGGCCGTAGGTTCAGGTGGACAACTGCTAATCTCCTTAAATTCTGTGGTTCGCTCTTTGGGCCCCGCGAATGAAGTGAGAATCAGTTCACATTCTTCAATTTCAGGGCCGAGGCACTGAAGTGGTGGTGATGGGGATGTCTCCGTCCCCCACCCTCACAGCTCTTCTACCTGATGTTTGTGCTTTTAACGCTATCACCGCCTGCCTCCTCCTGATGCCTTGAACTGGAAGCAATCTTCCTGCTTCAGCCTCTCAAGTGCTAGACTGTTGTTTCTTCTGCACTGACATTTTTCTCACTCCTCCTTCCATTGCCTTCTTGTGTTGCTTATCTCCTGCTTTGTAACAAAGAAACACAAAATTTAATTAATTAAAGCAATCTCTATGCTAGATTGGGTGGTGCATACCTGTAATCCAGAAGTTGAGACTGAGACATAAGAATTTTAAGTTTGAGGTCAGCCACAACTTGAGGTCTTCTCCAAATAAATGCACAAAATAAAACAACCCCTATGATTCAGCACTTTCTGTGGGTTGGGAATCAGATGTCATCTCTCCACCTAGGTGATGAAGGTCCAGTATCTCTCACTAGGGTGGGGGATCTAAATCCAAGATAGCTGACTGAAAAGACCAGTTGCAGGGGTGTTCCATGCCTCCTGAATTGTTCTTGTTTTCTATTGGCAGCTGTCTTCCCTCATAAGGAGTTTTCTGTAAGGGAAGTGGGGTGATAGAAACCACTGTACTTTTTATGACCTGGTTTTGGAAGTCTAACAACCCCTCCACATTCTTTTTGTATTACTAAGTGCAAAGGGAGTAGACACAGCAAAGAGTTTGTGAAATTTGTGTGAGTGCTCGTGCAAGTGTGAGTGCAGGTAGGTGTTCATGTATCAGAGAAGACAACTTGTAGGAGTAGTCTCCACCATATGGATTCCAGGGGGAAATCCTCTTGTCTCCAGTCCTCCAGGAGTGCCAGAGTTGTGTGTCACTAAATGAACTATCACCCCAGTAACCCAACTCTTTTTGGGGGGGAATGGACTTGCTTTTGTTTTGTTTTGTTTTGTTTTTTGTTTTTCAAGATGGTGTTTCTCTGTGTGAATCTCTGGCTGTCCTGTAGTTTGCTCTGTAGACCAGACTGGCCTTGAACTCACAGAGATCCGCCTGCCTCTGCCTCCTGAGTGCTGGGATTAAAGGCATGCACCACCACTGCCCAGAGGGAATGGAGTTTTTTGAGACAAGTTTGCTTTATAATTCCTAGCTGGCCTAGAATTTATGATGTAATGCATGTTGGCTACAAACTTGGGGTGAGACTCTTTGTTCTTTAAAATGCCGGGATTTCAGAAATGTACTACCACGTCCAGCTTGTGAATATATGTTTTTGTTTTTTTTAAGAATTAGTTTTATCTGCATTCATGTTTGTGCACCATGAGCATGCTTGGTGCCTGTGGAGGCCAGAAGAGGGTGTTGGATTGTCCAGAAGAGGAGTTACAAGTGTTTATTGAACAACCATGTGGGTTCTGGGGATCGAACCTGGGTCCTCTGCAAGAGCAGCAAATGCTCTTTACCTCTGAGCCAATTCTCAAGTCCCTTGTGATTGTATTTTAAAACTATGCTGTTAATCACACCTGTAGGAAAGAGTATCTACTAATTCCTCTTAACTGCAGCTGAAGTTCTACAGCCAGCATTCACAAGAGCATCAGTGTCTGTGAGAATGACCAGTCAGTCGGTCTTGGAATGGGGCTTTTCCGAGGGACGGGAAGTGTTCAGCCCCCAGTATGATGTTGAGCACTTGGGAAAGCAAATTCTCTGTAGAAAATTGAAGTGGTCTTACTAGAGAAAAGCACAGTCATAGTAGTAGAAAGAAGGTACAGGTGTTGTCACATCTGATTGACATCCTCTGTTTAATGTTAGCATTTAAAGTCACCTGGTCCTGCAAGCTATAGATTTCTTTTAAAAGAAATGGTTAATGAACACACATGTTAGTAAATGACTCTCCCAAGAGAGGCTGATGATCATATTAAGGACTAGACACTTATTCAGACATGTTCATGCTTATGACTATTTTCTGCCGGCTACCACTCCACTTTGTCCTTGGGTGGGGTGGGAGGAAGCAGTAACAGTGAATGTCGAGCATCATGGAAAGTGCCCCAGTGGGTTGTTGGCACATCTGGGTTTTACATACAGTAGGAGCAAGTAAAGGAAGAAGGACAGATGAAGGGGCAAGTGCACAACAACAGTATGATGGGGACAAATGGTAGGTATGAGACATGGGGCTGGGATGACAGGCAGCAGGAACCAGGGATGGAAAGACCTGGAGTTAACCAAGGTGTTGACTTTGTTCTGAAGTGGTGATGAGTCATTCTAGAATTGTAACATGACCAGGAGATATTTTTGGAACATTTGAGAGGGCTCCAGAAATCACTGTGAGAAGTTTTAAAATACAACATAAGTGATCGCCATGAGGAGGACCTAGGGCTGTTGAGATGGCTCAGCCCATAAAGACATCTGCCACCAAGCCTAATGGTCTGAGTTTGATTCCCTAGGTTTCACATGGTATAAGGAGAGAACCAATTCCTGCAAGTTGTCCTCCGATTTCCACATATGATGTCTTGTCTATGGCATGCATGTGCCCATACACATATACACACACATTAAATAAAATGAAATAAAAAGATTAAAAGGAGGGGCTAGATTGACAGCATAGATGAGTTAGAATCTACAGGATTTATTAAGTGTCCCAAAATTTACCATGTATCTCTCTCAAAATTGATCTTGAAACCCACACACTTGGTGTGATGTGTTCCCAATCTCACTTGTAAACTCCTTCGTGGAACTTAGATTGTTAGGCTATAACATACAAAAAAAAAAAAAAAAAAAAATGCTGACTCCTAACTAAACCAGAAAGTAGATGCTGATAGTTCATGTGATTTATCTCTGAAGTGGAGTAAATTTTAGAGTAATCATAGGTTGAACATGCAGGAGAAGTGTGTTAGTTCATAGGTGAAAATTACTGGTTATCTTTGACCTCACTCAGTCTTGGTAGTTCATTCACAGAGCCGGTTTGTCTACTTTTATGAATGTATAGATGTATGCATTATGAAAGCTTTAAAAAGTGATGGGGCAACAGGCATGGGGCACAAAACAGTCTTAGCACTTGGGAGGTGGCGCATGCCTTTAATCCCAGCACTCGGGAGGCAGAGGCAGGCAGATCTCTCTGAGTTCGAGACCAGCCTGGTCTACAAGAGCTAGTTCCAGGACAGCCTCCAAAGCCACAGAGAAACCCGGTCTCGAAAAACAAAACAAAACAAAACAAAAAAAGCAAACAAACCCAGAAAAAAAAACAACAAAAAATAATAAGTAAATTGATACAAAGCTTCAAGTAAATTAATGCAAAATTAGACTTATAATTTATCTTAATAATCCCCCTACTAAAAAGAAATAACACCAATTTATAGGGGAATTTCAGAAATAAATGTAATCTAGACTTCAGGGAAGAAAAGTTTATTCCTTGGGCAAATCTATAAGACTATCCAGGAGGGTTTTTCTTCCCAGGTCAGTATGGTCTCTGTGTGCTGTGATATTTGTCTTAGTCAAGGAACCATGACCTTAAAATTTGTTCTCCTCTGAGAAATTATTGTGGCTCTGTTCTTTGTGTTGAGATTGTGCTTTGTAGAGGGAGCCAATAGTTGTTCCCTGTAAACAACTGAACACTATAACTATCTTTGTCTCACATCTGCTTGGCTCAGCTAGAAAACCCAGTGTTGCCTGGTTGGTTGTTGTGGGCATCTGTCTCCAACATCTCATATTTGAATGCACTTAGAACACAGGGACCAGTCTTGGAGGTGGTGCAGGCCATGCAGGGTAAAAGATATTCTTTTGTTCTTTTTTTTGGAAAGGGGGGTTGGTTTTTGAAACAGGTTTTTCTCTATGTAGCCCTTAGTTGTTCTAGAACTCTCTGAGTTTGAGGCCAGCCTTGAACTCAGATATCCACCTGTCTCTGCCTCTTGAGTGCTGGGATTAAATGCGTGTGCCACCACCACCCAGCTTGTTTTTATAAGACAGAATCTTGCTATATAGCCCAGGCTAAATTTCAGCTCCCTGTGATCTCCCTGCCTAAGCATCCTGAGTCCTTTAGTTACTGGTGTGTACGGTCATACCCGGGTGTAAATATATATTTTTAATTATTTGTGTATATGACATTTAGCTTAGGCAAGCATTTGGTCACTCTTGCTGTAAGACTGGTTGGTGATGATAGATTAGGAATCTGTGAAAACTTAGGCTCTGGAACAAGGAGACTGAGATATCTTGGCATCTTTTGTCCAGGACATGCTCCTTAAAATCTTGTGCCCATTTCGATTATATTCAACTGTTCCCTGTGTGTGGCCTGATGGGACACTGCAGACATCTTTCTGCCATAAAATAGCAGTTGATCTGGCAGAAGATGAATATGCAAAGTATGCTTTGAGATGGATGTATACCACAGCACGTGTGAGTTTTAAAAGAAATATACTGAGTTCCCTGGGGCAGGAAGAGGTTAACCAGGGTGTGTGAGTCAAAGCAAACTAATTATAAGACTTAATACTCCTTGAGCTGAGACTTGACAAATGAAATAGAGGGGTAAATCCAGTCTCTCTCTCTCTCTCCCTCTGTCTCTGTCTCTGTCTCTCTCTCTCTCTCTCTCTCTCTCTCGTCTGTGTGTGTGTGTGTGTGTGTGTGTGTGTGTGTAAATAGTAGATAATGAGTGATCAAAGGAAATTCCCAGGAAGGACACAAACTAAACACATGACAAGATAGAAACTAGAACCAAGTAGTGGTTATGCACTGCTTTAAACCCAGCACTCAGGACATATGTAGAGGCAGATGGATCTCTGAATTCAAGGCCAGCGTGGTCTACAGAGTAAGTTTCAGGCCAGCCAAAACTACACAGAGAAACCCTGTGTCAAAAAACAAAAAAGACTCTGGAGATCATGGCTCATGGATCAGATGGCTCAGCAGTTAAGAGTACAGGCTGCTCTTGCAAGGACCCAGTTTGATTCCTGTCACCTATATGGCAACTCATGGCAGTCTGTAACTCCAGTAACAGAGGGTCTAGTTAATATTCTTTTCTGGTTTCTGTGGGCACCAGGCATGAATGAATGTGGTACACAAACATACATTTATCAACTGTGTTTCAGATTAAAGTGCTTAATTTTGAATATTAGATCTTTTTGGCTGACCTCCTTTATTCATTGAAATTTTGGTTAAAAGAATGTTTGAGTTTAGCATGGTGGTATAGGCCTGTAATTCCAGCACTTGAGAGGTAGAAGCAAGAAGATCAAGAATTCAGGGTAAGTTCCAAGCCAGCCCGGGCAAAAAAGGAAGAGGGGACTTGGGAGGTCACTTAGACAGCAAATTACTTACTGTAAAAGCATGAGAACTTGAGTTTGGATCCCCAGAAGGTGGACTCCAGTGTAGACCTCTAGCCTCCACATGCATGTATACACATGCACAATACCACACACACACACACACACACACACCATAGCACTTAGATTTTTACTCAGGTTCTGTGTGTGTGTGTGTGTGTGTGTGTGTGTGTGTGTGTGTGTGTGTAGATAGATAGATAGATAATGTATATATCACCCTTTACTTTTAGACATCAGTGGAATTGCCATTGTTGCTTATTTGCTCTGTCTGTCCTGGGGATTTCAAACCTCCCATAAATATGAAGCAAACGGAATCAGGTTAATTTTTATTTTCAGTTGTCCCTGACTCAGAAGCTCAGAGCCCTTGGGGAATGGGAAGCATATTTTATTTCCTTTCTGTATTCACTGTGTTTATGTGCTACACAAGTTGTTGCACAATTTTATTGCTCTTCCCCACAATCAACATTTTACTCGAGTCATGATAGCCTTCGTACTACTGGATGACAGGTGTGGCAGCCCCATGGACTTGATAGGAACAGTGACTGAGTGTCTGGCTTCCTGATAGTCTGTGGTGCCACGGGATCATCTGCTTGAAAACCTTCATAGGAATTATCTGCTTCAAACTATCATGTTTTGTTCCCCCCTTAAATGATAAATATCTTGGGCCAAGCTCCTGGAGTACAGTCAAAGTGAGGGAGGAGTGATAATATGAACAGAGGAGTCAAGACCATGATGGGGAAACCCACAGAATCATCTGACCTGAGCTAGTGAGAGATCACTGACTTGGGTCTGACAAATAAGGAACCTGCATAAGACCGAACTAGACTCCCTTAATGTAGGTGACAGTGGTACAGCTAGGGCAATATATGAGGCCACTGGCAATGGGTCTAAGATCTAACTCTAATGCACAAACTGACTTAATGGAGCTCATTCTATATGGAGAGATACCTTGCCCAGCCTAGACACAGGGGTGTGGGGGTGGAGAGGTGCCTAGGTCCTTCCTCAAGTAGATGATGGGACAGACTTAGTAGACTTCCTAGGGGAGGCCACACCCTCTCTGAGGAGCAGATGGGAGGTAGGGGAGTGGCAGAGTGGGAGGAGAGGAAGGAAGGGGAACAGGGATTGGAATGTAAAAGATAAATTAATAATATATATATATTGAAAAAATGATATATATCATAGGGTTGGGATGTAGTCTATTAGATGCTTGCTTGTCTGGCATACATAAAGCCCTAGTTTCAACCCCCAATCCCTAATGTGCTGCAAAACGTGTGTGTGTGTGTTTGTACATGTTCACTAGTGTGCATTGGGAGGCTAATTGGCATCAGGTATCTTTCTCAGTTCTCCAACTTATTTTTTAGATTTATTTATTATATGTTTATGAGGGCTTTTTCTGTGTGTATATCTGTGCACCACAAGAGTTCCTGGTGCTCATGGAGGTCAGAACAGAGTGTTGGATCCCTTGGAACTGGAATTACAGATTTGTGTAGCTGTCATGTGGAAGCTGGTAATAGAACCTGGGTCCTCTGGAATAGCAACAGTGCTCTTAACTGTTGAGCCCCCTCTCCATTCCTGACAATAAATTACTAAGAAATTTATTTTAAAACAAGTTTTTGGTTTCATGTAATTTTATCACTTATAAAAAGGAAGGCAGATTTGCAAGCTAGTAAAATTGATATGTTTGTTTATCTTTACCAAGGATTAAAGTTAGGCTGATCTTGGGTGTTGTGCCACACACCTTTAATCCCAGTGCTTGGGAGGCAGAGGCGGTGGGATCTCTATGACATCAAGGCCAGCCTGGTCTACATAGTGAGTTGAAGGCCAGCCAGGACTACACAGTGAGACACTGTCTCAAAAATAAATCAGTAGATAGGTGTAGTGGTACACGCCTCTGCTTGGGAGGTAGAGGAAGAAGGGTCTCTGAGTTTGAGGCCAGCCTGGTATGCAGAGTGAGTTCCAGGAGAGTCAGAGTAATGTAGAGATGGTCTCAATAAATAAAGTTAGGTTGAACATTCAATACTACACCAAAAAGTATCTTCAGAACTATCTGAATTAGATGATCTTTTGATTTTGTAACTGCTGCTTTGCATAAATGCATTATTAAAAGTTCCAGAAGTATGTTTAGGGCCATTTAAGAAATTCTTAGAAATTTGGTTCCAGTCCCAGACTGGAATTCTTTTGGGGTTGTTTTATTTTTTAATGCAGGGTCTTATGTAGTTCTCTGTCTAGCCCTGAACTTGCTATGTAGCCAAGGTAACCATGATCCTTGGTGCTTCTTGCCTCTATCTACCAGGTTCTGGGATTGCAAGTGTTTACCACTATGCCTGGTCTTGTTTTCCTAGTAACCAAAAGTCCTGATTCTGGTTGTTGGTGTAGATGCTGTAGTGCTTCAGGGACAATGCCTGACTCAGTTTCCCTGGCCTGGCATCCATAACAGGTTTTCTTGACAGCCAGGCCTTGTGAAGCTTTGTCTGTTCCAGGTATTTTTAATCACCACAGCAAAGGAAAACATTAATACCTTTCTGGCAGTGATAAGCAAATCTTTGAAACAGTCTCATGCTGCCTGTTAGCAAACTGAGTGAAGTGTGAACTGCCTGGCTTTGGTCTGTTGCTCTTGGGGCCTTTAATAACTACCTTTATTTGTTGATGTCTGAGTAGAATCCCTAGAATGTCCTTCCTAGGGATTCTGTGGGTGCTGTGAAGGAATTTCTCAAAGGTCCTTTTAATTTTTCAAAGACTTTCCTTTCCAACTTAAGCCTGAATTAAACCCTGTGTGGACGGTGCTTAACAATAAAAGAATGGACCATCTGTCCCTTTGGTGTTTAGGCTGTCACCGTGGTCTGACCTAAGTGATCCTTGCTGAACTGTGGCCTTTGCTGTCTGCTCTGAGCATTTGGTGATCTCATTATTGATGAGTTAGGCTGGATGATTTTTATCCACTCTGAAAAGGGAAGTTATTGCAGAGGGTGGCTTTTAAGAAGCCAGTCATTATTCTGAAACAGAGTTGCAGCAGGCTAGTGGGTAGGCTGTTCTTGGAGTATGTCTCCACATTGCTGAAAAACTCCTCCAATAATGATACTCTTCCATCCACAAGCAAAGCAAAACAAAAGGTTCTTGTCTTTGGAGCAAAACAGCTTCATAGACTGGGGACTTGGAGGCATTGGCTAAGGCGCCCAGGGAGCTGGCTCTTCCTCCTGAACTTGTTTGAACCTCTGACTCCACCTCCTTTTGTTAAGGGGTTTCTTTACTTTTTTATTTTGTGTTTTATTTGGAACTGATGATTCATTCAAAAGATACTATAAAAATAGTGTAGTGTTGCCTTGAC
The DNA here is from genome assembly GCF_003668045.3 of Cricetulus griseus. NCBI lineage: Eukaryota > Metazoa > Chordata > Mammalia > Rodentia > Cricetidae > Cricetulus > Cricetulus griseus. The sequence continues at coordinate 45,860,402 of NC_048600.1, read as the reverse complement.
TCCCCTGTGCTTGGGTGGTAATATCTCACAAGACTGGACATTTTATCTTATACAGGAAGTTGTTTGTTGAGCAGTGTGTGTAGTTGGGGGCCAACTTTGTTTCCTCAGCCTGCCAGCCTTTACATGCCCTGTCTTTGTGCATGTCTGACTGCATAAACTGCCCAGCCTTGAAATCAGGATACCAGTTTGGACCTCAGAAGACAGATACTCCCTGCCCTGCTATATCCACTCCTTAACCCAGACTGAAAAGGAAAAATTGTCACTGACCATTTCTCTGCATCAGCAGATGTCCCAGTGGAGCTGTGTTGTTTGCTCGTAGAGACGTAGCGCAGGCTGTGATTCCTGGGGAAATGAGTGCCGAGCATAGAACATTGTCTTTTACTGAGGGAGATGGAAGCTATCATCTTTCCCTCTGTCTGGCTCGGGTGCATGTTAGGGATAAATGATATTGTTTTATTGGATTTGGGCTCACAGTCTTCCCCAATGCTTGGTTCTTCAGTGTTCTGTCAGAACAGAAATCTACAAAGAAAGAGCACAGTGGGACTGGACAGATGACTCAGTGATGAAGAAGACTTACTGTTCTTGCCGAGGACCTGGGTTCAGTTCCTAGCACCCACATAGCAGCTCATAGCCATTGTATCTCCAGTTCCAGGGATCCAATACCTTCTTCTAATCTCTGTGGGTATTAAGCAAGTATGTGGCATATGTCTATACATGCAGGCAAAATACGTGTACACATAAAATTTAAAAGATATTTTTAAAAAATCACAGTTTTTCATTGCTGTGGTAAATCCAGGTTTGTTGTCACATGTCTTTAACCCCAGCAGGGGCAGGCAGATCTCTGTGAGTTCAAAGCCAGCCAGGTCTACAGAGCAAATTACAGGACAGCCAGATCTACATAGTGAGACCCTGTCTCAAACAAATAAACTTGAGCACTTGTTCTTACAGAGGACCCAGGTTCACTTCCCAGAACTCACAACTATCTGTAACTCCAGTTCCTAAGAATCTGACACCCTTCTTCTGATCTCCATGGGTTCCTGTTCCATGGTACACATACATTCATCCAGACAGATAAAATAAAAAAATCTTTTTTTTTTTTTTTTGGTTTTTTTGAGACAGGGTTTCTCTGTGTAGCTTTGGAGCCTATCCTGGCACTCGCTCTGGAGACCAGGCTGGCCTCGAACTCACAGAGATCCACCTGCTTCTGCCTCCCGAGTGCTGGCATTAAACGAGTACGCCACCAACGCCCAGCTAAAACAATCTTTTAAAAAGACCTTTAAGCCTTGGAAATCTGTTAATAATTATAAGGCAGGGCTGGAGAGATGGCTCAGGGCTAAGAGTACTAGCTGCTCTTACAAAGGATCCAGGTTCAATTCCCAGCACCCACATGGCATCTCACAACTATTAATAACTCCTATTCCAGGTGATCCAACACTCTCACACAGACATACATGCAGGTAAAACACCGATGTACATAAAATACAAATAAATAAATTTAAAAATAATTAGAAGGCAAACTAGTTAAGATCTTGTTGTTGTTGTTGGTGTGTGTGTGTGTGTGTGTGTGTGTGTGTGTGTGTGTGTGTGTAGGGGGAGCATTTGTGCCATGGCTCACACATAGAGGTCAGAAAACAAGTTTTGTGAAGTCAGTTCATTCCTTCCAGGGATCAAACTCAGTTTTCCAAGTATATGGTCTGCACAGCAAGTGCCTTTACCCAATTGGCCATCCTACTCAACTCTGAAGTTCTTTTACTTTACCCTTGATGACATCCCAAGATTTCTGTCTACTGGCTACTTTCTGTGGGAAGCCTTTACATTTCCAAAGACATCCCAGGTAAAGTTTAATATCTCCTTTCTGTGAATCATTTGTTATAGACTCCAATATAAAAACAGCCCTGTGAAGTTAGCCTTTGTCTGGGATGAAGATTGTATGAGCATGGCCAATGGTGAGATGTCAAGAGGCCTGTGACCAGGTGGTTAGTTCCTCAAAAACCCAGGGTTGATGTGTTTATTTATACTGTGATTTCATTTGTAATAGCTTAAAGTAGACACAACTAACTTATCCTTCAGTGCATGTCTAAGCAGAGCACAGTATCCACACCATGGGCTACTCAGCTCTAAGAAGGAAGAGATTGCTAATACCTGTGACAACTTGGATGGGCTTCCTTATACTGAGTGGAAAAAAAACAACTTCAGAGTTCACACACTGTGATCCACTTATACAACGTTCTCCGAAGACAGTATTTAGAAATGGAAAGTTCAGCCAGGCAGAGTGGCTGTGCTTTTAATCACAACTCTTAGGAGGATTAGGAATTTAAGGTCACCCTTGACTATATAGGCAAGTCCATCCTTGACTATAAAGGCAATTACAGAAATGCCTTTATTTTATTTATTTTTATTTTGGTTTTTTGATACAGGGTTTCTTTGTGTAACTTTGGCTGTCCTGGAACTTGATCTGTAGGCCAGGCTGACTTCAAACTCATAGATCTGCCTGCCTCTGCCTCCCAAGTGCTACGATTAAAGGCGTGTGCCACCAACGCCCAGCTCTGTTTTTTTTTTTTTAATTAGACAAAAAGTAGGACTGGAGAGATGGCTCAGTGATTCAAAGCACCAGATGCTCTTTCAGAGGACACAGGTTGGATTCCCAACACCCTCTGTAACTCTAGTTCCAAGGAATTCGGCACCATCTTCTGGCCTCCGAGGGTACGTGATGCACATACTGCATGCAGGCAAAACACTCATACACATAAAATATAATTTTAAATGTTTAAAAAAGTACGTGTATGAATGAATGTTTTGCCTGCATGTATGTCTCTGACCCACATGCATGCAGTGCCCAAGGAGGCCAGAAGAGGTATTAGATCCCCTGGAATTAGAGATATAGTTGCTAGGTGCTATATGGTGCTGGGAACTGAACTCCAGTGCTCTACAAGAGCATCAAGTGCCCCTAACCACTAAGCCATCTCTTAAAAGTTGTTTTCTGGCCCAGTGGTAGTTTTTCGAGACAGGGTTTCAAAGGGAAAAAAAGGTGGGGCGGGGGAGGGGGGGCGGAGAGAAGGAACCATTCCTACACAACTTCCTACAGTCATTTTATCCCATAATCCTGGCTACAGCGACTCTCTAATCCTCTTTCTTCCTGTTGAATCGGGGTTTTGGGGGAAAGCTGCTTATCATATTTTCAGCAGCCTTGCTGATGCTTTCATGCCAGATGCCTTGCAGAGTGCTCTGATAACTGATGATGAAATATCTAGGTAAATTTCTTTGTTTTTGTTTACAAGGCTGTTCCCAAATAGTTTTCATGTCTGCCAGTATTCCAAAGTCTTGACCACTCCAGCAGGACGTTCGTGTTTCTGTGACTGCTCAGATTCACCTCAGCCTCCAGATGGAAGCTGAGTAACACAGAATCATCACTCTTTCTTTTTGGGGGTCACAACAGGATTAAAACAGGCACTTGCTTGATTAAGTGAGGTGTCTGCATTGCTTTGCTTCTTACCATGAAGGCTGGCTTTTTGAATCACTGGTCTGCTATCATTCTTCCCTGTGCATAACAGCACAAGCCAGGGACTGGAGAGTTGACTCAGAAGGTAAAGAATCTACTGGCTTAATGACCCAAGTTTAATCCCCTCAACCTACAAGATGGATGACCTGACTAGCCTGGTAATCAGGAACATTCAGACTGTCCACTTGCCACTTCTAAGTCTTGTGGCAGAGATGGGAGTCTTTGTGCAGCAGAGGGTTTGTGTTTGTTTGTTTGTTTGTTTGTTTGTTTTTTCCTTTCATTGGGCTCCAAATCAAAAGACAGAGAACTTGCAAGTGGAGTGATGCACACTTGGAATCCTGGTGCTTGGGAGGCAGAGGCAGGAAGATCACAAGTTGAAGCCAGCCCAGGCTGGCTGCATAGTGAGATCTTGCATTGCCAGTGAACTTGTGATGATGTCCACACCCTATGGGCGAGGCCTCAGGTGTGCAGACATAAGCCTTTATAAGGTAGAGGAGGGGTTGGCTCACTCTCTTGGGTTGTGGCGAGAGCATTGGAAGGGCAGAGACTGCGTCTTCTAGAGCAGGAAGACCACGAGGTTACTTACTATTATTTATGTAAGTGCTTCCCTAATAAATACCTAATTATCATTTATCTTGGGTCTGGTGGACTCACTTAAACTCCACCCGCAATGATATGTGGCTCCAGGGGCCTTGGTGGATCTAGGCAGCTAGCTGAGAGACAAATAGGTCCTATGGGCAGAACTTACTGGGAAGTTTTTTTGTTTGTTTTTATCAAAACAAGTGGCCTGGGACTATTTCTGGCCATGACATTTAAGTATTTTAGCCTTCATTTTACTTTTAACTGGGCAGTTTTATTGGGGGAAGGGAAGGGAGTAGGAAAAGAGAGGGGAAAGAGAAAGGAGACAGACAGACAGACAGACACCTGCTTGCCTCTTCAGAGAAACTGTGGAAAAAGAGAGAGGGAGTAGGTGGAGCTTGTCTTTTTTTTTTTTTTTTTTTTTTTTTTTTTTTGGTTTTTCGAGCAGGGTTTCTCTGTGTAGCTTTGGAGCCTATCCTGGCACTCTCTCTGGAGACCAGGCTAGCCTCGAACTCATAGAGAGTGCTGGGATTTAAGGCGTGCGCCACCAACGCCCGGCCAAGGTTGCTTACAGAGACAGGGTTATTGACTGCCATGTGCGCAGGGATGAAGCACTCTGCCGGGTCCCCAAGGCGCAAGGCCAAGGTGTGCCTGGATGCTAACACCTGTCTCAATCCAAACCCAAGCAAGCAACATAAAATTCCCAGGCAAGTGGTGTACACCTGTACTCCCAATTGCTAAGTTCCGAATCTGCAGTTATTGGAAATCTGCCGCTGTTGATGTAATAAGCCAATCAAACCGAATTATTAAATCCAGGGTTAATGAACAGAGCAAAGCAACTCCTGGGTGACCTTCCGAAGGGCAGGAGAGGAATCGCGTGGCAAATATGGCTACCAGGTCTTAAGTAGCCTATAGGTGTGGTCTTCAGGGCTCAGAGGAGGAGCTGACTCTTCCCGGGCTTTCTGAGGGGAGCGGCTGCTGCTTGACGGCCTTTTTTGAGGGGGTGGGGTTTGGAATGGGAGGAGTGAGACCAGAGCATCGAATGGGGCCCCTAACTGGAGATCCCCAACCTTATTGGGTGTATATGACGCCACCTAAACAAAGGGCTTCCACCTAATCATCTCAGACTCCTTTCGTAAAGGAGAGCCGGTTTTAAGTCTGTCTACTTCTTGCAGGCATGGGGCAATATAGGGAAGGAGAATCCGGAGTTGGTGGGGTCAGGCTCCGCAGGAAGTGGAGACCTCAGGCATCTGTTTCTTGAGGAGGCAGAAAAGGCAGGTTGCTAGGAGAAAAAGCAGATTATTAACACCTGCCTTATGAATGGGGTTAGCCATGGGAAAAAGAATGAAATGGGATGTGCCCTGGTTGTACAGAAGAGGCAAGGGTGAATAAGTGAGACACAAGAGCAGATACTCCATTATTGGGACATCTTGGAAAGCCAGGTTCCAGTTCCTGGGTGGGTGCCTGCTTGAGCCTATAGACAGGTACCAATGGTGAAGTCCCAGGAGCTGGTGCTGGTGCCTTACCTGGAGGACCCTCTGTGGGTTGGCCTTAGCCCAGGCAGGAGGAGTGAACCTGCAAGGTATGCTCAAAAATGGGCTCTGGAAATTGATATTAGCTTCCATCAGGCAGATTTCTTGACACAGTAGCAGAGCTCTTTTCCCCGGAACCTGCATGTGTCTGTAAAACAACTGGAACATATTTACATCTTGGTGTAATATGTAAATATGTTTTATGTAAAGCATATGTAAATATGTTTTACATAGCAAAAGGCTATGGGTTAAAAGGCATGAACATTTTTAGAAGACAACCAGAGGAAATTTAAAACTGAAATCTGTTAATTTTGGATTATGAAGCCTATGAATGAGACATGCCTGTCTGTACTTTTAGCAGGAAACTTAACTAATGAACTGATGAGCTACCAGTACCCTAGTCGTCAAATGCCATCAAATAAATCTGAGAGGGATAAGTAAATGAGAAGAAGTGAGACAGCTTTTCCAGCTACCTAGGCAATCCCAAGTCTCTCCGTAGTCTTTGGGGTACACAAGTCCCAGAAGCAATACTTGCATTTAACTGTCAGCTTTTCTGTGGAGCAGGAATTTGGGATCTCGGCTTACTTGTCTTGGCAGTATGGGACAATCAGTCCCCCATCCTGTTGTCCAGTCCAAGCAGGGTCTAGGCAGCTGAAGTGAAAGACAAGCTTTTAGGTGGAAGTTCTTCTGCGACCATCATCTTCTTGGAGGATACAGGATGCTGCAGGAGCTGGCATGTCTCTTTATCATAAGCTTTTTTTAATTAAATGCCATACTCTCAGATCTGTAAAGGTGCCTGGGGATCAGGGTATCGTTACCTGTTAGGTATATTTAAATTATGCAAATGCAAATTTTGTGTAGGCTTAGTTTTGAGAGCCTGTAAGTTAAATTTGGACACACAGTCTACCCAGTTACAGTTTACCAATGTTAACAAAGGCAAGAAGAGTAGGAGCTGGGTGTTTGTTGGTGGTGCACGACTTTAATCCCAGCACTCAGGAAGCAGAGGCAGGCAGATCTAAGGAGTGAGTTCCAGGACAGCCTCCAAAGCAAAAAAAAAAAAAAGAGAGAGAGAGTGAGTAGAAGGAATAGTTCAGTCTCTAGAGTTCAAGTAGAAGGAATAGTTCAGTGTCTAGAGTTCAAGGCCATCTTTGATCACATAGTGAGTTTGAGCTTATCCTGGGCTATATGAAACCATGTCTCAAAACAGCAACAAAGCCAGCCACAGAAAATGGTAGTGCTCCATTTCTGCCACAGATGTCCCATTTGGTATGATTTTATACAATAAATCATGATGTATATTAACTGTTTGTCATTCCCAGGTTGATGAAATGGCTGTTAGGAAAGGCTTTCTTTGCTTCTCAGCTTGTTGACCTGAGTTCAGTCCTGATAGTAACCAGCATGATAGAAGGAGAACCAACTCCTGCAAATTGTCCTTTGAACTCACACACAGGCACAACACGCACACGCACATGCACATGAAGTGAATGAATGAATAACTACGAGTTATAATAGTTTACCATTCCTTTAATTTTGAGAGACCACCTTTATCGTTTAGCTACTGTATTCATTTTTACGTTTACTTGTGCCACCAGGCCAGCTTCTGTTTCCCTAGCTGTATTTATAGAGCACCCTTTCTGGAGGCATGCTTGCTGGTGCACAGGCCGTTTCTGAAAGGAAAGTAAGAAACTGATAACATGCTTCTGCTCCTAAGATTTGATATGTGCTTATTACTAGGGTTTTTGTTTTTGTTTTTGTTTTTTTGAGGGGGAGGCAGGGTGCATGTTACCTAGCCTGGCCTCAAACCTAACATGACCTTGAGTTCTGATCTTCTTTCCTCCACCTCTAAAGTGCTAGGTTACAAGAGTGTGCTGCCATGTCCACATAACCACTGACTTTTGCAAAGATTTATTTCTGTACGTGTGTCTGTGTACATGTATCTATGAATGTATGAACCTGTGTGTGTGTGTGTGTGTGTAGGCAGGTGGAGGCCAGGAGAGTCAAACCCGTGGAGCTGAACTTTGGGTGCTCAGATCCAAATTCAGTCCATACCATTGAATAGCAGCACTTTTAAATGCTGAGCCAATTATGCCAATGTCAAAAATTCAAATAAATAAATAATAAATATAAAGCCAAACTACACTGGTAGTGTTTTGCATGGTCCTTTGTTCTCAGTTTGAGGTGTCCACATGTTTAGGAATGCAAGCATGATTAACAAAAAGAGGACAGGAGCCCTGGATGTAACTCACATGATAGAGCACACACCTAGCTGCTGTGGAACAATCTTCTTGTACACTGAAAAGATTTGTCACTCAAATTGGTTTAAGAAAATGCTGATTGGCCAGTAGCCAAGCAGGGAGTATAGGTGGGGTGGCCAAACTAAGAATGATGGGAAGGAGAAGGTCAGGAGTTGCCAGCAGACGCAGAGGGAACAGGAGATGAATGTGCCATGCTATAAAGGTACCGACACTTGGCAGCGTATAAGTTAGGAATATGGGTTAACATAAAATGTAAGAGCTAGTTTGTAATAAGCCTGAGCTATTGCCCAAGCATTTATAATTTATATAAGCCTCTGTGTGGTAATTTGGGAAGTGGCTGCCAGGTATTTGGGACCAGGCGGACGGGACAGAAACTTCCACTTACACCTAGTAAACATGAATCCTGGGCTGGATCTCTAACTGCATAGACTGGGCATGGTAGCCCACTTCTTTGTTCCCAGCACTTGGTGAGTGGATGCAAGAAGATGAGTTCAAGGTCATGTCTGGCTACATAGTGAGTTAAAGACCACCCTTGGTTATATGGGATTTTGTCTCAAAATAAAACAAAGGAATGCCAGATGTGATGGCACTTGTCTTTAACCTAGCACTTGGCAGGCAATGGCAGATGAATCTCTGTGAGTTTGAGGCCAGCCTGGTCTATATAATGATGTTCAGGAGCTGGAGGGATGGCTCAGCCATTAAAGGCTAGGCTCACAAGCAAAAATAATGATATTCAGGCCAGTCAGGATTTTATAGTGAGACCCTGTCTCAAAACTACCACCAACTCCAAAAAAATAAAAAATAAAAAACAAAAGGGAAAGAAGGATGATGTTGTAGCTCAGTGTTTGAGTGCTATGGCTAGTGTATGCAAGGTCTTGGGTCCCATCCCTAGAAACACACACACACACACACACACACACACACACACACACACACACACACGGGAACAATATGCTTTAGTAGCTTGAGATTTGCACTTAGATCAACTAAATTTCCTGAGAATTGCCAAACCTGTATACACATTTAGTGAGCTGATTCAAGGGAGGGCATTGTACTCTCTTTCTCCGTGCACCTCTTCTGGTTGGCAGTAAGATGAGTCTCCACTTTAGAGTGAGAACTGTAGCCATGCTGTGATTGGATGAACTATGGTAGCTAAATTAGTGGTGGCTAATGGGATGGACAAACAAGGGCAGGATCTCCACGGTCCTTCTGCACCTGGCTGCTCTGGGAGTCTCCGGAACATTAATCATCCTGACTCAGACCCCAGCCCCCAGCCTGAGGGGCCATTATTAGATAGTATGGGATCAGGATTGTACAAGTACCCTGGTGGCTCTAGTGCGGATAGCTGTGGCAGGACTAGAGTAGTCATGGGTGACCTGAAATACATTTACTGAAGGCTTTACAACCCCTTAGGTCTGCCTGGGCTTATGGAGACGAAGACCCTTCAGGACCTGAATGATCAGATGCCCCAGCAGCCCACCAGGAGCTTCTATTGAACAGGACCTCAGGTGCCCCCACTACCAGGTAGGTCTGGGAAATATGGACCTTGAGGAGAGATGGGCCATGTTTTCAAACTCCTAGGACCCTGCCTGATGCCCAGTGTGTGAAGGTTTCTGTTGTTTTAGAGACAGGGTCTTGTTCTATAGCTCAGTCTAGCCTCCTACTAGGACAGTCCTCCTTCCTCAGCCTACCAAATGCCAGTATTACAGGTGTGAGCCACCATGCCTGACTTGAAACATGAAGCTTAGGGGCACTTGCTTGCCTGCATACACCAAAAGGTGATGATGGCTGCCAGGCTCAGGCTGGAGTTCCCTGCCTGGAGTATAAGACTTCCAGAGCTTTAAAGATAGAATCCAAAACATTAGCAGGTGTGCGGGGATATATTATTTATGATTTAATAAAGCTTGCCTGAGGGTTCAGAATGCAAAGCCAACCAGAAGATACAGACGTCTTGCGGTTATGGTACACACCTTTAATCCTAGGAGTCAGGATTAAGAGGTAGACAGATCTCAGTTAGTTCAAGGCCACACTGACAACATGAAATTGACCCAGTCCTAAAAGAAACAGCTCACACAAAGGTGATCTTAGCACCTGGGATCATACAGCTTTAATCCCAGGACTAGGGAGGTGGAGACAGGAGTGATATGGCTGGGCAGAGAGAGGAATAAAAGGCAGGAAGAGACAGGAACTGAGAGCTTTTGCCTCTGAAGATTAGTGGAAACAGAATTGCTATTTCAGCTGGGTAGAGATAAAATATACTGATTTGGCTGCTTTACTTTTCTGATCTTCAGTTTGAACCTTAAACCCCAATGTCTGTGCCTGGGTCTTTTACTCTTCAAGCTACGCAGGCCGTGCTGCACAGGTGGCTTCTCATTTGGTTCTCTTTGCTTTGCCACAGACGAGATGCTTTAAACATTTCAGATGTCCCTTCCTGTGTGTGTGGTGCTGGACTTGCTGAAGAGGTGCTTTCTTCTAGACCCTGACCTCACCCTGGCCCTTGCCATTGACCCCCTGCCAGGTGCATTTGCTGACTTTTCCCCTGGTTATCTTTTCCATACAGCCCTGCTGTACTGCCCCACCCATCTCAGGTGCTTGGGCTTAATGAGGTGCCCGGCATGACTCAGTGTTTGATTTTCCTTGTGTCCAACTCATTACCTTTGATAGGAATACCTCATCTGACCTTCAAGAAGTGAGAACTCATGGCTCAATACTCTGTGGTAAAAGATATAACATGAGAGTATATGACTGTAACCCTGAACCTAGGAGATTGTGAGGTTGAGGCCAGCCTGGATTGCATAGTTAAACCCTACCTCAAAAAACAACAACAACAACAAAAACATGGGCTGGAGAGGTGTCTTGGCAGTTAAGAGTACTTGTGGTTCTTCCAGAGGAGCTAGGTTCAATTCCCAAGCACCCACGTGGCAGCTCCCCATCATATGGAACTCCAGTTCCAAAGGATTCTATGCCCTCTTCTGGTCTCCTTGGGCATTAGGTTGATATATGTGGCATAGACATACATGCAGGCAAAATACCTATACACATAAAAAATAATACAAAATTTAAATCTTTCACATTAGTAGATTGAGTAATATAAAATATTTAGTAGTATAGATATTTTATATTATTTAGTATCATTTATATTATTTAGTAGTAATAGTAGCAGTAAGCTAGTGTTACTGTGCTAGGTTCTGTGGCATGTACTTTATATGCCTGATAAATTTAATCTTCAGTCTTCTAAGATACATATCTGACACATATCTGTTATCCTGGCACTGGCAGGTAGACAGGAAATCAAAGTCAGCCTTTATAATCTTCTAAGGTAGATGTGCCTCTTTTACCAGTAAGGAAACTGACCAATTCCTTGTCCCAGGTCACACATACTTTGGAGCAAGGCCCTGCCTCTAGAACCTACCTTCACTTAAGGTTTTATTTGTTTGTTTGAGGCAGTTTCTCTGTGTAGCTCTAGCTGTCCTTTAACTAGTTCTGTAGATCAGGCTGGCCCTGAACTCAGACATCCACCTGCCTCTGTCTCCTGAGCCCTGGGATTAAAAGCATTCGCCAGCACCCCTGGCTCATTTAAGATTATTTTAAATTGGCACTGGGGAGTGGGGGCACAGGCAGGTGGATCTCTATGAGTTCAAGGTAAACCTAGTCTCCCATAGTGAGTTCCCAGCCAGCCAGAGCATATAAGAACTTGTCTCAAAGAAAGAAAGAAAGAAAGAAAGAAAGAAAGAAAGAAAGAAAGAAAGAAAGAAAGAAAGAAAGAAAGAAAGAAAGAAAGGAAGGAAGAAAAAAAGGAAGAAAAAAAGAAGAAAAGGAGTTTCTTTGAAATTGTAGTCTAGATGATCTTACGTGGCAGATTTTTCCTGGGGAGACATCGACTTATCCCAGAATGAGAACCCAGGACAGAACAAAGTCCTACCTGGTGAACTGATGAATTTTTATGGCGTTGCTAACAAGAATAGGATGAGAGGTCACTTACAGGAACAGAGGAGACCCAAAAGCCACTGAAAGCACCCTAACTCAGGTGACGACTCATAGAAGCTGCACTGCTGGCAGGCAGCCCTCCAGGTCTGATTTCTCCTGAGCTGGTTACAGTCTCCCTCCCAGGAGCCGTTTCCTCTGTCTGTAAAGCTGGGAAGGGTCCTTCCAGAATCTTTCAGATTTCCACTTGCCTTCCATTGTCTCCTGGAGAGAATGTTTCAATTCAGAGAAAACTGCTTTCCCACAGAGCTTTTGGGAGTCTGTTTGTGAGAATGTTGGCGGAATCAGGCTGTCACACATCCCCTTTCCCATATGTGCTCGACATATGAGCAGGTGTGGCTTAGTTAATGAATAGTAGTGTGTGGGCTTGTTGTCATCAGTTCTGGTCACCATGTGCCCTGGTGAAACACTGGTGTGTTAGAGGAAGAATGTACTGGCTAATTATTTTGTGCAACCAACTTGCCTTTCCCTGTTGCTTAGAAGTCTTCTTCCTCTTCTTCTTTTTCTTCTTCTTCTTCTTCTTCTTCTTCTTCTTCTTCTTCTTCTTCTTCTTCTTCTCCTCCTCCTCCTCCTCCTCCTCCTCCTCCTCCTCATCCTTCTCCTCCTCCTCCTCCATCTCTTCCTCCTCCTTCTCCTCCTCATCCTCCTTCTCTTTCTCCTCCTCCTCCTCCTACTCCTCTTTAGATTTGTTTCTTCATTATGTATATAGTGTTCTGCCTGCATATGAGATCTCATTGTAGATGATTGTGAGCCACCACGTGGTTGCTGGGAATTGAACTCAGGACCTCTAGAAGAGTAGCAGTGCTCTTAACCTTTGAGCCATCTCTCCAGCCCTGTTTAGAAATCTTCTTAAGCAGCATGTGTTGATGGACACTCCCAACATTAATGTTTTATTTCTTGGGCTGGTGGTCCACAGTGACAACTGTAACCAAATGCCTAAGAATCAGAACACAAACTGAGCATGATGGTGAATGCCTGTAATCCCAGCATTTGGGAGGCTGAGACAAGCAGCACTGCTCCATGGCCTGTGCATCAGCTCCTGCATCCAAGTGCTGACCCTGTTTGAGTTCCTGTCTTAACTTCTTTCAATGGTGGACTAAGCCAAATAAACCCTTTTCTCCCTAAGCAGCTTTGGTCATGGTGTTTCCTCACAGCAATAGAAACCCCAAGGCAGAGGCCTTATCTTAGAACAAATAAAAAACAAGGCAGGAAAGATGAGGTGCTTGGAGGGTAGAGAGCTTGCTATGCAAGCCTGACCACCTAAGTTTGATCTCCTGAACCCACATTAAGGTAGAAGAAGAGAACTGACTCCACAGTTGTTCTCTGACCCCACAATAATGATAGTTAATAAAGAATTTGTTTTATATTATCAAAAAGAAAGAAAGGCTGAGCAGCAGTGGCACACACCTTTAGTTCCAACACTCAGGAGGCAGAGACAGGAGATCTCTGAGTTCAAGACTAGCCTAGTCTACAGAGCAAGTCTAGGACAGGCTCCAAAAGCTACACAGAGCTACACCCTGTCTTGAAAAACAAAAACAAAACAAACAAACATAACAAAAAAAAAAGGAAAGAAGAAAAGGAAACAGTGGGATTTGCCATGTGCAGCAGCTCACTGCTGACCGTACCCAATTCTTACTGTATGCAGGGACTACAGCTAAGCTCTGGAATGCGCTCAGAATGACCGATAACAAGGATTTAGAAGCTGAGATCCACCCCTTGAAGAATGAGGACAGAAAATCACAGGAAAACCTGGGAAACCAATCGAAAAACGAGGAGAACTTGAAGAGCAAGCCTCTGCAGTCCCGACTATCCCGATGCCGCACAGTGGCATTTTTCCTTTCCTTGTTTATCTGTTTCTTTGTGGTGTTTGTCATCTCTTTCATAATCCCATGTCCAGACCGACCTTCATCTCAGGGAACATGGAGGCTTGACTACAACTCTGCAGGTGAGCCTGCCAGGGACCTCTTTCCCCCAGCAGGGGGGAGCAGCACTGGTGGTATTTGACAGTCAGCTCTGAGTGGCTGCTGGGTTTACTTCTGAACTTGGAGATGTTAGGAGCCTTTATTCAAACTGGAAGCACTACCCTGGTCAGGTAAGTAAGCAAAAGCAAACTTGCAGGCTGCTTAATGGAAACAGTTCAGTGAAACACAACTGGCTGAGAGGTTAGAGAAGGCGCCAACTGAGGAGAGCTGTACCACAGATGTGGAGGCCTCTTGAGGTGCTCCTGGTGGGAAAGCTAAACCAAATCACAATTTTATTTCTGTCCCATGAAATTCGCCTTATGAAAAGCAACTTTTCATAAGGAAAAACCTTTCCATTTTTAGTTTTATTTATTTATTTAGAGGTAAGTTCTCACTTACCTCAGGATGGCTTCAGACATACTGTGTAGCTGGGTTGGTCTTGAAACCCTGCCTCACATCCCAACTGTCAGGAGTCTGCCACCATACCTGGTTTCATGTGGTAGAGGAGACTGAACTCAGGGCTGCATGGATGCTAGGAAATCACTCTACCACCTGAGCTACACCCCCATTCCCCATGTCTTGGTTTGTTGGTTTTTTTTGTTTGTTTTTTGTTAAGATTTATTTATGCATATGAGTACTCTTTCTTCCATTAAGTCTGCAGGCCAGAAGAGGGCACCATATCCCATTATAGATGGCTGGGAGCCACCACATGGTTGTTGGGAATTGAACTCAGGACCTCTGGAAGAGCAGCCAGTGCTGCTCTTAACCACTGAGCCATCTCCCTGCCCCACATGTCTTGTTCTTTTAATAAATGTATTTCTTTTTTTCTTTTTCTTTTTTTTTTTTAAGGCAGGGTTTCTCTGTGTAGCCTTGGATACCCCAGAACTTGCTCTGTAGACCAGGCTAGCCTCAAACTCACAGAGCTCCACCTACCTTTACTTCCTGAGTGCAGGGATTAAAGGTGTGTGCCACCACAGCAGGCCTGTGTTTTACAGCTTTAGTTCTGTCTAGGAGTCCGACCCATTTTGAAGTTTTGAGTATAATAAATGTCCAGCTTCATCCTTTCATGGTTTAGTTTTAAGCGTAGAGCTGGTTGTTTGATCCCTTCATGGAAGGAGATACTGGGCCTTACAAGGGTGGAGTATGGTTGTCTGAATCCCATGCTGCTCTTAGAGGAGTCTCTTCTGAACAGATGTTCAGAATTATTTTACTTTATTTATCTATTTATTTATTTGTTTGTTTGTTTATTGAGGCAAGGTCTTTCTTTGTAGCCTTGGCTGTCTTGGAACTCTCTATGTAGATCAGGCTAGCCTCCAACTCACAGAGAGCTACCTGCCTCTGAAGAAACTGCTTGTCCTAGTGAGGAAGAATTTGCTCTCCTTTGGGGTGGGGGACACCTCACAGTGGCAAGTTGTACAGTAAGAACACCAAACCACTCAGAGCATTCAACTTGATCTTCCCAAAGACAGGCATGGCCTGTGGAGCATTGTCTGTGACTTTCTTTTTCAGTCCCGTATCACTTTCTGGCTATGGGAGACGTAAACAGGGACAAGATCCAGGACGTTCTCTTTCTTTATAAAAACACCAATAGCAGTAACAATTTCACCAGATCCTGTGCCGATGAAGGTAAATCCTGTTCTGTCTAACAAGGTGGGCCCCCCATGAGAAGAGGACTCTTTGTCAGGCTCACTTTCTCATTTGGGACATATGAATGGAGGGGTTTCAGGGAACCAGCCCATCATTTTTTTCCTTCTAATAGAATAGGCTACACAATGCTCTCAGTTCCCTCACTCCACCTGGTGCCAACACCTACCAGTGCTGCATGAGACTTGTGGCTCAGTAATGTGGCTGAGGCACAGAACAAGGAAGACAGGAGTGGCAGAGGCTGACCAAGTGGCTGCCACCTCTTCCCTCCAGGCTTTTCCACTCCCTGTGCCTTTGTGGCTGCTGTGTCAGGGGCCAATGGCAGTGTGCTCTGGGAGAGGCCTGTGGCCCAAGATGTCGCCCTTGTAAAGTGTGCCATGCCACAACCATCAGACAGCGAAGTGTCTTCTGCCTGTATCCTTGTGGGAAGACTAGGTTCTTTCATCGCAGTCAACTTATTCACAGGTCAGCCATCTGGTAAAGGTTGATGGTTCTCGCTGGAGGGGTCAGCCCTGGCTCTGCCCTGGGGTTGCTGATTGGGTAGGAACCTTCCAGATGAGGGTGTGGCCACTCAGAAGCCAACAGTCTCAACTCTTTCAGCTGCTCTGCCATGTTACAGTTGTAGCTTTGCAACCGCAGTTTACATCTTGCTATGGATGCTAACAGACAACTAGTGTCTCCTGCTATGAGGAAATAGTGATCAGCCGTGGCTCCTGGTAGCTTGAAGGGCCGGACTGAGCCAAATGATGCTCCTCTACTCCTAGAACGAGTCTCTGAGCCTTAATATAACAGGCCAGAGGAAGAAAGGCACACCCACCCAACTTTTGTGTGAGTTTCTAGGGATCTGGCCTTTATCCTTGTATGGTAAATGCTTTAACCACTGAGCCATCTCCCTGCTCTCACTGATGTTTTAGTTTTTTTGCAAGGTTATACTATGTAACCCAGAATGACCTGGAACTTAGGTAGCTCAGGCTGGCCTTCAACTTACAGAAAGCCTCCTGTGTCAGCCTCCAAATGCTGAGATTACAGACAGGAGCCATTGTACCCAGCTGTTTTTCCAAGAGGCTGTCTAGGGTCTTCTCACTTGGGCGTGTTGTGCTTGTTCTCCAACATTTCAGGCCACTTGCACACACTCCTGTATCTAGGTGGCCTACAGGTCCCAAGGATGGGTGCCCTCATGTGAATCTACCATTTGTCTGTCAAGAAGGGGATTTGGAGCCACTGTGTGTTTGGTTTTAGGGCAAACTCTGTGGAACCACTCCAGCAGTTTGGGTGGGAACGCTTCCATCTTGAGCCCCTTGATCCAGGTGCCTGACGTGGATGGTGATGGTGCCCCAGACCTACTGATCCTCACCCGGGAGGGGCAGGAGGTGATCAGCATCGTTCTCAAGTCCCCCAGGCCTGCTTACCTCCTAGCCCCCCTTTTCTCCTTCCTCATCCACTTCTCCCTAGAGAGAATTTGTGTGACCGTCCGGGGGGTGGGGGGGGGACTCTCCCAGGGCTCTATATCCTGAGGTCCACACATACAACATCTTTGGAGCCCCATATCTATAGGAACTTGCTGGCCTTTCCCATAAGTGGCAGGATACACAAGGCTTTTGTGTGGGTTGGCGTGTACCTGCAGCTACCATGGCCTATAGCTACCATGATGTCTCCCAGGCAAGCTGTATAACACAGTCACTCATGCTCCCTGTTGACTGCTCTCCTCAAAGTACATTTTCCCCAGCCCCAAAGAGTGCTGACCACCTTCTCCTCTGCAGCTCCCTACAGCTCCCTTGCCCTCCCATGGAGCTGGTTCTCTCTCTTCCCTACTGCCCTTTGTTACTACAGGTCAGTGGGGCTATCTATTCAGGCAGCACCGGGTACCAGATTGGCCACAGAGGCAGTCTGGGTGTGGATGGAAACGGTGGCGCCCTCCTCCATGTGACCAGAACGGGTGCTCATTATATTCTCCTGCCCTGTGGTATGTTGGATGTCACATTCTTGGGATGGGCTTCTCTCCTGAAGTGATGTTGGGCAGAACACTGAGTTCTGGGCTAGAGAAAGAAACATGAAAATTGGTGCCATTCCTGCCCATGATCTGACACTTAATCAGAAAGCCCGAGGGCTAGTCCAGGTGTGGCACAGCATGGTTCCAGAAGTAGGACTGATGGATTCACCTGGTCCCCATGGTGACTGTGTCCTTCTGTGTTTTGAATAGCAAGTGCGCTTTGTGGCTTCTCTGTGAAGGGTCTCTATGAGAGAGTTACTGGGAAAGATGGCCAGCTTAAGGAAGACTCCTACTGGGAGAACATGCTCAATAGCTCTGCCCACCGGAGGCTTCTGCACAGGTTTGTCTGACACACAGGCCTCAGTTAGGGACAACCTTGTGTGGAGCACAGGACTGCCAGACTAGGGCCATCGTGTCTTTGGAAATGAGAAATGGGCAAGCAGAAGCGGAGTGAGAATTGAGAAGGCTGGAGGTGGCTCAGTGACAGAGTGCTTGGCCAGCATGTATGAGTCCCAGGCTTTTACCCCCCAGTAGTAGAGAAATATATCATGTGGGGAGATCATCCTTGTCCCACAAATAGCATCTCATTTATACATTCAAGCTAGGGAACTGAGAAACATGGGGGTTTACCATGGTGGCCTGAGGGAAGCAGCCCCAACAGGCCTGTCTTGGTGAGTGGCTCATCTCAAAGACCCAGATACTCCCCCTGACCACTCTCCTTGTCTAGCTCTGGAGCAGTTCGCTACCTGATGAATGTCCCAGGGAAATCTGGCCAGGATGTGCTCCTTGTGAGCTCTGAGGCCTGTATGTTGCTGGATGGACAAGATCTGATGCCCAGGTGGACCCTTGGTGCAACTCAGGTTCTGAGGTATGTACAGTTGCTGCTGAGTTTGAGTGAAGATACATGCCTGCTCAGGACCTCAGCCTGTCCCACTGGCTGGCAGAGAGGATGGCCAATGGACTGGAAAGCCTGTGAGTTTCTGCTGGAGGCCTCTTACCTACCCTTGAATCTGTCCTTTGTCCCTGGAGGGGCTGCTGAAGCTACTGGTCACAGGTACCAGCCCCTCATCCTGGGTCCAGATGTGGGTAGCCACATCCAATCCAGGAGCATGGGGCCATGGAAACTTCATCTCAGATCCCTGTACCAAGACCTTCTGTGAGGTTTTCTTCCTTAATCCTTCCAGAAAACCCATCCTTGGCCACTACAAACCAGACACCTTGGCTGTGGTCATTGAAAATGGAACCAGCATTGATAGACAGGTAGGCTGGCTTCCTGTGTGAATTGGGAGTCTCTGCCTTGTTTGTGGCTGATGACAAACTGTGAAAGCAGTCAGTGCTGAGCCCGACACTGCTGTTCTCAGATGGGAGATGGTTCAGAGAGCAGCCTTTGTGGCTGGCATGGCTGAGCTACACATTCCTGTGCAAGCCAAGGCTGTCTGACAATGTTGTCCCCCCACCCCCAGATCCTACTTCTGGACCTCAGTACGGGGTCTATGCTGTGGAGCCAGTCCCTCCCAAGCCTGCCTGGGGGCCCACCATCCACAAGCCTGATGACTGCAGACCACCGCTCTGCTTTCTTCTTCTGGGGCCTCCATGAGCTTGTCGGCACCAATGAGATGGTATGGAGTCACATGTTCAGGGAATACCCCTTGTTGGGATCTGGGTCTCAGATCCCCCTGGAAGCTGGCAGGGGATGGACCACCAGAAATCCACTGAGGGGAGTGCAGACCTGTAGGGAGTGGGGACAGGCCAAAGGGAAAGTATCCAGAAGGGATAGGAGAAGGATCTTAGAGGTGGGAGCAGACATGTAATAAGGAGGGCAGGTGCTGATGAACGCTAGGAAGGACCATGTCCAGGTTGGGGAGGCAGAGGCTGGCAGGTATTTGTTCATGGAACAGGAAGTAGCTTTCTGGGGGACCGTGGTAGATACAGTTCTAAACAAGGTATTTATTTGGGTAACAACAGCTGAAGGCTGCCCAGGAAGGTTCTAGGGCCCACTGAGATGTGGCTGTGACCCCAGGGCAACGGGTGAGTGAGGCTCATTGCTGTTCTCCCTTTAGGATCCCCAAGACATGCAGCTCAGCCTGTACATGTTCCACCCCACCCTGCCTGGCATCCTGCTGGAGCTAGCCAACGTGTCTGCCAACATCGTGGCCTTCGATGGTGAGCATGGGCTCAGGCACTGGGTCCAGGTCTTCCCCAGCTTAGTTTGCTCTGGCTAGTCCTGAGCAGCATTGACTGTCTCCACAGCGATCCTGTTTGAGCCAAGCCGCCATGCTGCCTATGTGCTCCTGACGGGCCCAGCAAGTGCAGACATGCCTGGCCTGGTGTCTGTGATCAAACACAAAGTGCGAGACCTTGTCCCAGGCAGTAGAGTGGTCCACCTGGGTGAAGGCAGCTCAGACAGCGACCAAGCCATCCGGGACCGGTTCTCCCGACTACGGTACCGGAGTGAGGTTTAGGTGGGCGCAGCTGGAGCACATGGAGAGACTCCAACGGTGAAAACACAGCCTCCAGGAAAGTTGGACTACCCTCAGCCTCCATGCTGACCTCACTACTTGCCCTGGTGATTCTGCCCCTCTGGGATCTATGTCCTTACCAGCTATACCCAAGGATTTGGGGGGGGGCACCTCCAATCTCCTGCCTGTACCATGTATTCTCTCAAAGGTCTCACTGTGCAGTCCATATGATCTGGTCAAGGCCAGTAGGTCTCCCTGAGGCCTACTTCAGAGCCAGCCCTTCAGGAAGCCCCCCACTTAGTGCCTCCGTACCCTCTCACTCTTCACTGAAAAAGCCACTGCTATGGGGTGTGTTGTTCCCTAAGCCCTGCCTGTGATGTCTGTCCCTCTCCTTCCAGCCTGGCTCTTCCCTTATGTGCACTGTCTCAGGAGTCATGGAGCTCAGAGGGTAGTGGGCCCTGGGCAGCTTCAGGGCTGCAGCTGGGACCTGAAACTCTGAACCTGATTTTCCAAGGCAGCGGGGACCATGTCTCCTGGAAAGTGAGCAAGAGTTTTACCAGCAAGTTTTTCAGAAGGAGGCCTGTACTGGAGCCTATAGGGTGCATTTGAGGGACTTATAGAATACACATTGAGTTTGTCTCTTCCACCAGTACACCGGACCTGCTGTCTGCACAGAAGTCCCCACACCCCTGAGCACAGCAGGCATGTCCCTTCTCCTACTCTCTGGTGCTTACCTGATGCAGGTCTCACCTTGTGCCTTGTTGCTCCTGAGGCCCAAGGGCAATAAAGTGGCTCTGCCCAGACCAGATCCCTAGCTCTGTAGCCAAAGCAGTCCCATGACCCTAGCCACCATGGAAAACAACATAATAAATGATTTGCACTGATTGGAAAAAGCCCCAGGAGCCCAGTGTGAGCCTGCAATCTGTTTTGATATCTCTCTGCTTGCAATAAACAGAGCGGGGAGTTTCTAAGTCATTACCAGGAATTGCCAGGCCTCAAGCCAAAGTTAAGAGGGCAGTTGAGGAGATGAGAGCTCTACACAGACCTGCCTGATAGGAACAAGCCTGTGGTCTTCTCACAGCCTCTAGGATGGTCACCAGGACAGAGGCTCCTGTCGTGGCAGGCATCATGTTCTCTGTGTTGTTATGCAATGCAATGTAATGGGTAGTCAGGTGAGCCCTGGCTGTCACTGTATAGGGGAACCTGGGAGGGCTTCAGGACCTGCCCTGGGAGTATCCATCCTTCTGAGGACCCTTTGGAGTTTGCTCAACATAAACTTGTTCTCATAACTGTACATGGACAAAACTCTTGCGTGTGTACAACATGAGGGCTGAGGTTGATGGGTAGGTGTTTTCAAGGCAGGAAGTGGGTCCCTCAACTCTGGGGACTAAAGGTAACTCAGCACACACATCACCTTGAGGAGAAAGGGCGATGGGGGAGAAGGGTGTAACTCCAGATTCCAGGAGCTGGCTCTTCACTGAACAGGATCAGGGGCAGGGTCCAAGGGCAGCCACCCCTCTGGGGGCCAGGCTGGGTTGTGTGCCCCGCCCTACTCCCCAGAGGCCCCCTAGTGGCTGCTGAGGACAGTGACCTGTTTATGGTCATTAAGAGGCCAGGCAGTTTCCCCTTTAGCATGCCCAAAGTTTCTTAGGGTTCCAGGACTCGCTTTGGGTCTTGTGTCCTGCAGCTGGGAACATCTGCGCACATCTGCTCCAGGGGACATGGGACAGATGGCAGCATCCTGTCTGCTCACAGCTTCTTTTCTTTTCTTTTTTTTAAAGATTTTATTTATTATGTATACAATGTTCTGTCTGCATGTTGCCTGCAGGCTGGAAAGAGGGCACCATATCTCATTATAGATGGTTGTGAGCCACCATGTGGTGGCTGGAAATTCAACTCAGGACCTCTGGAAGAGCAGTCAGTGCTCTTAACCTCTGAGCCATCTCTCCAGACCCCTGCTCACAGCTTCTTTTTTTGTTTTGTTTTGCTTATTTGTTTGTTTTTGTTTTGTTTTTCAAGACAGGGTTTCTCTGTGTAGCTTTGGAGCCTGATGCTCTGGAGACCAGGCTGGCCTTGAACTCACAGAGATCAGCCTGCCTCTGCCTCTGCCTCCCGAGGCAGAGGGATTAAAGGCGTGCGCCACCAATGCCCGGCTGCTCACAGCTTCTTTAACAAGTTTCTGGATCTCTGTTGTACTCAAGCACCCCTCTTTTTCCTCCAAAGACCAAGGGTCTCAGGTCTGCAGACTGAGGCCACTTTAAGTAGCCACTTAAAAAAATACATTTATTTTTTGGGGGGGGAGTAGAGGTATGTATGGAAGTCAGAAGACAATTTGTGGGAATCAGTTCTCTCCTTTCTGCCCTGTAGGTCCTGGGGATTGAACTCAGGTCATCAGGCTTGACAGCAAGCATCTTTATCCACCGAATCATCCTGCCAGACCCACAGTGGCTACTTTTTATACCAGAACCACACCCTTGATCTTCCTTTCCCAGGCTCTTTACACACACCAATATACTACATATTCACACCGCAGATGCCTCATATCACATGCGGCATGCACACATGGCACTCACACTACAGGCCACCTCCTATGCGTTGTGTCACAGACACTCAAGCCATGGGCTTAGGCCAAGATGGACACACAGGAGAACGGACTAAGCAAGGGTCTGAATCTTTTATTTCTATAGAAATGAGGTGTGAGGGGAGACTGGAGAACAGCCCTGCTGTATGACAGGAGATGGTATCTTTATTTCTACCTTTGGGGCAGAGGTGGCAGAGCTAGCAGCACAGAGGACAACCTGGACAGGGAGACTGTTCCTTGCCAAAGACCTGTCCTACAGGATCTGGGAGCACCACAGTCAGGACAACAGCATGGAGTTGACATCCTACAGATCTGGTAAGACAGGCAGAAGAGATGCCGTGTATAGTGGTGAATATGATACCTACAGATACAGTCTACCAAGAAGCCGCTGGGTTTAGCTTCAGCAGAATACAGTGGTGGAGCCCTCCTGAATAGGATGGCATGGCCAGAGACCAGTATCTCCATGTGTCACTGACTTGACATTCTAGAGATGAGATGGCCACCTAGTCCTGAACCTAAGATTACAGAATGCCAAGAACTCTTGAGGATCTTGATTTTACCTTCTAGGAACAAGTCTTGGCCTGGTAAAGCTCAGCCAATGAAATCTCTTTGCTAGGAATCAGTGGCTGGGCCAGTCCCTTCTAGGCAGAGGAGGATTTCCTTAGTGGAGGCTCAGGGGCCTCATAGCAAGGCTGGGCTTTCTACACAGGGAGATACAAGTGCTGGGGGCCCAGTATCCAGGAAAGCATGTCCCCACAGGGTATCAGGCAGGTGAGATGACAGGCAAGATCCATCTACTCCTCTCCATTGCCACCTGCAGGGGTGCTGGACACTGCAGCCTCCCCAGGAGTAGGTGGAAGAGCAGGCCTGGGGCTTGATTGTAGAGGCTTCCGCAAGAATGGAAATGCCCTGGGGACAAGAAAGTGCTAAGGTCCTTGGTCTTCTCTCTTGCAGGGTCTTCCCTGCTCAGTGGGTATGGGGCACTGGGGTGGCTCACCGGCGCTTAGTCTCCAGCGGGGTCACAGCTTCCTCCAACAGGCCCTTGTATATGTCAGACTTCAGGAACCTTGGGTAGGAGTCCTGCAGGAGACAGTGTCCAGTCTGACCCTTCCACTTCCTAGCCAGGTCCAGTCAGGCATTGATGGGGCCACCTTCTGCTCAAAGGCCATGCAGAACAGGGTGCTGGGGTGGGGGGTCAACTAACACTACCCCAAAACAAGACCTAGAGAGACCTGGCACCCATTTGGTGGGGCCACCAGATCGCAAAACATGGGCAAGAGGCACTATGTTCACACATAGAGGGATGAGCCAAGCACCTCCAGCCAGGGATGAGGAGCCAGAGTACCTCCACCTCTATAGAGGCAGGGCAACGATGATTCACACCTGTAATCCCAGCACTCAGGAGGCAAAGGGAGGAGGGGCATGAACTCATGGATAGCCTGGGCTACATAGTGAGATTATAAATAAGTAGCCATCCTTTAAAGGGCAGAGCACTCTGTAGAAAAATAGAGAAAGCCTACAAAAACCCACACTATGGCAGGTATAGTGGTGCACACCTTTAATCCCAGCACTCGGGAGGCAGAAGCAGGCAGATCTCTGTGAGTTTGAGGCCAGCCTGGTCTGCAGAGCGAGTGCCAGGATAGGCTCCAAAGCTACACAGAGAAACCCTGTCTCGAAACCCACCCCCCCCAAAAAAAATTAAATCAGGAGGATCATCTACAAGTCAAAGGCCAGCCTGGGCATTTATGCGTACTTAGAGACTGTGACTCAGACAAACTAAAAAACCTCACCAACCGCTCTGAACAAATACTGAGATTCCAGCTAATTGTAGTGCTGGGCATTGGTGGCGCACTCCTTTAATCCCAGCATTTGGGAAACAGAGACAGAGGCAGGCAGATCTTTGTAAGTTCCAGGCCAGCCTGGTCTACAAAGCAAATCCAAAACAATACAGAGAAACCCTGTCTCGAAAAACCAAGAAAAAACAAACAAACAAACAAACAAAAAACAACTGATAGTAGTGTAAAGAATCAAGCTTTGACTCCATCTATACCACTAGATGACCAGAGCATTCACTCAAGGGTGGGGTGGGGAAGGGACAGCCCAGTCAAGAGATAGTAAATAATGCTGGGGTCTGAACACCACCATACTAGTTTACTGAAACCAGGGCAGTGAGTGGCAGAGGCTGTGCTCATTCCTTATGAAGCCAAATAGACAAAACAAAACAAAACAAAAAAAACCACTGAAAGCAGAGTAGGAAGGACTATGATGGCGGGTACACTGGATGTACCCACCTTCTTCATGAGCATGTAGATATGCAATTGTGCTGCATCGAGGACATAGCGGTGTGGCTGGCGCAGCCCCTCCAGGGTGCACTCCATTGTCCGGCTGTCAATGTTGATCCAGCGAGCAGCTCCAGGGGCCAGGAACTGTCTGGGATATAGATGATACAGAGTAGACCCATGCTGGGCCTGAGCGATGGCCAACTAGTTTCCACTTACACACACTTACTGATAGACGGCATCCACCAGGGCGGGGACCTGGGCCTGCCCGCCAAAGCGCAGCTCCTCACATGCCTCCCAGAAGCTGAGGTTTTCCGCTGAGGACAGGGCAACAATCGGGTTTGGGGGTTCTCACTGAGCAGGCTTGAGAACGCCTGGAGCAGGGTCCCGGGTAGTGGCCTCCTTCCCTTGGGAGTGCCAATAGCAGGACGGTAGGCTTCTCACCACTGAACTCTTTCTGGAGAAAATCCATGAAGTGGCCACGCCCCATGGGGTCATCCAGGAGCTCTCGGAAGCTGAAGCTCCATCTCTCAACACGGAGCTTTGTGGGGGCTGTCACCCTGGGATGGGAGTGGTGAGAATGAGAGACAGGAGGCTGCTGATCCTGCTACTGGGAGCATTTGACAGTGCCACCAGAATACCCAGGGCTTACATGGGTGCATTCATGGTCCAGTAGGTGACATCGTCTGTGATCCAAGGGTTGCTGGGCAGGCATCCTGACATGATGGGATCGTGTGGGCCATGCTGGCTACTGAACTTCAGGTACCTGGGGGTTCCAGGGGCCGGTGCAGGGTAGCCTTAGGGACAAAAGGATCTATAAAGGTTCTGGGTTGGGAAGGGTCTCTTGTTGCCCCTCACTCACGCCTCGAGGCAGACAGAGGACTTCACCCGGTTCCTGCCCAACGCCTTCCTGAAGCACTGGATCTAGGACATCAGAGCTGAATCAGGACCTGTGAGGTAAGGTAGGGGAAGGGGGGTGGGCATCCCTATCCCCCAAGTTTCTCAGACCTACCTCACACTTATAGAAATCCGAGCTCTAGGTCTGGAAGACACAGATGGTTTGAGTTACAAAGCAGCCTTCTGGGTTCAGAAATCCTTTCAAGCCACCACCCAGAGCTGAGACCTTGTCCCACCAGGATGTAGCAAAGAATGGCTCAGACCTGCAGCCCAACTTTTGGAGCTTCTTCCTCCTAGCCCTATAGGAGGCCTTTGACAGCCTTTATCTGGAGACTCTGAAGATGTTCTACAAAACTCTAAGGTTCCCCAGGCTACCTAGAAATTCTTCACTTGTTATTTACCTGCCATATTTTCTGACAACTTCAACTATTTTCGTTGTTGAGACAAGGTTTTCTTTAGTTTATTCTGGCCTTGAACTCACAGTGTAGTTGAGGATACCCTTACAGTTGTGAGCCTTCTGCTTTCACCTCCCAAGTAACCACGATTAGAGGTGTCTGCCATCATAAGTGACATTTAAAGTATTTCTGTTTGTTTGTTGTTTGCTTTGGTTTGGGTTTTCAAGACAAGGTTTCTCTGTATAACAACCCTGGCTAGCTTGACTGTCCTGGAACTTGCTCTGTATACCAGGTTGGCCTTGAACACAGAGATCTGCCTGCCTCTGCCTCTGCCTCTGCCTCTGCCTCTGCAAGGAATAAAGGTGTGAGCCACCACACCTGGCTGTTTTGAGACAGTCTATGTAGCCCTTGCTATCTTGGAACTTGCTATATAGACCAGGAGGATGTCCTTGAACTCACAGAGATCCACCTGCCTCCACTTCTCAAGTGCTGGAATTAACAGCACATGCCACCATGCCTGGCCTTTAAAGTCTTTTGAAAAACATGTATACTGAGAAATCCTTGTCTGGGGAGCTGGCTTCAACTTAGTCACAAAGCATCTAGGCATCTCTGTATGGCTGGACTGCAGGAGCCATCCAGTAGACTGACTGACTGTCCCAACTGCTTAGCCACACTGGGCATGGAGCTGAGGTGAATGGTGCCTGTGGCTTCTAACATTTCATCCTAGTCTGCTTTTATATGCAAAAAAGTTAGGGGCTGAAGTTAGCAAGATGCTGTGAGACAACAGGACCTGTTCTAGAGCGTGGGTTTTGGTGGGAGGGACTGATGGCATTGTCACCTGCTAGATTAGTTAGGACCTGACTGGACTGGGTCCTACCTTCTCCAGTTTTCATGTGACCAGAGGCTTTTGGGGGGGTCCCTATGGGCCCAGGTCCCCCAGGCCATATAGCCTTGCTTGTCATCATTTCACATCTCTGGGAATTCTGATACTGTTTCAGCCTGGAGGAAGAGCCTCCCACGCTCCCCCAGGACCACCACTTACTTGCATCCAAGGCAGCAGGTGTGAGAAAAGAGAAAGACAAGAGTTACTAGGGGAGCCTGGGGTAGAGTTCGAGAGGTACTGAGACCAGACACAGCTCAAAAGAGGGAACTTGGAGAGGGCGCATCAGGTACAGTTCGGTGGACCAAAGGGTAACTGGATAAATGAGCAGTCCAATGAACTCTGAAGTGGGTTGAGTTAAAGCAGCAGGCAGTGGGGTGCTGGGGCTGAATGTGAGATGCTTACCATCTGTACTCGACTGGAATTGTAAGAGCCTCTTTCAGGACCCTGCTCCAGAATGTTAGGTGCTCCAGGCTGCAGGAGGATGGTAAGATGTGGTGCTAAGCCCTCCGCCCGCAACAGACTTAAAAACACTTGACTCTTTGGTGTGGGGACTGAGTCTGGACCTGGCCTTGAACACCATCTCTCTACCCACCCTGACTCAGGGTGATCACCTCAGATAGTAAGCAGACCTCAAGCCATGTGCTAGGACCTCAGTTTTCCACGCACTGCTCCCAGCAACCCAGTCCCTCTGCTATAACTGTGCTCAGCCCCCACCTTGCCTCCTGGGACCCTCAAGTCCAACATTAGCTCTTGTGTCTCCCATAGATAGAGTGAAGCTGGTTTGTTCAATGGTCTAGGACTAGAGACAGCCTCAGGCCTGACCATGTCACCTATACATTCTCAATCGAGAAACAAAACAAATTTCCAGTCACCCACCCAGACCCTGAGATGCACCACAACCTTAAGGGGTGTTTTGAGACAGTCTTTTAGCAAAGCACACAGACCCCTTTTGATGGCCAGGCAAACATGAGGACTCACAGGGGGTTTGTTCACCAGCCAGTATGTCTGCTCCTGACACGAAATGACCAGCCTGTCTCCCTTCCGGCGCTGCTTAGCTGCCCTGGGAGGAGTAGGCAGAGGTGAGTGGAAGCTGGTCCTACAACAGCACTGTCCATCCTGAACATTCTGAGCTCAATGTCCAACTAGCTTTGGTTTGGTGTCTCACCGCAGCTGCTCTCGAGCCTGCATCACTACTAGATCCCATGCATGGTTGATCTTCTTGTGCAGCTGGGCATAATGCTCCTGGAGGGCAACAGGATATCCAGTGGGTGAAGTGGGTAACCCCGCACAGGCCTAGCTCTGGAACATGGGCCCCAGCTCTCAGGGACACTGCAGGGAGCTTGTGTGTGTGTGTGTGTGTGTGTGTGTGTAAAGAAACCAGCTCAGCTTGCCCCATGGGATCATAAACAGGGGCTGCCTCCTCTTCTGGGAACCCTGGAGGTACGAAGGCCTTCCCAGTGAGACTTCAGGGACTGAGTAGGGGGCCTAGGCTGTATGCCATGGGCTCAAGGGTTGAGTTTGTGCAGGATTTAGCCTGCTGGAGATCCCACCTTCTCGTAGTCTACCAGGACCCCTTGTTTTTGGATGTTCTTCTTAGCCAGGTAGATGGCTGGAAGGATAGGAACATAATGCAGAGAACCATCACTTTCCAAACCCCATGGCATTGCCCCGGGACCACCAATTCCCAGATTAGATTTATATCCTTCCTACTCACCATAGTCCAGCTCAGAAGCTGGCCACAGAGTGCTTGTCCAGAAGTAGGGTGTCTTGTGTTGTGTAGGGAAAATGCTGTCCAAGACCTTCTTGTCTCTCCAGTTACACCACCACCACCACCACCACCACCACCACCTAATGGCTCCTAGCTAAGGCTAGTCAGAAGGTACATCCTTATCTGGACCAACTGACCATTGTCCATTCTTTCTACCTGGCACTGAGGCCAGTTTGTCCCTTGGGGTCCTGTAAAGGGACTACCTCCACAACTCTGAATGCCTGTACAGCTGACTGGGGAAGTGGAGCCTGATCATGCAAGGTTGTGGTCACAGTCAGAGCTTGGGGTGGACTGGACTCACACACTGAGGTTCTGGGCTTCTATCACCAAATCCAGCAGATAATCTTTCAGAGTTGGGACCTGCTGCTGGACTCAATGCTCAATACTCCACACATTGCCCTTTGCATGACTGCTGCAGCCTTCACAGAAAATTGAAGCTCTCTTGACTTGCCCCTGTCCCAATCTTTTGGGGAGGGTGCAGGTTCAGTCTAGTACATCACTAAGTCCCGCTCCAACCCCAGTAAGCTCCACCCCTCCCCTGGTGGGAGTGCACCCTGCTACCCTGGGCCTGACCTGAAATCTGTAGGGCGTCTCATCAGGCCGGAGCGTCAAGTCTCTAGACTCACGCAGTGGATAGATATAGCCATACTGCGCTAGGAGTGTGCCCAGGTGCAGGGCCTCTGAGGAGAAGGAAAAGTGAGCGCTCCACCAGCGCCCCACCCCCGCACCGCCCCAAGCCGTGGTTTGCAGACTCTCACCCTCCTCCGAGATGCAGAACTTCTGGACCAGCCATTCCACGACGTCTTTGCCTGCAAGGGAAAGGCAAAGTGGGCGGAGACCCCAGCGCCCTGCTCCCCCAGGGTATCCACGAGCCTCACCTGCTACCGCGTGGGGAATGACGGTTATCAAAAGGCGCTGGCTCCGCATCTTCACGCCCTGGTCGGGGTCCTGCATACTCATGACCATCCGCTCCATCTGAGAGTGAGCGCGGGTGGTGGGGGTGGGGAGCAACTCAGATCGCGCGCACTTGTCCCCAGGTTCCCCAGGCTACCGTGCAGGGATAACAAACTGGGGCAGCAAAGGCCCGAACCAGGGCCACCCAGTGCTGTTTTTCTGAACTCTCAGTTCTTTCCCGATGCTGTTCACCCCGCTCACCTGCCACGTTCCACTCCCCCTCTCCTGCCCAAACCCTTTGCCCACAGGCCGAGGGCCCACCTTGCTGAGATGTGACCACTGCGTGCGGGAGCACCCGCCATGGGGTGTGCAGCCCGCAGCCGTGGCCATGGCGGATGTCCGAGAGGAGACGCCCCGCCCCTTGCCGGCCCCTCCCGCCAAGGTTAACCGTGTGAGCACAGGTTCCCGCACAGCCAAGTCACGGGAGCTCTCTCACACGCTGTGACTTGGGATAGCCTGCCGTGGGGGCAGCCTGAAACCTCAGATGCCTGCCAAGCAGAGGAGCCTGCCTTGGTCTGGTGGCTGGCTACCTACCTCAAGGCTTGGTCTTGGAGATGGGACATATCACCAAAGCTCTGGAAAATGACAGGTTTTCATCAGGGTGGAAACAGTAAGAAAGGATAAAGTCTAGAAAGGATGGAGGACTCTATCAGAGGAGCCTGTGGCCAGGTGGACCAGGTTGGGAGCATTAGTTTAGAGTCTTGGCAGCCACTACTCCATCCGTGGGCCCTTAAGGAGTGCAGGGGCCAGCAGAGTCAGGGGTTTGGGGTCAAGACTTTAGTTTGACTGGCCTGAAGAGTATCCTTTCAAACATGTGGCACCATGTATGGCCTGTGTGGAGCCACAGGGAGGCATGATGTAGGCCACACCTGGCAGGATTGCTAAAAGCATTTATTTATAAAAGCATGAATGAGTCGTTTCTTCTTTCCTGAGGATAGGGTGCCCTCTTTCTCTTCCTAAGGAATGCTGGGAGGGAGCCAAAGGAGGGGGAATTGGCCTTACTGAGACCAGGAAACTTCAAACTGCTATTTGATTGATTCCAATGGATCAGGGGCTGGAACAGTGAGTGTTCTGCCTAGGTAGGTTACATCACCCATAGCTCCCAGCCTACTCATGCCCCCCCCCCACTTTACCTACACACAATGTCAGGCTCACCACAGGCCTGCTGTTCTTCCTGCATGAGTAGGCATCTATGGAGGTTTCAGGCTGCTGGCAGCTGAAGCTATCCCAGCTAAGGACAAGTAATTTTACATACTTCCTGTAGGGCAGGGGTGGGTCTCCCTGGCATCCTGTGCCTCCTTGCAGGATCTTGCTTTGGAAAGGTAGTGGTCAGTGTGGTCACTAGCCCAATGCCTCAGCATTAATCGTTGCCTGCAAAGGTGGGTCTGATCCCCGGTTATGCCTAGAAATGTAAGACACTATTTTACACAACTTCCTTACTCAGATCCAAACCTTTGGTCCTGCCGTCCTCAGCTGAAGGCCCAGCTCACCAGCCACCTGCCTTGGCTAATCGACATCCCCTCCCATCCGTAGGTTTCCACTAGATGTCAAGATTAAGAAATCTCTCAGCATCCACTTTCTGTTTCTTCAGTGTCCTTTCTTTTCCCAGTCATAGGAACCTGCAGAATTGTCTGGGTCCCCGGGTCCCCACAGACCCCCCCCCACACACACACATACACACACACATTCACAGTCTGCACCAATAAGCTTTAAGGGACCCTTGAGTCTATGTGGCCCAGACTGCACTTCACAGTGTGTGCCCAGAACCAACAGGGTGTGGCCCAGCTGGAGGCTGATAGGCCCCAGGAGACCCTTTTGCCCAAACAAGAGGGAGGGAGCAGGTGGAGGGTTGCGGGGGGCTCCAGGTGTGCTCTGCGCCGTCTGCTGATAATGGGAGTCCAGGGACGTGGGGGAGTAGCACCTGTTCCACTTGGCGTCCGTGGCCAGCACGCCCCGCCTAGGGGATCCCAGGGGACCCGATTCCCCGTGGGGGTGGGGCGGCCCTGGGTCCCTGACAACGCGTCCCGGCGCGGGGCGCGGCAGGGACGACGGGGTTCCGGCGCGGTGCGGACGACACGCGCGTCTCTGCGGGCTGCGCGGGGTCCGCGGAGCGGCTGGGGGGCGCGGCGCGGCGCGGCGCTGGGCGCGGGGGCGCTCCCGGCCGGGATGAGCTCACCGCAGTCGCGCCGGGGCTGAGCCGAGCGGGCGGCGGCTCCGCGGCGGGCCGCGGCTACCATGCTGGGCCTGGACGCGTGCGAGCTGGGGGCGCAGCTGCTGGAGCTGCTCCGGCTAGCGCTGTGCGCCAGAGGTGAGTGGCCCGGCCGGGAGGCGGCCACGTGCGCCGGGGGCAGCAAGGGAGCGGCGTGGTTGGGGGTCAGTCCCCGAGGCAACTTTGGGGGCTTGTGGGGACCTCGTGGCGTGGATTCTGGCCGGGTGTGGGACTTCAGTCCATACAGACCCTTCTGGGGAAGGGAGCCAGGAGGAAAGGAGTGTGTCCAGCCGGGAGGCTGCGGCCTCTCCCGTAGGTGGGGCTGGGGCTCCTTCCGGTGAGAGGCAATCCTAAGGTTGGAGGACAGTGGGCAGCATCTCAGTGAGACCCCTGCGCAAGACACCCAAAGGGGCTATGGAGAACCCTAGTTTGGGGCACCACCAGAGGGGCTGAGGATATCATGGGAAAAGCTCAGAGCTGGGGAACCCCTGGAGTACCTCAGGGCCACTACTCTTAAGCAGTGGCCTGTAAGCTGACCAGAAACAAATTGGTCTCTCCAGGGTCTCTTAGGAATCTCTTCCAGTCACCAGAGCCCCTTCTGAAGAGACCAAACCTAGGGACTTCTAGGGACTTAGGGGCCACTGTATGTCTGTGACAGCTCCTCTGGCTTCTTTAGCTCCACTGGGCAGTGGGAGATACAACTGGTGAGAGTGTGGATCCCAGCTCAGCACTTGAATGCCAGGGTCAGCAGGTGGCAGGTACTTACCTGCCTTCCCCTACTTCCAGTCCTCTTGGCTGACAAGGACGGGGAGCCAATCCCTTCAGATGAGGTGCTGGATGAAACTGTACCAGAGTACCAGGCCCCTAGGAAGAAGAGCATGCTGGCAATCTGGCAGCTGGACCCTGAGGACGTGAGCCTGGTCAAATACAAGCAGGCGCTGCTGGGGCCCCTGCCACCCATTATGGGTATGGCCTGGGGCCTGGATGTGGAGGGCTGCAAGCAGGGGGGCGGGAGGTGGGGTTTGCAGGGCACCCTGTGGATGCTGTTTCTCCTCAGACCCCAGCCTGCCCAACGTGCAGGTGACTAGGCTGACACTGCTGTCGGATCAGGCTCCAGGGCCTATCGTCATGGACCTTACAGGTAACCCCCTCTCAGACCGCAGCCCATCTTTGGATGAAGATGATCCTAGGACCCCGTGCTGAATCCTAGTTCCTTGGGTGCATTGCCACAGACTCCATGGGCACCACCAGTCCCTACATAGCTATTCCTGGGGCAGGGTCTTATACACCCTGGAAATTTAGAGTGTATCTGTCATTTCTTTAACAGGGGACCTGGCTGCACTGAAAAACCAGGTGTTTATCCTGAAGGAGGGCATTGAATACAAGGTGAAGATCACCTTCAAGGTGAGGGTAGCTGCAGTAGGGGACCAGCCATGTCCCAGCCTTCCAGAGAAGGCCCTCAACATTCTCCTTCCCCCAGGTCAACAAGGAGATTGTCAGTGGCCTCAAATGTCTGCATCACACCTACCGTCGGGGGTTACGTGGTGAGATACTGTGGAGGGCAGCCTGGGGCTGGGAGAGGTGGACAGAGGGGTGGCTCTTAATGCACTTCCTTCCCACAGTGGACAAGGCCATCTTCATGGTGGGCAGCTATGGCCCCAGGGCCCACGAGTATGAATTTGTGACGACAGTGGAGGAAGCACCAAGGGGCGCACTGGCACGTGGCCTCTACGTGGTCAGGTCCCTCTTCACTGATGATGACAGGCTTGACCACCTGTCCTGGGAGTGGTGCCTTCACGTCTGCCAGGACTGGAAGGACTGAACCTACTTGGGGCCTGCTTTCCCAATTTCTGTCAGTTGCAGAAGGACCTGCAAGCATTCCCTAGACCTCCCAGTTGGTGACCAGATGTCCCCCACTCTGCTGTGTCCTGCCCCCCTGCCTGGTGCCCATTAAATGTTACCCTGTCTCGCTGGCCTTGTGTTGCCTCTTTCTGCCTATCTCCACCCTCTGGGGCCTTTCAGGCTTTATCTTCCCTGAGACCCAGCCAGGTGCCACGTGGCTGTTGCTGCTTGGTCCCCAATCCCTTTATCTACTCCAGCCTTCAGGGCCCAGCACACCATGGATGATCGGCTCCTGACAGTGTTGCTGCTCCTGCTGGGTGTCTCGGGCCCATGGGGACAGGGACAGGAACCTGAGGGTCCCTCAGAGGTGCTCCCTGAGGAGTCCTCTGGGGAAGAAGTCCCCAAGGAGGATGGGATCTTGGTCCTGAGCCACCACACCCTGAGCCTGGCACTACAGGAGCATCCAGCCCTGATGGTGGAGTTTTGTGAGTGCTTGGGCCAGAAGTTTGGGGACCATGGTGATAGCCTAGGGGTTCAGGCTTTTACTTCCTAGACTTGGCCTTTCTTGTGGGTACCCTGTGTCCCAGGATCCCTGAAAGGGTACCTGATATTGAGCTGGACGTGGTGGTGGTTTAGCATGGGTAGGAAGGAGTGGTAGTAGAGCAGTGGGCAGCTGGAGGACATGTGGATGCCCATAACCCCCTGTTCTGTCAGCCATGGCCACATACTGATGTTACTACCTTTGTGGACTCATTCCAAATGGCTGGTCACCAGTCCTTCTGTGAAGGCAGTGTCCAGATTGGGTGGTCCATTCAGAGTCCTATGGCATATGTGTCCGTGGTTCCTCACAACCCTTTACAAATGTCAAAACCATTCTTAGCTGGTAGACTTCAGAAAGAAGCTACATGTGGCCCTGGAGAGAGGAAGCAGGATTTTTCTCAAACTCCCAAACCTCACTGTGCCTGGGCCCCAAGGGTTCTCTGGAGTCTGGCACCCAGGTGTGGTTGTGATCAATGTCTAGGGTGGACCTGAGGGAGGGTATGAACAGAATGTGCTTCCTGTTGGACCTGGGCTGTAGCTGGGGCTGTTGAGGACTGCTGTACTCACAGCCTCATCCCCCAGATGCCCCATGGTGTGGTCACTGCAAGGCACTAGCTCCTGAGTACAGCAAGGCAGCTGCCCTGCTGGCAGCTGAGTCAGCTTCGGTCACCTTGGCCAAGGTGGATGGGCCTGCGGAACCAGAGCTGACCAAGGAGTTTGGCGTGGTAGGGTACCCTACACTCAAGTTCTTCCAGAACGGGAACCGCACAAACCCTGAAGAATACACAGGTATGAGGTGGGTATGTCTAGGGGTGGGCAAGCGTGCAGGTGTGGAGTGAGTGTGGCCTAGGGATGGGGCCGAAGTGCAGTCTGAAAAAGGGGATCTCTTTGCAGGGCCCCAGAAAGCTGAGGGCATTGCTGAGTGGCTGAGGCGGAGAGTGGGGCCCAGTGCCAAACGTCTAGAAGATGAGGAAGATGTCCAGGCACTGACAGACAAGTGGGAGGTGGTGGTCATTGGCTTCTTTCAGGTAAACTGGGAGGGGTAGACAGGCTGTGGCAACAGTGCTGGTAGCACCCACCATTCTCACAGGGTTCGGTCTATAGGACCTACAGGGCGAGGATGTGGCCACCTTCCTGGCTTTGGCCAGGGATGCCCTGGACATAACCTTTGGCTTCACTGACCAGCCACAGCTCTTTCAGAAGTTTGGCCTCACCAAGGACACTGTGATCCTTTTCAAGAAGGTGGGTTGGGGCTAAGGACAGGGTTGGGGTCATGGCCGTAGCTCCTGCTAATTTTGCTGGTGTCCAGTTTGATGAGGGTCGAGCCGACTTCCCAGTAGACAAGGACACAGGCCTGGACCTGGGGGACCTGTCCCGCTTCCTCGTCACCCACAGCATGCACTTGGTCACAGAGTTCAACAGCCAGGCAAGTAATGCTATAGGTCACAGTGAGGCAGGGTAGAGGGACCTTTAGAAGTGGGAGGCTTGGCAAGAGTGGAGGGGCCTTGGGCTGCCCTCCAACAGAGACCCAGTGTTAAGTCATGAGTTTCCCACCCCTCCAGACGTCACCTAAGATCTTTGCAGCCAAGATCCTCAACCACCTGCTGCTGTTTGTGAACAAGACACTAGCTCAGCACAGGGAACTGCTGACAGACTTCAGGGAGGCAGCTCCCCCATTCCGGGGGCAGGTACTGGGGGAGGGCAGGAGGGAGGAGCAGTAGGGCTAAGGGAGATCCCAACTTGGTATGGCTTTTGGTAGGTGTTGTTCGTGATGGTGGATGTGGCTGCTGACAACGACCATGTGCTGAACTATTTTGGCCTCAAGGCTGAGGAAGCCCCGACTCTGCGCCTGATCAATGTTGAGACCACCAAGAAGTATGCACCTACAGGTCTGGTGCCCATCACTGCAGCTTCTGTGGCTGCCTTCTGCCAGGCAGTCCTTCATGGGCAAGTCAAGGTCTGTAGCTCTTAGAGGAAGGAAGGAACAGCAGTCCTAGGACCCTGGCCCTACACAAGACCCCAGTGAAGGCCTGCTTGCTTTCCCAGCCCTATCTCCTGAGCCAGGAGATACCCCCAGACTGGGATGAGCGGCCAGTCAAGACTCTCGTGGGCAAGAATTTTGAGCAGGTGGCTTTTGATGAAACCAAGAATGTGTTTGTCAAGTTCTGTGAGTTTTGAAGAGGGAAAAGGTGGCAGGCTGGTGGGGGTGGGGTAGGGTGTGAGTCAACTAGCCAAGCTTGATTCCTCCCTAGATGCCCCATGGTGCAGCCACTGCAAGGAGATGGCTCCAGCCTGGGAGGCACTGGCAGAGAAGTACAGGGATCGTGAGGACATTGTCATCGCTGAGTTGGATGCTACAGCTAATGAGCTGGAGGCCTTTTCTGTGCACGGCTATCCCACCCTTAAGTTCTTCCCTGCAGGGCCAGACAGGAAGGTGAAGGGATGGATGGGGCAGGAGTGGACTATTTACTACTCCATAGCTGACTTGGTTAACATTAGGCAGGCTGTGGCTGGGGAGTGTACCCTCAGATCCTTCTCCTTCTCCTCAGGTGATAGAATACAAAAGCACCAGGGACCTAGAGACATTCTCCAAGTTCCTGGACAGTGGAGGTAACCTGCCAGAGGAGGAGCCCAAGGAGCCTGCAATCTCCACCCCAGTGGGTATTCCATTCAGGATACCAGCCCCCCCTCAATAAGTTCTCTCCCAGGCAGGTCTGAGATGGGCTTCTGTAATCCTTTCTAGGAAATACAAGACAATTCCACCGTGGGACCCAAGGAGGAGCTGTAGCCATATGGACACAGCATTCCAGGGAGTGGTGTCGTCAGGTGCTGGAGGGAGATATGCACTATGAATAAAACTGTTTACCCAGACTTTGTGTGGTTCATGAGCAGGGCTGGCTGCTGGTCTGCCTAGCTTGGCCCCTGGTGCTTGCCTCTAACTCAGCACCTCCTGACTTTGGGGCTTGCCTGGGCAAGAACAGGTAACACACAGACAGGCCAGCTTGCCTTCTTTACTGCTTGGCTGAAAGGCAGCATAAGCCCCTGCCCCTGCCTCACTGGCAACAGACAGTATATTACACATCCAAGGCAGGTTCAAAAACTGTTTTATTTCATTATTATCCAAGTACCTTTGAAAAGATAATTGTACAAGTCATCGCATGAAAAATGGGCTCAGGGTACCCCCTGCTGGCCCTGGCCTGAGAAATATACATATTTACATGGACACTTAGAAGGGACCAGACCCCCACTCTGCTGAATCAAGCTGGTGGCTGGAGACAGGCAAAGGGGCCTGAGTTACTCAGCCGCCACACTCACACAGTGGCAGGCAAGAGACAGCTATGTTGAAGGCACTCAGTGACATGTACAATATACAGAGGCCCCCCACAGGATCCCCTGCTACTGGGCCTGAACCCAACCAGGTGCAGTGGACAGGTCCCAGAGGGAGAAGAGGACACTGGGATAAAAGTCCAGGTAAAGGTATCCCTGGGTCAGTCTGCATTCAGAAGCAAGAGCTGTTGAGGGTCATGAGATGGCTCATGGTATTGCTTCAGGGGGTGATGTAGGAGAAGGTGAGGCTTTTCTTTTGAAAAGCAAAACAGAGAAACCCATGGAGCCACTCAGTAGGAACACTCCCCCTTTCCCAGAGGGACAGAGGTATGGCAAACACCTGAGACCCCCACCCCTATCCCAGGAGCTTGTGACACACAATCTTGTGCTGTTGCCCACATGAGGCTCCTGAGGACAAGACTGCTCACTGGCTGATGACTGCACTTTAGTGATGGTGTACCCTGGGTATGTTGCCCAGTGCTCAGTCCACTTTTTCCACCTTGCCAATGATCTTCTCTTCAAAGACAGGCAAGACTGCCTCGTCCTCCCGTACTTCTTCAAATACCACACCACAGTCAAACTCGTCACTCACTTTCTTAAAGTAGTATCTAGGGGCAGAAAATTGGAGACAGTGAGAAAAGCCAGCTCCAGCAAGGGAATGCCTGCCCTTGAACCCCAGGAATTCCTACCTCCCTGCAATGCAGGCTTGTCCCAGCCAGTGAGCTGGGATCTTGGCTGTTGCCTGTTGGGCAGTGGCCACACTTGGGGTAGAACTGGGACCACTGAAAGGGCTGAGTTAACAGTATGTTGAAAATTGCTATAAAACCCCTGGGAATCCCAATCCTGGCTTCTGGTGGGTATGGAGGTTGCTGATAGCCTTCTGAATCAGGAAGAGCAGAGGTCTTGGGTCCCCAGCTCTGCCATCCACATGGGCTGACACCAGGAGGGCTGACAGGCTCCCATGTCACTCAGGTATCAGTAACCTTACTACTGGAGTTTTTGAGCTGGCTGACAAGGAGTGAGAGAGAGGTCTGCGGCTAGAAAAGAGGGCCAGTCCTGATGCTATCCAACCCTGATGTGCCCCAAATAAGAGCAGAAAGCAGCAGCCATGGCTGAGGGAAGTAGGGTGAAGGGGAAGAGAAAAGAGCAGTGGAACAGAAAACCAAATTGCATGCTGGGCAAGTATGCCCTATGGCTGCAGCTTCTCCTCTCACCTGTAGCTCCCCTTCTTGGTTAGCAGCTCCTTGAACTGGCCCAGCGTGACAGCACGGCCCCTCACCAGGGTCCGGTAGGGGATGGGTTCCCCACAGAAATAGTAGGCCACAACAATGCTGTCACATGGGGGTGCACTCCCGCCACCTGCCTTTCTCTGTGATTTTGTCCTGGGACAGAAACAGAGTGGTAAGTAGTGGGCTCAGGCCAAGGTCACACAGAGTACCTCAAAGGTACCATCTACCAATAGAGGACAAGACATCCCAGGGTCAGCATCTCACTCAGCAATGTGGTGTTCACAGGCCCAGCCACCCACCTACCCAAAATCTGGGTGCCAGTCCTGTGTAAACCACTCACTAGAAAATAAGCTAGAGGTCTAGCTCTAAAAGAAGCACTTCACCATCCAGACCACGTAAAGTGGACACAGATACCCACAATAACCAGACCAGGCCTTCGGCTCACAAAGTCCTATCTCCAAAGTTGTAAGGGGGCTGGTCTCAAAACACTGACAAGTCCCAACCTCTCCAAACTTCCATAAGTCTTGAGGAGGGACCAATCAGAGCTGCACAGATCTGGAAAGGAAGTGTCCCTAGGACCAGGATTTCCAAAGCAGATTGGAGGCCTGAGCTGTTTCTTACTCAGGTCCTCAAAGGGCTGTGTAGCTGCTCTGAGTCTGCTCCTGTATTCCTGTACTTTTTAATCACTCCAGAAGCTTCCATAGCTGGCCTCAACCATGGCCACATGGCTGCTTTTTCTTGGCCAAGTAAAATACACGGGGCATTCTGGATGTGTAATTTTCCAGGTTTTCAGACCTTCTTCCAGCAATGGGCTTTTGAAGCTTTCTGGCGGTTAAACCTGGGGAGACCTACTTCTCCAGAACAACTGGAGGGCCATCTGCAGAGGCCCCAAGGCCCAAGGGGGATCCTCATCTTCCTGTCTTGAGTAAGAGCAGGAAGGGCATAGTCAGAAATGCCCCTGACCTAAATGTGGCTATGGCAGGCGGAGGTGCAGAGCCTAAGTCCTGGCTGTAGTCACACCATCCAGATGCTACTATAAAGTTGCCGCAAGTTCCTAGTGCTATTTCAAGGGGACTAGAAATGTGGACCTGATCCTGTGTAGAATGGTAGTGGACCCACCAGTCCCCAGAGCTAGCTCAGAAGCTCAGGAGAATAAAGATGAGATGAAAGGCAAGCTGTGATGCCTGCATGAACCACTTATAGGCCTACTGATCATGTCTACACTGAACAGGCATGATCTCCTCTATTGGGAGACATGAGAGAGAAGCCACAGCAGGCCTTTCTCCAGCCCTGATGCTTCCTAGCTCAGTGACAAAGCCTATCAAATAGGTGCTCCACTTTGGGATTTGGCCTGGGCTGGGCAGAACCAGGAGGACCCACAGGGCGCACGTACTCTGTCTCGGAGAGTTCCAAGTCCGACACGGCTGGTACCACACTCAGCACCGGTGCACATGCTGGCCTGACACAGGTGCGTCCCCGCTGCATGACTGCCTGCACATACCTAGGGAACAACCCGCATCAAAGAAGATGGGGCTCAGCCAGTGTTGTGGACAGTGTGCCCAGATAGGGTGAGCAGCAGGAACTAGCTGCCAACAACTCCCACTCACATATCATCAGAGGCCCTGCCCTAAGTGTCTAGACACAGGGTCAATGCCAGTCTGCTCTTTGGAATACACCCTGGAGAACGGCTGGTCTTGGTGCTACAGGCTCTCTTCACCTCCTGCTCAGATGACTTCTCCAGCTAGAGGTTCTTGGAGAAGGCCTTCCAAGACACCTCCCAGGAATGTGGCTCTTTCTACACAGATTCATCATGACCTCCTGAAGATGATGTGGATACTAGACATGGACAGAAGCAGTGACACTGTTTCTTGGGGAGCTGCTGCCAGCATGACAGAGCCTTTCCAAGAGAACCCTCTACCTGGGTATGCCACTATTGTCCCTAATAGTGACTTTATCTGATATAGTTTAACAGGGCCTGCCAAGGCCTGGGCCTTTCACTGCATACATCTAGACTTGCTTATAAAGTTCCAGACAAATAGACTCAATACATTCAATTTCTTCACACATGAAGATTTTGGAGGCACCAGCTAAGACGTGGTGTGTGTGTGTGTGTGTGTGGGGGCACCAGCTAAGACGTGGTGTGTGTGTGTGTGTGTGTGTTGATGGTATGGGGTGTATGTGTGTGGTGATGGTATTCTCATACCCCAAAACACAAACAAGAAGGGTTTAGCTGATGCTACAGGCCAGGAGAAAACCACAGCTGTTGCCATATGGGGTTTGCCAGGTAATGGTAGGATGAACAGATGCAACCTCTGCATCACAAGAGAATCCTAACTCCCAAAATACCCTACTCCACAAAATAATCCTGCATCCTAGGAACACTGGCTTCTGAGCACACCCTGCCCAGGCCTCTGAGGGCATCATTCCTAGAAGATCCCACATGACACCCTACTCCACTGACTCAGACCCTTGCCAGATACATGCAATGTGTCAGCACCAGAAGGAACACTTCCTGCACAGAACAGGTAGCACAAGTGTATACCATAGCTTACAACAGGTGGCAAAGTGGTCCCTTGTATTTAAGGCAGCTGTGACTTCTTTTGGAGCTCAGAGCCTGGTGTGGGTCCAGGAGACTTTAAGTGACCAGGAAGATGTCTAAGCTCCTGGGGCAATTACAGCCTGACTCTATTAGAGACCATAAGTGCAGAGTCTGCCAGTCAAGAGTTGTAGCATCCCAGGGAAAGAGGACTCTTAGAAGTGAGGTCAGACCCCAGAATGTACACAACCCAAGCTGAATAAAGGAGGTGATAGTTTCAAAGGGCAATAATGGCCTTTGTGTGACCATGGTTCCAGGGACTGGGTAAGAAACAGATCCTAAGCCCTCATGGAGACTATTACCCACTTGGGAATTCCAATAAGCCAGAATGTCCAGGCAAGTGATTCAAAGCCAAAATAAAAGGGTCAGAGAAGGCCTTTTCTGCCTCCAAGAATACTGCTTCCTAAAGAGAGGTCTTTTGAGTTTGGGCAAGGACAGAATAAGCTTGCTGAACTGTGGTGGTGAAGGAGCTGATGTTGATGTTCTTGAGGTTGAGAAGACAGGGAGAGTGGTTGGAGTTGTGGTCACTCCTATAACTGCCTGTGCTTCAGAGTTGTCTATCATCTCCCTGTGGCTGTGCTTTATATGGCTGTCATCAGAAATGGCCAGGATATCTACCAATAGGCCGGGCATGCCCAAAAGCTGTTGGCCATCTGGCCACGTGCTGGTGAGAACATTTAATGGCATAGCCCTCTGTCCTGCAGCAGGGCTACCCAGAATGGCTGTCTTCCCCCTAGGGCCTTCTTCAGGCCTTAAGGCCATATAAGGTCACCCATACCACATGAGCCTACCTCTGCTTGGAGGGCAGCTTGTTGGCTCTCTTCTCCTCTTCCTCCAAGCGCCTGCGGGCCTCTTCCAGCTGGGTCAGGGGGTTAGGGGCTGGATTGGGTGGCATTGTGGGATCTTGGATGAAAAGATGAGAAGGCTGGACAGAGTTTCGGAGCTGAGCACTGACCCAGGGGTGCACAGCCCCAGGACGCTCAATGGACAAGGGCCTGGAGCTTTCATGGGCCTGCTGCTTCCTCATCCCAGAAGACCTTATGGAACAAAGACAATGCATGAGCAGTGGAAGCAGCCAAGTGTGCCCACACTCACCTACAGGAGTCATGTGGGCCTCCTCTATCCCACACAGGCACACCCTTCCCTTCTTAAAGACTGTTCTTTTTGTGTCTGTGATTTGAGACTGAACCAGGGGTTTGCT
Source organism: Cricetulus griseus (assembly GCF_003668045.3). Lineage (NCBI taxonomy): Eukaryota > Metazoa > Chordata > Mammalia > Rodentia > Cricetidae > Cricetulus > Cricetulus griseus. The sequence continues at coordinate 45,817,798 of NC_048600.1, read as the reverse complement.
CATGCTTTGCTGTCACTGAGCTGCATTCTAGACCTTTCTTACTTTTTTTTTTTTTTTTTTTTTTTTTGGTTTTTTGAGATAGGGTTTCTCTGTGTAGTTTTGGAGCCTGTCCTGGCACTTGCTCTGGAGACCAGGCTGGCCTTTACTCACAAAGATCTGCCTGCCTCTGCCTCCCGAGTGCTGGGATTAAAGGCGTGAGCCACTAACACCTGGCTCTTTCTTACTTTTTGAAAACCAGATTATTTTTAAAGATGTATTTATTATATATACAATGTTTCTGCCTGCATGTATGCCTGCAGGCCAGAAGAGGGAACTAGATCTCATTACAGATGGCTGTGAGCTACCATGTGGTTGCTGGGAATTTTACCATGCTCTTGCCACTGAGCCATCTCTCCAACCACACTCTTTGAAAATTTTATTACATTATATTTATTCTGTGTGTGAGCATGAACACACATGTACCACAGACTGTGTAAGAATGTCAGAGGACAACATTAGAGTTCTCTCTTTCTATCATGTGTGTCCCAGAGTATGCTGAGGGCAGGTAGTGAGCAGGCAGAATATTAAGGTAATTTGGAATTGAGGAAATGAACCTGCCTCAGTCCTAGACTCCCCTAATATTTTCAGAAATGGGTCATGCCAAGGATTACAGGGATGGCACCTGCTCCCTGTGGAGCCAGGAATGTATGTAAACACATAGCAATATGAGACAAGACGGATGAGAGATATCCAGAGAGGCCACATTGGGGCTGAGCAGCCTCAAACCCTTGGGATTGAAAAAAAAGTAGGCGTAAGACAGAAGTCTCTCCCACAGCTGCCACTTATGTAGGTTCATAGGTGACAGGGACTTAGATGGAGTCATTTGACCTTGAAGCCAGAAATAAACTCCACAAAGCAAGGGTGCTGGCAACAAGAGGACAGGTGGTTAGCTGCTCCGGGACAGGCCCCTGCAGCACACTTACCCATGGCCTGCCTTCCTGTGTCTGCTGATCTCCTTCTCACCCTCAATGATCCACTGCATGATCTTCTGGTTCTTCTCTGCATCCTCTGTGGTACTGGGTACCTCAGCACTGGCATTCTTCGCAGATTCAGCCTTCTTGGTGTTTCTTTTGGAGGGTGCACTAGCTTTACCACTGTGAGATCAAGACATATGAGGTCAATCTGGCCTTCCTTGCTATTTCCTAAACCCTCAAACACAATAAGAGGGCCTGTAACCCACTGTGAAGGCAGTGGTTTCTTTGAAGGTCAGCTGTCTGGGGTTTGTTTTATTTTTATTTTTTTGGGGGGTTTGTTTTAATATGGTGAGAGAGTCATGCTGACCAGAGCCTAAGACAACTCTACAGCCTCTCCTCACCCAGTCATAGCAATGCCTGGAGCTGTCTGGCTCCTGGCCCCATTGTTGTATGACTTTTATTGGGGGGGGGGGATCAGGTCACCATAGGGGCATGGCCCTTGTGAACCACAACTTGTATAAAAGCACATACTGGAAACATGTGGGAAGGCTGGATCAAGACTCACCCAAAGGCCAAGTCCCCAGAACTGGGGGTGGTGCCTGTGCTCTCTGAATAGCTGCGGGGCTTGGCATGCCCATGTGTTTCTGGGCCCCATGAGAAGCTGCTCTGGACCCTTCGGGCAGCTTCAGCCTCCATTTGCTCCTTGGGTCTAGCTGAATTATGGTGGACATGGTGGTGGACGTGCCTATGGTGGTGCAGGCCAGCTGTATCCAGCTTCAACCCCAACTTAGGAACATGCTTCCCATGCCCGGAGGTTACACCCCCTAGTACTGCAGTCTTGGCTACATGCCCACTGTCGGGAGAGCGGTGGCCTGGACCAGGTGACTGGCAGCCAGGTGTCCTCATGACCCTTTGCACATGCTCATCCAGAATGCTCTCAGGATTCTCCTCATGAGCATCCCGCAGTCCGGAGCAGCCCATATCCACATAGCGGGGTGGGAAATGGTGCCAGGCTGGGCCAGAAGGCAGCTTGTGACTTGTCATGGGGCCAGAAGGCAGTTCACCATCCTCCCCTTCTTCTTCCTGTGGAGAAACAGCAGCACTGTTAGAACAAGGAGGAGGACAGACCTGGAAGTGAGCCACAGTCCTGACAGTCAAGCCAAGAACTTTCCTGATTGCAGTGTAGCCAAGTCAGGGAGAGGTGCTGTGCTGACTCCTGGATACCCTGTGCTTGAATCTCAAAAGGCCCAGGGAACCTGAACTGATTCTCATTCTCCCTCCCTCCCTTCCTCCCTCCCCGAGCCCTCCAGTTTTTCTTTCTTTCTTTTCTTGGGGGGGGGGGGAGTTCGAGACAGGATTTCTCTGTACTGTTTTGGAGGCTGTCCTGGAACCCCCTCTGTAGACCAGGCTGGCCTCAAACTCATAGAGATCTGCCTGCCTCTGCCTCCCGAGTGCTGGGATTAAAGGCGTGTGCCACCACCACCTGGCTCCAGTTTTTCAAGACAGGATTTCTTTGTGTAGTCCTAGCTATCCTGGAACTTACTGTGTAGACCAGACTGGACTCAACTCACAGAGATCCATCTGCCTCTGCCTGGGATCTCTGCTGGGATAAAAGGCGTGCACTACCACTGCCCACCATGTTCTTTTAGTTAATATTCTCATTCTTGATTTTCTGAAAATTACATTATTTATTTACTCATTCGTCTGTTTATTTTATATGTGTGGTTAACACCACCCAGCCTCAGTTTTGTAATAAAAATAATTTTTAAAATGGGTGATTAATCCTGTACAAAACGAGTAAAATCTACAGTAAATGTATCAATGTCTGCAAGCCACAAAATTCTATGTCTGTAGTTACATGTCCATCCACCCAACAGGAGACAGCTCAGGACAGGCCGGCTAAAGAACAAAAAAGGCTAGAGCATACATGACAGCTTATCTGAGCCAGAGGCCCTCTGGCCACAGACTATTTTCTGAGCTGATATAGGAGAATCACTCAGGGCTTTTCATTAGTATTTTCTACTAGGTCAAAAAACAATACCACTGTTCTTAGCCTTGACACTGACCTAGTCTCTTCTCTCTTCTTGAGAGCTGTGGTGTTCACTCTAGGGACACTACTTTATACCTGTTGCCCTCCTTGCCACTAAGGACTGAGTCATCCTATCTGGCCACAGCTGGCACTCCACAGAGCTAAGGCATAGACATCAGGAAATTACTAACACCTAGTCACCTCTGTCTTGAATTAGTGTTAGTCCCTTTGGAAATGGACCAGGAAATGGATTCAGGTGAACAGGACAGGATGTGCATGCCAGCCTTGGGACAAACAAGGTTCCTTGAGGAACCTGCTTTTCAGAGTCATCTGTGACCTCCATAGGGTCACCTCCATAAGGGTATCCTCACAGAAGAGAAGCAGTATCTGTGAAGTGTTCTGCTACTCAAATGAAGATGGTGATTTGGATCACAACAGGCAAATAAATTAGGACTTAGCACCTCAGAAAGGTTCTGTGTTTCATGTCAATATGGCCTCACATTTCTTTTTACAGACACCATCAGAATGCTAAAACTGTGTGGCCTAGAAGATGATTGGCTTCTGTCTGTATAGTTTCACTACCCACCAGATGCCTGACTAAACATCATAGGATTACCTATGCAATAAGGTGCCACTCTAGCTTACAGTGGGTCCATAGTGTAATGTCTCACTGTAGTCTATCAGTGTTGCATGGTGGGTAATGCTGCAATGCTGGCCATCACACAACAGCTAGCAGGTGGATGGCCATCCCAACACAGGAAAGGCTGCCTGCCAGTTTAATGAACATTTCTCCAGCTACCAAAAGGAACAGGAGAGAATGCTGGCATCAGTGACAAAATAATTTAAGAGAGAAAGAATGTGTGCATGCGTGTGGATAAGAAACAATTCATCTTAAAATATTTTCATATGAGGGCTGGAGACATAGCTCAGTGGTTAAGAAAATTAGCTGGTCTTCCCAAGTTCAATCCCCAGCAACCACATAATGGCTCATAACCATCTGTAATGAGATCTGGTGCCCTCTGCTGGTCTGCAGGGACACATGCAAACAGAACAGTATACATAATTTCTGCACAAATAAATAAATCTTAAAAAAAAAAAAAAGCCTTTTATAATAGCACAAGAAAAAAAAAAAGTACAAAAACAATGGTGTCTCAGCCAGGCAGTGATGGTGGTATACTCCTTTAATCCCAGCACTTGGGAGGCAGAGGCAGGCAAACCTCTGAGGCCAGCCTGGTCTACAGAGTGAGATCCAGGACAGCCAGGGATACAAAGAGAAACTGTCTAAAAAACAGCAAACAAAACAGTGGTTTCTCAATGAACCAAAATGAGCTCTAAGAATGCCATTACAGCTACTATAGTTTGTAGTGTCCCCTAAGTTGAGTAGGAGCCTGCACTTCCCCAACCTTCCTACCATGGTCCCATTGTGTCTTAGTTCAGTTCCGACCACCTGCCAAGGCTAGGCACACAGCCTTTTTTTTTTTTTTTTTCAAAGATTTATTTATTATTTATACAGTCTTCTTGTCTGCAGATACACCTGTAGGTAAGAAGAGGGCACCAGATCTCATTACAGATAGTTGTGAGCCATCATGTGGTTGCTGGGAATTGAACTCAAGATCTCTGGAAGAACAGCGAGTGCTCTTAAACTCTGAGCCATCTCTCCAACCGGCACACAGCCATTTTTTTAGCTTCCTGTCTTCTTCAAAAGTTGGGAGCCTAGGGAGCTTCCTCCCAGACATCTGGCAGGAAAAGGGATTGCTGGAGGGAGCACTAGGCTCAGTTAGTGGCAAAACAGAGAGGAACAAGGTGCTGAAACACAGTGACAAGAAGTCTGAGTAGGACATCTCAGAATGTCGCTGCACTAAATGCAGGACTTCCAGGCTACAGGAAACAGTGGCCTGGATATGGTCCCAGCATATAGTTCACTCACCATTCGTACACGCTTCAGCCGTTCCTCCAGCTTCTCTTCAGCTTCTCGAGTGCGCTGAACAGCTTCTAGCCGGTGAATAAGCTCTTCAGCAAACTTCTGTGGTTCTACCCGGATCTCCTTTGGCATTCGGTAAGTGCGCTGAAGAAAGACACAGCAGTCAGGAGGGCTGCCTTCACAGGGCAGTTCTGCACTTTTTACAGAGCAACACAGTGACAACCTTCTAGCAAGAGCATGTGTACAGGAATACATTTATTTCTTTGAGTGTGTGTGCAAGGACATGGTGGATATGTGCAGCATGGCACACACGTAGAGGTCAAAGCACAGGAATTTGGTTGTTTTCCCCTTCCAGGTAGGTTCTAAAGACAGAATACATGTCATCAAGTGTGGAGGCAGGTGTATTTATTCACTAAGTAAGCTTGCTAATTACATCTATTTTAAAGCAGGTGTTTATGGTTCCCTTTTACTGGGACACTAGCATCCTCATTGGCTCTCTTTTCTCCTTCACTGAGCACTGACCTAAGATGTGGACGTCTCTCTAGCCACTCATAACTATATTACTGGAGGCCTGGGCAGGGTCCTGGTAGCACAGGCTGTGGCACCTGAGTGAGCATGTGTACATGCACCCAGACAGATGGTGTTCAGTACCTTGGCCAACATGCTCTACACTGAAACTCCCAACTTGTCACAGAGAAACATTCATGACATACAGTGGGGAATGCCTGAGGCTCAATGCAAACAGCAAGAGAAACACAGGATCAAGATGAGTAAGCATAGCACTAGGAGCTCCTAGGGTAGACTTGTGGTCTTGAAGTAGCCTAATCCACAGCATTCCCAGGGCGTACGCCCGTTTGAAGGAAATCCTAGATGGCAGTGCCTGGTCCTGATGCATGGATGAGTTTAGTAATCAGGGTAGGACTGCCCTCAGGAGGGTTGGGACTCTAGGATCTGTTACAGCAATGGGAGACATAAATGCGCAATATACAGAATAAACATCATTTTCCAACCACAAACATAACTTTCCAAACTTGGGAGATGAAGGTTCAACTAAAGAGCTGAAAGACTCCAACTAAGAAATTCTGGCCTGGTGGTAGTAGTTCACGCCTTTAGTCCCAGCACTCAGGAGGCAGACAGAGGCAGGCAGATCTCTGTGAGTTCGAGGCCAGCCTGGTCTACAAAGCAAGTTCCAGGACAGCAGCCAAGACTTTCATAGAGAGAAACCTTGTCTTGGAAAACAAAAAGAAAAGAAATTCTGATGAGGCTGGGTGTGATAGTGCATTCCTTTAATCCCAGCACCCAGAAGGCAGACAGGTGGATCTCTGTGAGTTCAAGGTCACTCTGGTCTACACAGACCTACAAAGTAAGCCAGAGCTACATAGTTGCTGTCTCAAAATGACAAGAAAATCAATCAAAAGAAATGCTGATGCTCTGAAGCACCCACCCTCCCTACACAGGCATGGGTGGAGGATATTGCCACAAGCCCCCCAAGCTCTCCTAGAAGTCTTTCTGGCCAACACCTGTGTGCCAGGAACAATAATTATTCTGTGTGTCATCAATGGTCAGTGTAAGTAGAGAGAGAGAGAGAGATATGAATGCTGGCTCAAACACAGAGTCAACAACACCTTGTATTCCAGGCTCAGGAAAAGTTATTGTTATTACCCAAAAGGCAAAGCTGAGGCATCTTCTGAGCCAAGATGCTCACATGGCAGCACCCACTGCTCAGCCACAAAAAAGACAAGTTCCTTGAATTTCTTGAGTAGTAAAGCATGTGGATGGATATCTAACCATACCCTGGGGTCAGGTGACTTGCAGTGTCCAGGGCTGGGTCCCAAGTCGAAATCCATCATTTCAGAACTACTTTCCAGGAGGGAGAGCATCTCACTCTACAGGGAAATCATACAGTGAAAGGAGGGTGCGACCTGGAGGACACTTCCTGATACTGAGCATAGGAAGCCTTTTAGGCTTTAGGAGCTATCTTAGACTATCTACTGTGATGGTATCCCTTACCCCAACATCACTCAGACTGTCTGCTGTGCCCAGTGCTAAGGTGTGGTCCTAGGAAGCCAAGTGCCTCTCCCATTGATTGGTGCCTTGGTGGCCAACTCTGTGTAGGAAAACAGTTAGGCACCTGGTGAAAAGGCACAGAGCTGCTGAATATGTGGTACTTACAGGAATGTGAGGTAGAGGCACCCGCCCATTGACTTGGACACTCTCTTGCATCTCCCTTCGGTGCTGCTTACGAATCCTGTATGGGGGGATTCCATCCCTGAATAGACAAAAGACATAGCCATTAGCTCAAGGAGAAAATAAGGTACAGCAGAACACCATATACTTACCAGACCATGGTGGTCATTACTGATAGCAATGATATCCACATTATAACACCCGAAGTACATGCATACATGGGACTATATATGCACAGATACAGATTACTTACATGCATTTCATCACACACACACACACACACACACACACACACACACACACACACACACACACACACACACACCCCTCATATATGATAACAAAGCCCAGGAGCTCAGCCATGGAGTGTTCTTCCAGCTACTATTTATTCAATATTTCAATAAAGATCAACTGCCTTTACTTTATGTATCTGCATCTACAAAGTCTGAAAATTTGATAGCTAACAATCTTTTTCACATTACAAGAATTTTTATTACACACACACACACACACACACACACACACAGCATGTATATAGTTTGTGTATGTGTATGGGTGAGTACATAAGCCACAGCACATGTGTGGAGGTCAGAGAACAATTTCCACCATGTAGATTCTAGGGACCGAACACAGGTCACTGTGATTGCTTTAGAAGAGTGAAACAAACATGTAAGGCAAACTATAAACAGCCCCTTTGGTTGCTATAAACCTAAGGACTAAGGTCACTAAAAGGCCATGCTCTTGCTTGCTCATTCAAGATAGATGCTATATCCAACACCTTGTGAAATGCCCAGCCTCTGTCCCATGGTTCTGGAAGCTGCTCTAAGAATCAGTCATAGCAGCATATGGAACTAGCAACTCAGTAAAGACAAACTGACTAATGAAAGTGCTGGGTCCTCTCACTACAGCTCTCTGGTTACATGAAAACAGGTGGTGGGGGGACTGCAATCTCCATGTTGAATGGGATGGGTTTTTAAACCATCTGGCTAATCAGAGCCCACAGGGAAGTTAAGGTACGTGGTCTGTGTACCCTGTCCCCCTTGAGGAAGCGGGAACGATCAACAGCAACAGAACCCCAACAGTACTACCCTTGGCAGCAGGAAAAAGACACAGCCCCAATCAGGGGAGGGTTGCCCTGGCAACCTGCCCAGGTGCTTGGTGTGCCTGGGCAAGAGGGTTGTATTACAGTGTTTTTCCTTTTACAAATGCAAAGGGGACATAGAGGATGGAGGAATGGGAGTTTAAAATTCATATGACTTGGATTCCCAGGGACTCAATATAGTAGGTGGCCTAAAGCCAACAGCTGAAACCTGTTTCTTCTATACTTAGACACAACACTTTAAAATCCCCAGCCTCTGGGGCTTAGGCTTGTCCTCAAAATCTACATCTAAGGATGGGTGGCATACTAAGAAACACCTTGTTGAACAGTTGTGTGATCCAACTGTGGCTCCTACATGAGAAACTCATGAGCTATCCCAGCAGATATAGTGAGAAGCAGCATTTCTTTTTTTTTTTTTTTTGCCTCAGATTTATTTTCAAGCATAGGTGGCAATTTGTACCCCAAATTATTAAGTCTCCCAATAAAATCCAAGATGAATAGATTGTCATAGAAAAATTGCCTATGCTTGGGGCTGTGGACATAGCTCAGCTGACAGAGTGGCTGCCTAGCATGAATGAAGACATGGGGTCTAACCCTAGCACTCCATTAACCAGATAGAATGGTACATCCCTATAACCTTGGCACCTGGCAGGTGGAAGCCTGCCTTGTTTACATGAGGCGCTATTATTTTTTTATTTTTGACTGTGCTATGCATTTTTCTCCACTCCCTGTCCCTCTCCCCATCCACTCTCTACACCCCCCCCCACACACACTTCCAATTTACTCAGTAGGTCTTGTCATTTCCCCTTCCTAGGCAGATCCATGGATGTCTCTCTTAGGGTCACGAGGCTCTGTCCTACCCCTGAAACAAAAATCATCTACATGTATTTTAAGTTTCTCCATTTGGGTAATGTGTTCTTTTCTTAAGAAAATATTCAGAGGTTGCAGAAAAACTATGCTAGAGGTGAAGTCTCATCAATCCCATGGGATGGGGAGGACCAGGTGCTACAGTCACAGCTTGCTGTCTTCTTCTGATAGGGCCATGCCTGGCAACCACTCTGAATGTGAGAGGTCATAAAAAACTCTAGGAACTTCAAAAAAGTGTTGAAAATGCCAACATTCAAAGATTCAAATGAAAACACAGACAAGTGTGGTAGTGCACACCTTTAATCCCAGCACTAAGGAGGCAGAAGCAGGTGGATCTCTAAATTCAAAGCCAGTCTGGTCTATATACTGAGTTCCAGGCCAGGAAGGGCTATAGACTAAGACCCTGTCTCACAATTAATTAATTGAAAGAGAATAAAACAAGACATTCCTCAGATATAACAAAAATCAAAGAGACAGAGGCCATGTTGGTGTCACTACCACATGGTTATTTTGAATAGAAAAATGAAACAGCCCAATATATGTCACACAGCACTGGCCAAATTGGGTTCTGAGAAGAAGATGGCATGCTCTTATTTTTAAGTCAGGTGTTGGGAGAATGTCTAAGGGCAGGCAGATGAAAAGAACCAATCACAAAACTGGTATAAGCCGAGGGTGGTGGTGAATGTCTTTAATCCCATAACTCAGGAGGCAGAGGAAGGCTGATCTTGGTGAGCTGAGGCCAGCCTGGTCTACATAGTGATTTCCAGAATAGCCAAGGCCACAGAGAAAGACCTTGTCTCCAAACAAAACAAAACAAACAATAAAAAAAAACAAACAATTGTCTAATATGACTGTAACAAATACTTCAGGAATATAAAGGGGAAGCATCCTTCAAAACTACATCCAGTAGATGGAGGTGAGTGCCTGACAAGTGGCCCAGCTATGCTGGGGACAGAGAAGCTGGTGTGGAGATGGAAGAAGGGAACAGAATCAAGATGAAGTATCTCAGTCCTGGACAACTGGGCTTCCCAAACACTCCTCCTGGGTCTCTGGCTCTGTCCTTTTGACCTGCTGACTGGTCTGGCTGAGATGTTAATTTGGCTTCTAGAGCCAAACTACTACTACTTCCTAAAAACTACTCCAGAATTTTGAATAAAGACAGCAAAATTTCAAACTTTTAGCCTTCTTCTTTTTTTTTTTCAATTTACTTACTTTTATTTTATGTGCATTGGTGTTTTGCCTGTATGAGGATGAAGGATCCCCTGAAACTAGAGTTACAGATAGTTGTGAGCTGCCATATGGGATCTGGGAATTGAACCTGGGTCCTCTGGAAGAGCAGTCAGTGCTCTTAATTGCTGAGCCATCTCTCCAGCCCCAGCCTTGTTTTCTTGTAATGCTTTACCATCATAAATAGTATTATGTGTTTCAAACTTGTGATTTTTTTTTTCTCCCAAGACATGGTTTCTTTGTGTAGCCCTGCCTCTGCCTCCCAACTATTGGGATTAAAGGTATGCACTACCACTGCACCAGCTCAAACTTGTTTTTATTTGTTGAGTTAATTATGAATTAATATGACTGTAACAAATACTTCAGCAAAATCAGTGTGGAATGTATTCATTGAACAAGTATTAGGCCCCTCAAGCCTAACTAGGCATGGCTTTGGACACAGCAGTGAACAATAGCAAAAACATTATTTGATAAGCTTACTTGAAAAAATATTCCTGCTTTAAAAATACACTACTTTAAAAAATTTACATTCTAGGGCTGGAAAGATGGCTCAGAGGTTAAGAGCACTGGCTGCTCTTCCAGAGGTCCTGAGTTCAATTCCCAGCAACCACTAGATGGCTCACAACCATCCGTTATGAGATCTGGTGCCCTCTTCTGGTGTGCAGATATACATGGAAGCAGAATGTTGTATACATAATAAAATAAATAAAATCTTAAAAAAAAATTTACATTCTAGGCACTCGGTAGGCAGATGCAGGAGGATCTCTATGAGTCTGAGACCAGCATGGTCTACAAGAGCTAGTTCCAGGACAGCCTCCAAAGCCACAAAGAAACTCTGTCTGGGGGGGGGATGGGATTACATTCTAGGGTTGGGCAGCTAGCATGTAATTAGAAAGGCCATAGTAAGGAGGGTGGTGGTGGCACATATCTTTAATCCCAACACTTGGGAGGCAGAGGCATGAGGATCTTTGTGAGTTTGAGGCCAGCCTGGTCTACAGAGTGAGTTCCAGGACAGTCAACCAGAAAGTCTGTCTTGGGGGGGGGAGGGAGAGAGCGAGAGAGGGAGGGAGAGAGGGAGGGAGGAAGGGAGGGAGGGAGGAGAAAAGAAGAGGAGGAAGAGGAGGAGGAGGGGGAGGAGGAGGAGGAGGAGGAGGAGGAAGGTCACAGTCCCAAAGCAGTTATACTAAATACTTTGAAAGCTATTACTTGTATCCCTAAGACTTTTATATAATGAGTAATTAGAAACTGGCTCCAACTGGGCAGTGGTGGCGCACGCCTTTAGTCCCAACACTCAGGAGGTACAGGCAAGCAGATCTCTGAGAGGCCAGACTGGTCTACAGAGTGAGCGCCAAGACAGCCAGGGCTAATACACAAAAACCCTATCTTGGGAAGAGGAAGGAAGAAAGGAAGAAGGAAGGAAGGAGGGAAGGAGGGAGGGAGGGAAGGAGGGAAGGAAGAAAGGAAGGGGCTTCTGCTGGTATCAGTGTTATTCAATATATGTGAATCGTCTACAATATTTAGGGAATATTCTCCTTTATCATTAGGCCATTAGATTTGGTATACTGCCAAGAGTTGTGTCTTCATGATAGTGCTGCATTTATTTAAATAATTTTTTGGGGGGTGAAAGTGAAGCATATAGATTAGAACATAGGAATGAGATGACACTATAACCAGATTATGTGACCTGCTGTGCTGCTAAGTTTCTCTAAGAAATGCTTACTTAATGAAAACAAAAATAAAACTATACAACTACACACACACTAAACAGTGGTTTAGATCCATCAATGCAAAGTGGGGAGCTGGCTCAGTTGTAAAGTGCTTGCTACAACAACATGATTCCCTAGCATCTACTTTAAAAATGAAACAAAAGTGGACATGTAGTGTATGCCTATAATACTAGCATCAGAAGGTCCCTGGTACTCCCTGGTCAGCTAGTTTTACTGAATCAGTGACCTCTGGCTTAGTGTCAACAAGATTACTCAGTGGATAAAGGCCCTTTGGAGTGCAATAGGTGTGCAGGCTTGATGATCTAAATTCAATCCCTGGATCCCACAAGGTAATAGGAGAGAACCAACTCCCTATAGTTGCCCTCTGACCTCCACATGTGCTACAGCACATGCACACCTACATTCTCTTTTCACACTCAGAAAATGATAACTTTTTAAGAGTTTTAGGGGTCTGTGGAGTCAGCCCTGTGGTTGAGAGCACTTGTTCTTCCAGAGGATCTAGCATCCACATGGTGGCTCAAAATCATCTGTCCAGGGCACCAGACATACAAAACATACATGCAAGCCAAGTGGTGGCACACGCCTTTAATCCCAGCATTCAGGAGGCAGAGACAGGTGGATCTCTGTGAGTTCAAGGCCAGCCTGGTCTATAAATCAAATTCCAGGACAGCCAGAGATGTTATACAGAAAAATTCTTTCTTGAAAAAAAAAAAAAAACAAAAAACAAAACCAAAACCAAAAACAACCTCCCACAAAACCAAAACATATAAAACAATGTTAACTGTGTGTGTGTGTGTGTGTGTGTGTGTGTGTGTGTGTGTGTGTGTGTGTGTGTGTGTGTGTCTGCCCACCCCTTTAAAGACAGGATCTTACTATGTAGCTCTGGCTGTCCTGGAACTCACTCTGTAAACCAGGCTGGCCTCAAACTCACAGAGCTCTACCTGCCTCTACCTCCCAGGTGCTGGGATTAAAGGAATGTGGCACTACACCTGGCTGAGATAGATAGATAAGATAGATAGATAGATAGATAGATAGATAGATAGATAGATAGACAGACAGACTGACTGATTTTAATTTTAAATAAGGAGGAGAGCAACAATAAAAAACACCCAATATTGACCTCTGGCTTTTACATATACACAATTCACACATACATACCAGATCCACCAGCGGACAACACTCTTCTCATTTACACCCACCAATTTCCCAACTTTTCATACAAAAAGACACCAGGCAGGGCAGAACTTCTGAGGTGGGCCAAGAACCCTGTTGAGGACCCTATGCAGTCATGAAATAAGAGATGTCTAGTGGCCATTAGAAGACTTGCTCCTGGTCACTGGTAATGAGCAAAGACTTACTCTAACACTAGGGTGTTTTTGGAGGAAGCCCCAGGCATAGGGGCAAACTCAGACTAAGCATGACTAAGTCAAAACCCCAAGAAACGAAAAAAATGTGTTATACCATTCAATTACTTATTTAATTAATACACACCCGATTCCCAAAAAGCCACCGGCAGAAGATGGTTCATAGATAGGTCCATTCCTACAAGGGCTTCTGGAAACGTGACCACACCAGACAAAACAAGTTCCTAATTGTGACCACCGTATCAGGGAAGTGGAGGCTCAGATTTGTCTCCATGGCTTGGAACTCGGGCACTCAGAGAACTGGGAACTGGTCTTAGCACAGTCCAGCTCCCCAGGACTACTCATGATACACAAGATTCCATATTACGGGGTGGTGGCAGCACAGGACTTTAATCCCAGCACTTGGGAGGCAGAGGCAGGTGGACCTCTGTGAGTTTGAGGCCAGCCTGGTCTACAGAGACAGTTTTAGGACAGCCAAGGCTACACAGAGAAACCCTGTCTCAGGAAACAAAACAAAACAAGATTTCATATTATAAAATGGTATGGGGGCAGAACAACATGGGCAAAAAACACATTTATGCAGTCTGCTGGATTCCAGGACTGTCCCCTGCCCTGCCCTGGAGAGAAGACTGCCTGTCTGACTGTTCCCTGGGCCTGTCTTCCCAGTGAAACTTATCCTTTGTGGCTAGGAGAAAATGAACCTCCAGTTTCTAGCTGGCAGCTCTAAATCTTGAGACCTCTGGTCTCAAAAGCTACAAGTAGCCTTGGCCTCCAAGAGAGGAAGCTAATACAAACTTCAACTCTAGCTTGAATTCTGTTCCAGGATTTTTAAACAATTTTGCTGTTGTGCTGGAGACTAAACCCAGGGCCTCCATGAATTACCCCTTGGCCCTGGGGCTAGGTTTTGAAGAATACTCATAGGGCAGTCTGTCCTCTTTCTTTAGGGTTTTTATTTTGACAGTCTCATTCTATAGATCAGGTTGGCAAATCTCCTGCTTCAGCGTCCCAAGTGTTGGGCTTACAAATATATGCTACCATGGCCAGCTTTTTGTTTGTTTCTTAGGGATAATGAAGTAAAGCTTCAAGAGAATCAATCAGTAAGAATCAGCTAGCGGGGTCAGAAAAGAGCACTGAAGAATACAGGCAGCAAGCATGGGACTTACACACTACTGTCCGTAAGGGATAGGGTGTCAGCATCACTGGACAGGCTCTGCTGTTCACTGTCATTGGCGCTGGTGGCTGGGGCCAGGGCATAGCCAGAGTTGACATAGTAGGGGTTGACAGGCTCCCTCCAAGATCCATACCTGTGAATAAGAAAGGCATATGAGTGGCAGCAGAGCAAATATTCTCCTATTTTAATATACACTGTTGGTTATCTGGATAACCGCATGAGAAATTCAGAGAAAAACAGCAGAAAAGTCATGTGTCACCATCTCCTTGCTCCTCTCATCATTCCATTCTTCCCAATTTGAAGAGAAAGGATTAAAGAGGGTCTAAGCCCTGGCATCTTTCCAGATGTTTACTATTTTTTGAAAGGGATTTAAGTATACACACAGAATCTCATCTGGGTAACAGACAATACTCCATCTTTCTCCTGAAGAGCACAAACAGAAAGGATCCATGTTCCTTGTTACAGTATAAAGTAACCCACTTCTGGCCCAACCCAATAGGTACTTCTGGAGCAGCCATCCAGAGCCACCAGGGCTCTAACTCATGTCCTTGAGCTCTGGACATCAATGATACTGAAGACAAAACACACTGATGAAATCTGCTGCTGGGTAGGTTTGGGGAGGTAGGTCAAAGCCCCACTACTAGGAGTAGCAGAACCCAGCTGCAGCTACACAATTGGCCAAAAAACCCAAGATACTTAATCTTCATTTTTTTCTAAGGACAATTTTGGGTACCTGTCGTTTGTTTTTCTCTTCATCTCTTTATAGCATCTGGTCCTTGCCTACTACTAAGTGATTTGTAAATTTGTAAGTTTTCAAATTAAAAAAAATTATTTTAGCTGGGTATTGTGGCATGTGCCTTTAAGCTCAGAACTCACACGGCAGAGGCAGGTTGATTTCTTGTGAGGTTTTTTTTTTTTTTTAGATTTTATTTATTTATTATGCATACAACATTCTGCTTCCATGTGTATCTGCACACCAGAAGAGGGCACCAGTTCTCATTACGGATGGTTGTGAGCCACCATGTGGTTGCTGGGAATTGAACTCAGGACCTCTGAAAGAACAGTCAGTGCTCTTAACCTCTGAGCCATCTCTCCAGCCCCTCTTGTGAGTTTTAAACCAGCTTGGTCTTTTACATAGCACGTTTCTTGCCAGTCAGGGCTACAAAGAAAGACTGTCTCAAAAATAATAAAGATTGCCAAGTGGTGGTTGCACAGGCCTTTTATCCCAGCACTAGGGAGGCAGAGACAGGTGGATCTCTATGAGTTTAAGGCCAGCCAGGTCTACAGAGCTAGTTCCAGAATAGCCAGGCTACACAAAGAAATAGTTTCAAAAAAAAAAATAGAAGCAAATAAAAAATATTTTATGTGTAGAGTGTTTGGCCTATATGCATGTAAGTGTACTACCAGCATGTCTGGTGCCCACAGAAGCTAGAAGAAGGCACTGGATCTCCTGGAGCTAGAGTTATAGACAGTTGTGAGTTGATATTTAGGTGCTCCAAAGCTACATGGAGAAACCCTGTCTCAAAAAACAAAAACCAAAAACCAAAAAAAAAAAAAAAAAAAAAAAAAAAGTATGCTGGGCAGTGGTAGTGCATGCCTTTAGTCCCAGCATTCAGGAGGCAGAGGCAGACAGATCTCTGTGTGTTTGAGGTCAGTCTGGTCTACAGAACGAGACACAGGAAAGGCTCAAAAGCTACAGAGAGAAACCCTGTCTCGAAAAACAAAAAAGATTAAATTTTAAACTTGTTAGCTTTCTGATTTGATCTCTGCCCTCCAGACTGTCAACACTTTCCTATTCAATAATAGCAACATACCACAGTCCAGCAGGGTAGAAAATTCCTTGAGCATACTCAACTGCCTCCCATCCCACAGCCTGGTGCACACCCTCTCTACCTTCCTTCCTTTTCCAGTCCCAGGTATATAATTCATATGTGTGGTAAATCTGTGTTCCATGAAGAGCATATCTGCTATATATATTCAATCCCTAAGATCCAAAGAGATGGAAAGAAAAGAACAACTCAGATGAGAGAGAACAAAAGAGGAGGGGAGCTACCAATTGCCCACACCATCTACAATTTCCATACATCAGCACTGGCTCTGAGGAATCACTCTGCCAGCCATCTAGCCCACTCTTGATGGGGGATGTCCTTCTGTATATATGTTTCTTTTATTGGTTGATGAATAAAACACTGTTTGGCCAATAGCCAGTAGAGGCAGGAAGGCAGGCGGGGCTAGGAGACAAGGAGGATGCTGGGGAGAGAGACAGAGAGGCACAGGAGAGGATGCCATGTAGCCGCCAAAGGAGTAACAGGTCCGAGCCTTTTCTGGTAACACAAGATCACATAGAAATACATAGTTTATAGAAATGGGTTAATAATTAAGGCAGGGCCAGCCAATAAGAAGCCCTAGCTGTCGGCCAATAGTTTAATAATTAATATAGCATCTGTGTGCTTATTTGGGGCTGACGGGGTGGCAGGAGCTGGTGGGACAAGAAAACTACTGCAACAACTCTACTGAAAACAGACACACCATTTGGCTCATGTGATAAGGAGTGCTCTGTCAATGATGTGCAAGAATGTCACAGAGAGGTGGAAGGACCATCCCTACAACAGCTGGGAACCAGAAAGAGGACTGGGTATGCCTGAAAACAATGTGTGTGCACCTGTGCATCTGCACAAGGACACACAAGACACATGAGGCTCCTCAAATTCCTCTTTCAAAGTTCTGTAGCTTTTATTCTTCCTATTTATTTATTTATTTTGTTGTTGTTTCTTTTTTCCCTCAAGACAGGGTTTTTCTGCGTAGCCCTGGCTGTCTTGGAACTCACTCTGTAGACCAGGCTGGCCTTGAACTCACAGACAACTGCCTGCCTCTGCCTCCTGAATGCTGGGATTAAAGGGAATTAAAGGCATTCACCACCACTACCCTGGTATTGGGGGGAGTGTGGGTGAGACAGGATTTTTATGTAGTCCAGGCTGACCTCAAATTTGCTTTGTCGCAAAGGATGACCTTTAAATTCCTAACCCACCTACAAGTGTGTGTGTGTGTGTGGTGGGAGGAGGAGTTGTAGGTGTGTATCACCATAGTCAGCTCTCTGCACGTTTCAATGTTCTCAAAATAAAAACCTAATGGGATCCTGAAAACATGCCCAATTTATTCCTGACAAAAGTACAAAAACAAATTTATGGAGAAAAGGTAGTCTTTTCAATAAATAATGCTATGGCACCTACACATGCAGAAACACAAAGAATGCACTTTGATTCGCATCTCACATTTCACACCAATTCAACCTCTGTAGCTTCTGGATATTTTCAGCCTGAGCCACAAGGATGCTCCAATATGTGTATTCCTGGTGCCTACAGAGGCCGGAAGAGAGTATTGTATCTCCTGAAATCGAAGGTACGGGCGGTTAAGAACTACTGCCTGATGCAGGTGCTGGGAACCAAACCCACATTTGGTACTTCTATGGCATCTCAACCCCTGGTTCATTTGTCTCCCAGCTAGAAGCTACTTGGTGTCTAAATGCCCTTCAGGGTTCCTAGGACATTTTCTAACATGGGTCAATGAAAATACTTATCTTGGGGCTAGGGAGATAGCTCAATTATAAAATGACTGCTGTGTAAGCATGAGGACCTGAATTTAATCACCCACTGCACATACATAAAGAGCCAGGGATGAAACTGGGCATGGTGGCGTATGTCTTTAATCACAGCACTCAGGAGGCACAGACGGGAGGCCAGCCTGGCCTACATAATGAATTCCTGGGTAGCCAGGACTACAAAGAGAGACCCTATATCCAAAAATGGGGGGGGGGGGCTGAGATGTGGCTCAGTGCCAGAGGACTTAGACATATGAAGAGATGCATATATTTTAATTAATTATTTATAATTATATGGTGGGTGTTTTGCCTGCATGCAAGCATGTGAACCACATGAATGCCTGGTGTCTGTACTAGTCGAAAAGGGGTGTCAATTCCCTAGAACTGCAGTTATAAATGGTTATAAGTTGCTATGTAGGCACTAGGAATTGAACCCAGGTCCTCTACAATACCAGTTAATACTCTTCTTTAACAGCTGGGCCATCTCTCCAGCTTAATTTTTGGTTTTGAGACAAGGCTTTACTATGCAGCCCAAACTGACCTCAAACTCACATTTATCCTTCTGCCTCAGTCTCCTAAGAGGTATGTACTACCAAGCCCAGCTTGAAGCACTAGTTTCTGTTGTTGGATTGTTTTGTTCTTTCTTTCTTCTCTCCAGTGTTGAAAGCAACCACTTAATTCCATCCCAGTCTCCTGAAGAAGCAACCTAATACCCACATGTAGGGGCAAGGGTTGTACCAGCTTTAATTTGTTGTGGCAGATGATGGAATACTCCTCAAAGTCAGAGACTTTGAAGTCCTCTCCTGATAGCTGATGGGGAATGTACTATGTATGTTTATCTTTTTGATTGTTAAATAAAATACTGTTTGGCCAATGAGACAGCAAGTAGACAGGACTAGGAGTCAAAGAGGATTCTGGGAAATGTAGTAGAGACGTGATGATCCAGACAGGAAATGACATAACAAGGAGACTCATATTTAAGTGAAGGAGAAACAGGAAGGGCCCTTTTTCCCGTTCGCCTCCTCCAGTGGCAGGATATGAGCCACCGGCAAGGAGGGACGCCAATAAGGCGTCCGATAAGTCAAGTCTTATAAAATATATAGATTTATGATAATTAAGACTGAGCTAACAGATGAAAAATCCTAGTCATTGGCCAAGCAGCTTTAAACCTAATACAAGTTTCTATGTATTTATTTGGGCCTAACTTGGGCAGGCGGCTAGCGCAGAGCACACACGTGGCGGTGGGGCGCAGCAGCTTTTGGCAGAAAGATTTATCATAACAGATAGCCTTGGCCAGAATCCTGCTTCAGTTGAGTCCTGCTAGACTAACCTTGTTGCCCAAAATGGGCAGAGGTCAAGAGCCAGCAAATGTATTCTCTCAAAGAGCGCGTTCCTACTGTCCCAGCTCCTTACCCGGGTGCCTAGGGGCAAATCTGTATTAAACCAGGTGGGTCATACTGGGTTGAACAGATAACTGTGGGCTGGAGAAGATGATCTAACTCTTAGGACCCCACTCCAACTCCCACCCCCAGTCCTTTATCTTTGGCCATCTATGTCCAAGAGACCCAACTCAAACTGTATGAGTTGCTCCAATAATTGTTGGCTCTTTGTGACATCCATTGAGTGTAGACATCATTGGTGAGGAGATGTCTTAGCACGGTACAGAAACCAGCGGTGAAGCCAAATAGGGAACAGGCAAGTAGACTGACCATGCCCCACTACCTAAAGGCCACTGTCTCCAGACTTGTTCCTGAATTTCATCATTTATCCTTCCTAACTTTGGTAAGAGACTAACTACCCTCAGCTGCATTCCCAACCTCAACACCAGTTTGCATCTTGCCCTGAGAACAGCAAACAGCACATATAAGGTGCACATTCAGAAATAATGAGCACTCTTCTCCCAGGTGCAGAATCACTAATCCCAGGGCTGGAGAGATGGCTCAGAGGTTAAGAGCACTGACTGCTCTTCTAGAGGCCCTGAGTTCAATTCCCAGCAACCACATGATGGCTTACAACCATCCATTATGAGATCTGGTGCCCTCTTCTAGTGTGCAGATAAACATGGAAGCAAAATGTTGTATATGTATACATAATAAATAAAATCTTTTAAAAAAAATAACTAATCCCATAGAGCTTCACTCCTTTCCCAGAGGCAGTGACAGGAGCCCACCCTGATGATATCCATACAATGACTCAGACAATCTGTGGCCCCACCACAATGAAGAGATAGATGAAGGCAACTGACGTACAAGAACAGAAGGCATTACAGCATATCATTAATGTTTCAACACTGTCCACTCATGAATAATAGCATCCCACCAATGCTCAAAGGTATATCCACTCACAGACAAGAACATGTTGTTGCTAGGGGTGTTGGTGCACACCTTTAATCTCAGCACTTGGGAAGAAGAGGCAGGTGGATCTCTATGAGTTCGAGGCCAGCCTGGTCTACAAAACAAGTTCCAGGACAGCCAGGGCTACACAGAGAAACTCTGTCTCAAGAAAACCAAAAAGGAAGTCAGGCCATGGTGGTGCATGCCTTTACTTTTGGCACTCAGGAGTTCGAAACCAGCCTGGTCTACAGAGCGAGTTCCATGACAGGCTCCCAAAGCTACAGAGAAACCCTGTCTCGATAAACCAAAAAAAAAAAAAAAAAGAGCAAGTTGTGATATTCTGATCTTGTCTACCCATGAATGACAACTGCCATCTACCCATGTCATGATGCATACCCACTCATTGACGGCAGTGACATGTCTGGGTTCTGATTATGTCCATCTCATTAGATCACCATGACAGTGACACCAATGTATCTTTCACTCCACATTCCCTTTGGAGAAAGAGACTAGTTTCCCAAGATAACTCCTCTTCCAAGAGTTGTTATCTTCTCACACTAGGCTTCAGAACTACAGAAGAATCAGTGAAGATGGTACTAAAAGGGTGAGTGGGAACATCTCACTCTAAATTACTGTCTTTATAAAATGCAAAACACCGGCCCACAAACAAGATCATCTTGGACATATCTGCACTGTGTAAATACAGCTACTTACAGAACAAGCATCTCATCTCTGCTCCTAAAGGAAAAAGAATAGCCCGTGAAATGCAATACACACCAGCCTCCAACTGTCACAATCTCTTCATCTCCTATATGTAAAATCAGGAATTCAGCCTCTACCTCCACCTGTGAGGATTACAGTCACCAGTACCTACACCAGTAATACATAAGTCTGTCAGATGTCAGAACCCTTG
Organism: Cricetulus griseus; assembly: GCF_003668045.3. Lineage (NCBI taxonomy): Eukaryota > Metazoa > Chordata > Mammalia > Rodentia > Cricetidae > Cricetulus > Cricetulus griseus. The sequence continues at coordinate 45,796,409 of NC_048600.1, read as the reverse complement.
GAGGCAGATGCAGGTGACATTAGAAGCTAGAGCAGCCTGCCATTCACTGTGGACCCACTTTGCAGCTTGATTGAGCTAGACACCACCTAACCGAAGCTCTATGAATCCCACAGGATATTAAGACATGAAAAGGGGCTGGAGAGATGGCTTAGAGGTTAAGAGTACCGACTGCTCTTCCAAAGATCCTGAGTTCAATTCCCAGCAACCACATGGTGGCTCACAACCATCCGTTATGAGATCTGGTGCCCTCTTCTGGTGTGCAGATATACATGGAAGCAGAATGATGTATACATAATAAATAAATAAAATCTTAAAAAAAAAAGACATGAAAAGATGAAAGAGTAAGTCATCAAGTGGAAAGGATGGGCCCTTATGGACTACTTAGGAGGTTGCCACATGGGTTTACTCCCAGGCAGGCATTATGTTTATTCTTACGATTTGCTGATGCACCCACTCTGAACTACACAACATATCAAATGTTCTTTATAGTTGAAATCAAGGAGTAAGAGCAAAGAGGGTACATGACCCACATACTCTGCAAATGCAGCAAATGGAATGATTACACTTCCACAACAGAAGTGCCCTTTAAGAATTCTAACCAAACCTCTTGTTACCACCAAATCACCATTTGCTCATTGTAAAGCAGAAACAGCAATGGTTAGCCAGGTGTGGTAGTGCAGGCCTTTAACGCCAGCACTTGGGAGGCAGAGGCAGATGTAGAGGCAGGATGACCTCTGTGGGCCAATGCCAACCTGGTCTACATAGTGAGTTCCAGGCCAGCTACAGTTACAAACTCTATCTAAAATTTAAAAGGGAAAGGAAGGAAAGAGGGACAATAGTAGATTCACTGTAGGATTTCTGAGCATCTTAATGAACAATACTCACAACGTTTGAGGATGGGTTCAGCATGCAATGCAGAAGAACCTCAATGTAGACTACACTGTCTCTGGCCCAGTATCCCACACATCAGTTGGAAGGAGAAAAGGGTGAGGTTGGCTACTGGTCACAGCTAAATAACACAAATGTGCAAAAGATTCTTAAGTCGGGGGCTGGAGAGATGGCTCAGAGGTTAAAATCTTAAAAAAAAAAAAAAAAAAGATTCTTAGCCAGGCGGGGGGTGGTGTATGCCTTTAATCCCAGCACTTGGGAGGCAGAGGCAGGCCTGGTCTACAGCCTGGTCTACAAGAGCTAGTTCCAGGACAGCCTCCAAAGCCACAGAGAAACCCTGTCTCGAAAAACCAAAGGGGGAAAAAAAAAAAAAAAAAAGATTCTTAAGTCAGAACAACAGACCCACAGGGCCCAAGGACTAGTGATTTTATCAGGGCTCTACAAAAGAGAAAGTAAAGTGGGCAAGTGAGGGCCATGTCTGACATTATGTCCTCTCCACCCCAATTTCTACACATTCCAGTGTTAACCAAATCAGCAAATATTTAAAGTAACAGCTAAAGAGTAAGCAAGATAGCATAGATGTTAAAAGTGCCTGCTGCCAAATCTGTTCAATCATCGGACACACGTGGGAGGAAAGAACTGACTAGTGCAAGTTGTTCTCTGATGACACATGTGGACCATGCATGACGTGCACACGCACGAACACATGCACACACACACAAATGCACAAAAACATATGTAGTGAATAATACAGATCTTAATCTCACTGTTGAATTAAAAACTAGACTACGTATGTATTAAGAAAATTCTAGAGGAATCCAGGCTATACATTGTTCTCTCTGGGTGCTAAGGATAGACACCTCGTTTACCTTTGCTCTTTCTTTTCTGCAGCAAAACTATGTCTCCGTGTAGCTCTTAATATCAAAGAAAAAAAAACTATGGTCTAATGTATACAAAGAGGAATTTGAAATGAGAAAGCTCTGCAAACCACACATAGGACTTTCCAGTCAGGGCTCAAGAGCTGTGAAGTCCTAGAACTAGAGAGTCCCTTCCTTTCTGCTTGCACCTGAGTGACTGCACATCTTCCATCAGATGTCCTCAAGGTCCTTACTTGCAAGCCTGGACTCATATAAATAGTTTCAGAATACTTCTATAGATGTACACAAATCTGATAAAGAAACACTCTAAAAGTGGAATGTCTGAGTATTGATGTAAAATTGTAATCTCACCACACAGGAGGCTGAGGTAGGTAATAAGACCCTGTCTTAAGAGGCAAAAGGTGTCATGTGATAAACAATGTTGTGTGGAAATGTCAGCCCCTCACTTTAGCCATGACCTAATAAGCAGGTATCTCAGTGGACTGTTAGATGCAGACTTATGTCAATTCTTCACAAACTCAAGATAGTCAAATAAGCACTATAAAGTAGCATTACTAAAGAGCTTCAACTTTGGGGTACATGTAAATGCTATGTTCATCCCTTTTGCTTTTATTATTATCATTGTTGTTATTTATTTTTGTTTTGTTTTTAAGACTGGATTTCTCTGTGTAGCCCTGGCTGTCCTGGAACTCACAGAGATCTGCCTCCCAAGTTCTGGGATTAAAGGTGTGTGTTACCACACCCAGACTGTATCCACCATTAACTCAAAGACAGCCATGATGTGGTACCTTCATTCAGATCATTGACCTTAAAGAAACCAGTGTGTATGTATGTGTAGCAGAACTTGTGAAAATTGTAAATACTTTGCATTTATGAACTTTGTCAAGGTCAAAATGTACTTATAGGCACTAAGGAGCCAGCTCAATGTAAAGTGCTTGGCATTTAAGGAACTAAGTTCAGATCCCTACCTGAGAAGAAAACAAACAAATCAGGACTGGAGAGATGGCTTAGTGGTTAAAAGTATTCACTGTTCTTATAGAGAACCTGGGTTTGGTTTCCATCATCCATATGACAGTTCACAACACTCACTTTCCAGAAGATCCAACACCCTTTTCTGACCTCAAAGGGCTCTTTTATAATGTGGTACACATACATACACTCAAAATTGTCTGGAGCCAGCTTTGGTTCAGATACTGATAAAAAACACCAGATCCTTTCTGATAATTTAGCTGCACCCTTTCACCCATCTGCTGGTTTAGTTTACCTCGCATCTAAACTAGAAGTTTAAAGTAGAAAACTATTAACAGCTAAGTTTGCCTACAGATGTGACAAAGTCATGTGTCTGTTAAACTTTAAAATAAAATAAACAGGATGGCTGGGCATGGTGGCACATGCCTTTAATCCTAGCACTTGAGAGGCAGATGCAAATGAATCTCTGTGAATTTGAGGCCAGCCTGGTCTTCAGAGAGAGTTCCAGAACAGCCATGGTCACACAAAGTAACCCTGTCTTGAAAAACCCAAACAAACAAACAAACAAACCAAAAACAGAATGTAAAACATAGAGATGAATGCATCCATGATCTCTGTTGAAAATTAGACAAATGTTGATGTCAAATGGCACATGACATTAAGAAGTACTCTTTTGATTATTTGGAAAAAGAGGAAGGAGCCTCTTTTTAGAGTTTTAGAGTATGTTTAGAGTTATAAAAACTGTTCTCTGCACCCAATCAACTCACCCTCTACTCTGAGCTATCCTGACATCTAACTTTGCACGATTTTTTTTTTTTAAAGATTTTATTTATTCATTATGTATACAGTCTTCTGCCTGCATGCCAGCAGAGGGCACCAGATCTCATTCAAGGCAGTTGTGAGCCAGTATGTAGTTGCTGGGAATTGAACTCAGGACCTCTGGAAGAACAGTTAGTGCTCTTAACCGCTGAGCCATCTCTCCAGTCCAATTTGCAAGGTTATAAAACTGTTTTCACTACTGAGTCTGTGGTGCTCTTATTAAAGTAGGGGGTCTTTGGTCCTCACACCTAATAGTCATGTTAATGTCAGGTGGATGGAGTGTCCCCCCTATAATCCTAGTGCTAGTGGAATCAGCAAATGATGGGTTCAAGTGGGAAACCCTGTCTCAATATATGTAGAAGAAAGAAGACATCTGACAATCTCTGATCCCACAGACACACCTGAACATATACACAAATCATGCATGCACACATACAGTGTACACATATACATACACACAATAAAGAAATAACATTTTTAAATGGACAGCTATATGGGCTCAATGTGCTCTACCCTGAGTTTCTGCTTTTCTGAGGCCATGTGTATTGTTTACCTTGGCCTCTAGTGGCCAGAAAATAGTCTACTGCCAGGAAAGAAAATAATTTTCTTTCTTTCTTTCTTTCCTTCCTTCTCATGCAGCGTTGGCTGGCCTGGAACTTGCTATGCACACCAGAATAGCCTCAAACTATGGAGACTGGCTGCGTCTGCCTCCCCACTGCTGGAATTTGTGCAACACTATGGCCAGGCCCAATTTTCTTATGATGAGCAAAGGTCCTCAGGAGGATCACATAAGAAATCCTGAGTTGTACAAAAAAAGAAGCACACACATACAAACCAAGACTTCATCTGTGTCTCATGTAGGAAAACCTGCTACACAGAACATGATGTTCCTGAGAGAGATGCATTCATTCACAGGCACCTTATAATGAATTTCTATGACAAATGACCTTCCACCACCAACTTCATGTTCCATGGGGGTCATCACACCTGACCTTCTCTAACTAGCTAGTCCACATGTCTTTTCCTTTGAATTCTCATGTCAAAAAAAATAAAAATAAAATGTTTTAAAGCCCAGATGTGATGGTGTACACTTGTAATTCCAGTTTTCAAGAGGCAGAGAGATGGGACAATTGATAGAAGCCCAAGGACAGCCTAGGGAACAGGGCCACATAATAAGGCACTACCTCAAAAAAGAAAAAAAAAAGGGGGGGGAGGGTGAAAGGCATCACTTCATTTGGTCCAAGATCTATAATTCACAGACTTTCTAAATTGAAAAAATAGTGAAGATGAAAAGGAACAAAAGTATCAAAAAATGACATCAAAGAGAAGAAATTATCAAAACAACCCACAGGGAAAAGCCTGCAATATTATGAGAGAACACTAACAACAAAGAACACATTCAAAGACATCTTAAGGGTAAGGTAGGCATGTAGTTCAGCGGAAGAGTGCCTACTTGGTATGTATACAGCCCCAGCTTCAATACCAGAACCTTAAAGGAAAACAAGAAAACCAAGTGTGGTATCTGTGTTTTCTTTTGTTTGGTTGATTTTTTTTGTTTTTGTTTTTGTTTTTTTTTTTCCGAGACAGGGTTTCTCTGTGTACCTTTGGAGCCTATCCTGGCACTCGCTCTGGAGACCAGGCTGGCTTCGAACTCACAGAGATCAGCCTGCCTCTGCCTCCCTAGTGCTGGGATTAAAAGCTTGCAGTCACCAACTGGCTCTTCAGGTGTGGTATCTGACAACTGCAATACCATCAGCACTAAGGAGGTAGATGCAAGAGAATCTCTGTTGAGTTTGAGGCCAGCCTGATCACATCTTGAGTCCCAGGCTAAGCTGGGCTACACAGCAAGACTCTGTCTCAAATAAAAGCCATCCTGGGAAAGAAGTCATATCCACAGAACAGGTTACCAGTTTAGATCAACTCCAGCATAAAGGCATTAAGTACCAAACTTGAAAGACTCTACAATGAATGTTTGGTAACTGTCCACAGAACATCAACAATATCACACATACTACTAACCCAACAAACACCCAGTAGTACCACAGCATTGAGCACAACACACCATAACAGCATCTCAGAAGCACAGCATCCAGGACCACCCAAATTGCTGACACTGTGAACCCAGTACCACAATAGTGAACATCACACACATTACCACAAAAATCAAGGCAACACAGCACCTAGTACTACACCATTCAGAAAAAAAAAAAAGAAAAGAAAAAGAAAAAAAGAACTGAGGTTTGATTCCCAGCATCCACATGGCAATTAAAAACAGTCTGTAACTCCAGTTCCTAGGGAATCTGATACTCTTAGGCTTCCAAAGCACCAGGTACTCACAGATTGTATGTGCATACATACATACAGGCAAAACATAGGCACATATTAAATTAAATTTAAAAATGGGGGAGAGGCGCTGGGAAGATGGTTGAACAGTGAAGAGCTTTTTACTGCTCTTGCAGGACTGGAGTCTAGACTCAGAACCCATATCAAGTGGCTCAAAACCACCTGTAACTCCAGCTCCAGCAATCTGAAACCTTGGACCTCCTCAGGTCTGCAAACATATACACACACAAGTTTAAATAAATAAATAAATAAAAACTTAAAATCTCAGGGCCTGGAGAAATGGTTCAGAGGTTAAAGCACTGGCTACTCTTCTAGAGACCATGGGGTTAGAATTCCAGCATCCACATGGTTACTAACAATCATCTGTTAACTCCAGCTCAGGGGATCTAATGTCCTCTTCTAGCTTCTGCAGGCACCAGGCATGTATATGGTGTACAAACATACATGTAGGCAAAATACCCATACACATAAAATAATATTTTTTTTAATTAAAAAAAAAAAAAAAACTAGTCAGGTGGTGTTGGCCCATGCCTTTAATCCTAACACTTGAGAGGTAGGGGCAGGTCAATCTCTGTGAGTTCAAGGCCATCCTGTCTACAGAGTGAGTTCCAGGATGGCCAGGCTGTTACAAACAGAGAAACCCTGTCTTAAAAAACCAAAATAAAAATCTAAGATCAGAGCTGCATATGCAGTCTCAGAAACGGTGGAGACTCCCAGTGATTTGAGCATTAGGGGTGGGATTGCAAATGTAGAGGATTTCTTTCACATTGACCATAAGGCAACTATACGGCATGCCAACTCCAGTCTGAATAAAGAAGTTCTTATGGGATTTCAAGCAATCGAAAGAGAATCCACCTGTTAGGGGTCAGTGATGCCCTAACTAAAAATATCACTCAGTGGAGTGGAGTTATACTTGGAACAGAAAAGACACCCTGTAAGGCAACACTTTGTAAAGTAATAGTAGAATTTCTAAAGAATGTCCAAATAGGCGGACAGTGGTGGCTCATGCCTTAATCCCGGCACTCGGGAGGAAGAGGCAGGCAGACCTCTGTGAGTTTGAAGCTACTGAGTGAGTTCCATGACTACAGAGCTACAGAGAAACCCTGTCTCAAAAAACCAAATGAATGAATGAATGAATGAATGAATGAATGAATGAGCAAGCAGCTATTAGATAGGTTTTGTTTCTTTTTTTTCAAGACAGGGTTTCACTATACTCTGACTGTCCTGGAACTCACTCTGTAGACCAGGCTACCTCAAACTCACAGAGATCCTCCTGCTTCTGCCTCCCCAATGCTGAGACTAAAGGTGTGTGTCAACACCACTCAGCTGAACTACTAGGTTTTTTTTTTTTATCCAAAATGTTTTATCCTATTATGTATTCCCATGGTAGCATGTTTACATATTCTTCAGAGCTGATGGATTCCAACATATAATACATCTTCTATCTTAATTTAGTCTCTGAAGGCTGAAGCAAATACAAACAGTCCAGCCAATAGCCAGGCAACACAGTTTTATTAAGAAAACAAGAACATGAGAAGAGTTTTAGCCACTGTTGAACAAAGTTAGAATGATTTATAATTAAAGAATTGGTCAGTTAATCTTTGTTATCATTTCTGTAATATAGCTTACCGCCCAATAGAAAGGCTAGCAAATTTTAAGTGTCACAGGCTTGAAGGATTCTAAAGAGAAATAAAAAGAAAATATCCTTCACTTTAGGACCTACAAAAGCTTGTGTATCTTGATTAATGTACTGCTTTTTACATGGTGTGAACTAAAGTTATTGCCATGTATATGTATAATATATCCTGTTTGTATTTTTTCTAAGAATATAATGTTGATGTATTTTATTGTTTTATTCTATAAAATATGCATAGGTGTTCTGCCTCCATGCATGTTGTGTACTACTAGAGAGCCTGGTGCCAATGGAGACCAGAAAAGGGAATTATATACCCTGGGACCAAAGTACAGAGGTTGTGAGCTACTATTCCGATGATAGGAAGGAACTTGGATCCTCTATAAGAATAGCCAGTGCTCTCCAACAATTAATAAAATGGGACCTACTAAAACTGAGAAGCTTCTGTAAAGCAAAGGACATGGTCAACAAAACAAAATGGCAGCATACAGAATGGGAAAAGATCTTTACCAACCCCACATCTGACAGAGGACTGATCTCCAAAATATACAAAGAAGTCAAGAAACTGGACTTCAAAAAGACCAAATAATCCAATTAAAAAAACGGGGTACAGATCTAAACAGAGAACTATGAACAGAGGAATCTCAAATGGCGGAAAGACATTTGAGGAAATGTTCAACATCCATAGCCATCAGAAAAATGCAAATCAAAACAACTCTTACACCTGTCAGATGGCCAAGATAAAAAACACTGATGACAGTTTATGCTGGAGAGGATGTGGACTAAGGGGAACACTCCTCCATTGCTGGTGGGAGTGCAAACTTGTACGGCCACTTTGGATGCACACTCACACCATAAGGATATTTGCAGTTATATTCATAGCAGCATTATTTGTAATAGTCAGAACCTGGAAACAACCTAGATGCTCCTTAACTGAAGAATGGATAGAGAAAATGTGGTACATTTACACAATGGAGTACTACTCAGCAGTAAAAAAACAATGACATCTTGAAATTTGCAGGCACTGGCTGGAACTAGAAAAAAACATCCTGAGTGAGGTAACTCAGACCCAGAAAGACAATATAATATGCACTCACTTGTAAGTAGAATATTAGACATAAAGCAAAGACAACCAGTCCACAACTGCAGAAAACCTAGGTAACAAAGGGGGTCCTAAGAGACATATGTGGATTCGCCTAGGATAGGGGAGGGTGGAAGGGAAGAGGGGAGGAGGGAAGGGGAGTGGGGTAAAAAAGTAGCCAGTGTTGTCACTCACTGAGTCACCACTCCAGACTCATGACCCAAGCTCGATTCCCAGCACCCACATTAGATAGTTCACAACTGACTATAACTCTAGCTCCAAAGGATCTGATGCTCTCTCTGGTCTCAACAGGCACCTGTACTCATGTATCTCATGTATCATTCACTGACATAGACACACACACACACACACACACACACACACACAAATAAAACTAAATCATACACACACACACACACACACACACACACACACACACACACACACACACACATTTGTGTGGGTACTTTTTTCAAGTACTGAATGCCTTACTTTTAAATTCTTTATTTAGAGACAGGTCTCACTATGTACACTAGGATGGCCTTAAATTCAAAGATCCAAATGCCTCTGCTTCCCCAGGGCTGAGATTAAAGGCATATACTACTCACTACCTTTAAATTTTTGTTTTGTATTTTGATAATCTTGGCTACCCTGGAATTCTCTGTAGATCAGGCTGGCCTGGAACTCAGAGATCTACCTACTTCTGCTACAAAGTGTTGGGATTAAAGGCATGCACCACCACATCTGGCTTATTCTTTTAATTTTTAAAGGTAAAAAGGTACTTAAGTTTTTTATACATAAATATTATATCAATTCTGTTAAAATATGTAACTTCAAGCCAGGTGGTGTGGTGTATACCTTTAATCCCAGCACTCAGGAAGCAGAGGTAGGAGGATTTCTGTAAATTTAAGGCCAGCCTGATCTACTTACCAAATTCCAGGACAGCCAAAAGTAAATAAAGAACCTGTCTCAAAAAACTGAGTGGTAGTGGTGTACACCCAGAACTCAGGAAGCAGAGGTAAAATAATCTCTAAATTCAAGGCCAGCCTGATCTACAGAATGAGTTCCATGACAGTCAAGGCTACACAGAGAAACCTGTGGTGGGAGTGTGGGGTAATCTACATAAAATGTAGAGGGTGGGTACATGTGCAAAACAAAGTAAATGATTGAATAGATAAATATAATAAAATACAGGCCTTTTGTAAATTTTTATTGGTTTGTTTATTGTTTATTTTTGCATTTTAAAAATTATTTATTTATTTATTTATTTATTTATTATATATTCTGTGTTCTGTTCTGACTGCATGTATCCCTACACACCAGATATCATTATAGATAGTTGTGAGCCACTATGTGGTTGCTGGGAATTGAACTCAGGATCTCTGGAAGAGCAGCCAGTGCTCTTAACCTCTGAGCCATCTCTCCAGGCCCATTTTTGCCTTTCTGAGACAGGATCTCACTCCATTGACCCCACTGGTCTTGAACAGAAGGAATATTCCTGCCTCAGCCTCCCAAGTACTAGAATGGCATTAAAGTTATGAACTACCATGCCAAGCTAAGTCAATACCCATTATTTTATTTCATATATATGAGTATTTTGCCTGCAGAGAAGTCTGAATACCATGTGCATGCCTGGTTCTCACAGAGGCCAGAAAAGGGCATCAGATCCCCCAGAATTGGAGTTACATATATTGTATAAGTTGTGGGAGCTGGGAATTGATCCCAGGTTCTTTGAAAGAGTGCGAACAACCACTGAACCATCTATAGTTTTGTCAATTTTTTAAAAAAATAATGTACTTTCTGGACTGGAGAAATGGCTCAAAAGTTAAAGCATTTGCTCACAAAAGTGAGGAACTGGGTTCAGATCCCCAGAGCCCATGTAAATGTCAAGTGCTTGTAACAGACTGTCTATAATCTTAGTGCTTAGAAGGCAGAGACAGGGGATTCCTGGAGTAAGCTGGCTAGCCAGACTGGCCATTTTGGCAAACTCTGGGCTGAGCTGAGAGATTGTGCCTCAATGAACAAGGTTAAAATAAAAAGCAATCAAGACTCTCAGTATCAATCTCAGGACTCTATATGCTTGCAAACACATGTAAACATACATAAACAGAAGGAAAGAAACCTACTTTCTAATCATAAACACATATTGTTTCATGAACCCCAGAATTAGAGAAAGAAGAAATAATCCTGACAAAGGAGAGCAGAGGAAAACTTAGCACTCTATAGAGATGCCTGAACATCTGCCTGAGAAAAATATGCCCAGCAGACTAGACCTGTATTAGTAACAATTTGGAGAAAATCAATACCCCTGCCTGAAAAAAATAAAAACCCATTTATACAGCCGAGTGTTGGTGGCGCATGCCTTTAGTCCCAGAACTCGGGAGGCAGAGGCCAGCCTGGTCTCCAGAGCGAGTGCCAGGATAGGCTCCAAAGCTACAGAGAAACCCTGTCTGGAAACAAAACAAAACAAAACAAAAAAACAAAAAACATTTATACTACATACTACTCAAAAGAGCACAGAGCTCAGAGACCCACCATAATCAGTTTCCCTGGCTAGCAGGAGATGAGGACAGCACCCACCCAGGCAGAGACATGCAGTACGGGCTGACCACCACCCACCCAACCAACAACTGAATTCATTTTCTAGACTTATCAATGACCTATAGAAGGCTGGAACCACGGTGTAGGGATGGGTAAGACTAGGGCTCCAACCCATGCACTAAGTTTCTAGCTCCACAGAAAGATGCTTAAGTAGGAGGCTATCTATATTTAAGGTCAGAAAGCTGCCTGCCCCACAGAAGTGACTGAAGAGACACACCCTAAATGTTTCTGTAGAGCACATACTTTTGAGAAATCATAACTCTAAAGGGGTTATATGACTCACAAAGTGGTGTGTTCTTTTTCTTTTAAGATTTTATTTATTTATTATGTATACACATTCTGCTTCCAGGTATATCTGCACATCAGAAGAGGGCACCAGATCTCATAACGGATGGTTGTTAGCCACCATGTGGTTGCTGAGACTTGAACTCAGGACCTCTGGAAGAGCAGTCAGTGCTCTTAGCCTCTGAGCCATCTCTCCAGCCCCAAAGTGGTGTGTTCTTACCGGTGAGAAACAGTGGGAAAAGCAAAACTGATTTGTTCCCACCCACACAGGGCACAGAGCCTTAGACTGGACAGGCTGAAGGAAGAAGAACTGTCAGGATCAGACTAATTTGCTTCCTACTAACTCCCACAACTCAGACACAACCCCAAGAGCTGCAGGGTAAACTAACATATGAAATCCAGATTGTAGAAAGATTGATATAGCCAGAGAGCACAGACCAAACTTGAAATTTTTTTTTTTTTTCTTTTTCAAAACAGGTTTCTCTGTATAGCCCTGGCTGTCCTGGAACTCACTCTTTAGACCAGGATGGCCTCAAACTCACATAGATCCACCTGCCTCTGTCTCCCAAGTGCTAGGATTAAAGGCATGTATCACCACGCCCAGCCCAAACTTCAATTTTCTTTTTTCTTTTTGGTTTTGGTTTTGTTTTTCAAGAAAGGTTTCTCTGTAGCTTTGGAGGCTGTCCTGGAACTCGCTTAGTAGATCAGGCTGGCCTTGAACTCACAGAGATCTGCCTGCCTCTGCCTCCCAAGTGCTGGGATTACAGGCGTGCATCACCACCACCTGGCTCCAAACTTGAATTTTCATGTCTGATTTGCACACTGACACAATGACAGGCAGAGTCATCAGGCATCTGGCCTACAGGTACAGCATAATTCCAGAAGAGACCATACTGATGATGAAGTGTACACATGCTGGCACCTGTGCCAAATACATAAACCTTGCTCTCTTCAAACACTCCTGTGGGTAACAGCCAAGCTAGCATGGTCCACACAGACAGCTTCCATAAAGAGTTCAGTCCTGTGTTGTTTAGTCAGTACTTCCCATTCATAAACCCACCAAAACAGTACCAGGTACCAGCACCACTAGGCCTGGGAGCTAAGGACTGGGGTTGATCCCCATCTCTCTGTCTGACTTCATGGATGCCATGGAGTTCTGTCAGACTTCTGTCAGACTGTGGAGCTTTTCATGACTAAAGCAGGGAAGGTCACCTGTTGACAGGCATGTATATGTACAGATAGTATGGTGGATACATGGGAAGGGCTCATGGGAAGTCTCTGCAGCATTGGTAGAAAGAATGGTATCTTTATTAACTGCTCTGTCAACCAGGCAGTGAGGGTGCACACCTTTAATCTTAGCAATTCAGAGGCAGAGACAGGTAGATCTCAGAGTTCAGGTCAACCTGGTCAAGGCCAACCCTGGTCTACAAAGTGAGTTCCAGGAGAGCCAAGGCAGCACAGAGAAACTGTCTCAAGAAAAAGAAATTGCTCCAAAACTGGAAAGTCAGGAGGTTCCTGTGGTGATCTAGCAGGAGAACAATGAGAAGGGCAAATAGAGATGTGGATCAAACATCATTCTACATAGAAGTAGGACCATGGCTGCTGCTGACCTGATGTGGGTGGGTGAGCAGGGTTTGGGCTGAGGAATTGATGGTCCTGCCACTTCTGATACAAGAAAGCTTAAAAGAACAAGTTGGGGCAGACGAAGACCTAGTGTTAGAATCCTCAAGGTATCATCCTCCATCACGTGCAATCAATCATGTGCAACCCAGATGTATCTACAGTATCTAACAGAAGCTTTGTTCAGGAGGCTAAATGCCTAAGTAGGGGCTGAAACCCACAGGCATTTGGTGGCAATCTCAGCACCTCCCATTCATTATCTATGGCTTCTATATGACACCGCATTCTTCAGGTCTTTATTTCATCACTCCATTTAACAAAAAACACAGAAAAGTACTGCAAATTCTCCACTGTCACAACAGAGTAGGAAGGTAGTCAATTCCACAAAATATAGACTGTGAGCTTAAGCTAGAGCTTCCTTGCTTTTCCTTTTTTTTCCCTCCCGATTTGTAGACCAGGCTGGTCTCACAATTGTGTGTAATTGTGTATATGGATGGAAGGAGAGAATGGACTTCACAAAGTTCTCTGATATACACAATTACACACACCATGGTATGCATGTATGCACACACAAATAATAGTACACAAATTGATGGAGATGGAGTGAAGGGATAACTTAGCAGCTAAGAGAATATACTGTCAGTCAGGTGTGGTGGCGCACGCCTTTAATCCCAGCTCTCAGGAGGTAGAGGCAAGCAGATCTCTGTGAGTTTGAGACCAGCCTGGTCTACAGAGTGAGTTCCAGGACAGCCAGGGCTACACAAAGAAACCCTGGGTGGGAGGGGGAGAGTTCACTTCATAGAACCAGCCAGGCATCTGGAAAATAGTAGGAACAGCAAAGGGCACTTGCTCTTCCCCATAGCCCTATGCCTAAAAGCAACAGCAGAGAATACAGGAGGGCTGCAAGGAGGCCAGACTAAAGCATGAACTGTCTTTCCTCACAAATGGCCATAAGAGATGTACCACAGACCAAGTCAGTCTAAGACATCCTGTGCTGTGTCTTCAAACTCAGGCTCAGCGGCAGACTATACCTTCCTCTAAAACTAGATAGATGTTCTCTCATACCTTCTTGGCCTTTGGCTAAGATCAAGTTAAACTAGATGTTCTCAATGGAACCTCTAACTCCTTCAAATCATGACCCAAAGATAACCTTCAGAACTATGCACCTATTGGGTGCTTCCTCTTACAATTTATTTTCTTTTTCTTTCTTTTTGTGTTTTGTTTTGTTTTTGTTGTTGTTGACTTCTTAAGCCACCACCAGAAACAGTCAATAAACTGATGGGTCGAACAGTTCCTCAAGCAAACACCAAGGGAGCTGTACAGCAAGAGCTGATCGTCATGTCTAAAAGATCTCTTTATTGTTTTCTGAGTAGAGAGGGCTGTGGGATAAGAACCCAGCCAAGCCACCACATCGCTCCTGCTGTGAATGGCATTCAAAGACCAATCAATATCAGTGCAGCAGCAACCAAGCCTGACCAGGAGTATGCTACTGGGCTAGCCCCAGAAAAACATTAGGAAAAGATCCAGGAGACTATATAAGGAAGGACACAGCTAACAAGAATGGTAAGGGTAGCAAACATAAACGAAAGAGAGCATTTGGGAAGTTGAGGGTTAAAACCAGCAGCCAAATGGCAGGGCTTACTTCAGACCTGCTCATTAAGACCTGCCTGGAAACCCAGAGCAGTATCAAATGACACTTGTGGGTCAGGCTCACCTACCAAGGAGAGTAATACCCATGCCTGCCAGTTAAGTGTGTCACAATCCTAGGGCCTGAGTGCCAAACCATTCAGCAAACTGTCAGCATCCAAATTCATACCTGTTAAAACTATGGGGCTATAGAGATGGTACATCAGGCTTATAACCATCTATGATACTAGTTCCAGGAAATCCAATACCTTCTTCTGACCTCTAAAGGTACCTTCCTACATGTAGTACACATGCATAAACTTATGCCCACACACAAACAAATAAAACAGTAAGTCTAAAAAATGGAAATCAACAACCAAAGAAAATACACTGTGGATGTCAAGCCTTTGAGAAACAGACTAATGGGTAAAGGAGCTAGCTTAGCTGCCAAGGCTGCCAATCTGAGTTCAATCCCCAGGACCCATGTGGTGGAAGGAGACAACAGACTCTTGCAATTCGTCCCCTGACATTCATGCTACATGCACATATATACAAACACAAAGACATATAAATAAAATGAAACAACAACAAACGTTAAGTGGATATGGAGATACTCTTATAATCCCAGTACTTAGAAGGTTGCAATAGACTGCTGAGTTCAAGACCACTTGGCTAAAAGTAAGAACCTGGAGGGCTTGAGAGATGGCAGGAGGCTCAAGAGATGGTTCAGTGGTTAAGAGCACTGACTGCCTTCCAGAGGACCCAGGTTTAACTCCCAGCACCCACACAGCAGCTCACAACTATCTGTAACTCAAGTTCCAGGGGACCAAACACCCTCATACAGACATACATACACTCAAAATGCCAATGCACATAAAATAAAAATTAAAAAAAAAAAGAGTAAAACCCTGTCTCCAAAAGAATACCGGGATCCAATGTGATGGCGCATACCTTTAATCCCAGCACTAGAGAAGCAGAGGCAGGTGGATCTCTGTGAGTTTGAGGCCAGCCTGGTCTACATAATGAGTTCTGGATTGGCCAGACATACAGGTGAGACCCTATGAAAGAAAGGGAGAGAGGAAGGGAGAAGAAAGAAAAAGGAGACTGGGAAGATGACTCCAGGATTAAGAGCCCATACTGTTCTTGCAGACTGAAGTTCAGTTCCCAACACCCAAGTAAGGTGGCTCACAAAACTTCCTCTAACTCCATATTCCAGAATATCCAACTCCCTCTTCTGGCTTTGTAGTTACTGCACCACCACACACACCTTAAAATTTTTAAAAAGCAATAAAAACAAGTAACAAGAGAAAAAGAGGCCAGGCATGGTGGCACATAAGTGAAATCTCAAGATTTAGAAGGTGAAGACAAGAAAGAAAGAAGACCAAGACCAGCCTTGGCTATACACAAAGTTCTAGGCCAGCCTAGACTACATGAGAAACCCTGTCTTCAAAAAGACAAAAATAGCCGGGCATTGGTGGCGCACGCCTTTAATCCCAGCACTTGGGAGGCTGAGGCAGTTGGATCTCTGTGAGTTCGAGGCTAGCTTGGTCTACAGAACTAGTTCCAGGACAGGCTCCAAAACAATACAGAGAAACCCTGCCTCGAAAAACCAAAATAAATAAATAAATAAATACATAAATAAATAATAAAATTATGGGTTTTTCCAGGAGGTGGTGGTGCATGCCTTTAATCCCAGCACTCAGGATGCAGAGGCAGGCAGCCTGGTCCAATGAGCATGGAGTTCCAGGACAGTTAGGGCTACACAGAGAATCCCTGTCTAAAAAAAAAAAACAAACAAACAAAAAAAAAAACAAAACAAACAAAAAAAACAAAAACAAAAACAAAAGAACCTATCCCAAAAAAATTTAAGCTAAGAATGTATGTAGATCAGTGGCAAAGCATCAGCCTATCATGCCTGATTCCTCGGAAGGGAGGGAGAGAGGGAGAGGGAGGGAGGGAAGGAGAGGGGGTGGTCGATGAACCAATGTAAATTAGACCCAAAGTTCACACACAAAGGCAATAAACAGAAAGGTCTTCTCCAAGAATGAACAAAGAGCTGGGCTGTGGTGGCATTTGCCTTTAATCCCAGCACTCATGAGGCAGAGGCAGGCAGATCTCAGTGAGTTTGAGGCCAGCCTGGTCTACAGAGTGAGTTCCAGGACAGCCAAGACAGAGAAACCCTGTCTAGAAAAACCAATGAACAAAGGACCTGGTGGTCCAAACCTATAATCTCAGCTGCTCAAGAGACTAAGGGAAAAGAATTACAAATTCAAGGTCAGCCTGGGCTAAGAGAGAGTTTAAGGTTAGTCTGAGCAATTTAGTGACACCGTCTCAAATTTATTCTGGTCTTTACATTTTATTTATTTATTATTATTGGGAAGGGGCTGTGTACACCATGTGTGTAGAGGTCAAAGGACAACTTTTGTTGTCAGTTCTCTCCAACCAGCTTTACATAGGTCCCAGGAATCAAACTCAGGTGCCAGGATGTGTGGCAAGTGCCTTTACCTACTGAATCATCTTTTTGTACCCCATCTCAAAAAAAAAAAAAGTCTGAGTACATAGCTCAGTGGTTTAAGTTCAATCTCCAATACAGAGAGGGATAAATCAGAAAGGAAAAAAATTAAGAAGCAAAGCAAATGCCAAGAGTATTCTATGACATCTAGGCCCAAGCCAAAAAAGTGTTCTGGGACACTCAGGTTCAAGAGCTAACAGTGCCTTTGTGAGTATAATAAACTCAAAACCCAATCTAGAGTAGTGTTCAATTCCCAGCAACCACATGGTGGCTCACAACCATCTGTAACAAGATCTGGTGCCCTCTTCTGGCCTGCAGGGATACATGCAAACAGAACACTGCATACATAAATCTTAAATAAAGAGAGAGAGAGAGAGAGAGAGAGAGAAGAGAGAGAGAGAGAGAGAGAGAGAGAGAGAAGTGTGTCTTCTTGGTTTCAGCTGAGAGTATTATGCCTTCTCAGTTTTGAAAGAATCAAGCCTCAAATCATCTATATGAAAATCTCTATGCACACGTACTGACAGAGGAATAAACTCCTGTCAAAACAAAAGCACAGCAGAACACCAAATCAGAGACACAAAGCAAAGAGGCTAGTGACCCAAGTCTGTTGGTATCATGCTATACTACACCTGGCCCTTTGCATCTCATTAACTTGTTATCCATAGTCAAGTTATCACCCAGAAAGATTTAGTCCCAGGGCTTCCTTCTCTAGTGAACACTTGCTAGCATCAACTTTTCCTAATTCCCATCACCAGTAATATCAGGCTTAGCCAGTGGCTCTCAACCTTCCTAATGCTGAGATCCTTTAATACAGTTCTTCATGTTATGGTGACCCCACAACCATAGAATTATTTTCGTTGCTACTTCATAACTGGTTGCTACTGTTATGTGATCCCTATAAAAGTGACAACCTCTAAGAGGTTGTGACCTACAGGTTTAGAACCACTGCTCTAAGAATTCATGGACCAGCAGGATGACATAGTAGCATCAATGTTCCTCACTACAAGCCAGTGAATAGCCTTTCTGTGCTGTGGGAAACACTAGTAAACAAGGGTAGCCACAGCACAAGTTCACAGAGGCAGACACCTCAATCAGAAAGGATCCAACCAAGTGGGCTGTCAAGAAAGCAGGTTTGCCGGGCAGTGGGCACACATGCCTTTAATCACAGCACTTGGGAGGCCGAGGGAAGGAGGATCTCTGTGAGTCTAAGGTCAGCCTGGTCTACAAAGCAAGTTCCAGGACAGCCAGGGCTGTTACAAGAGAAACCTTGTCTTAAAAACAAAAACACAACAGGTACATTGAACTGTAGCACTAGAAAAGTGCTAGTCAGGTGTGGTGGCACATGCTTTTAGTTTTAGTACCAGCACTGAAGAGGCAGAAGCAGGAGGATCTCTGAGAGTTTGAAGCCAACATGGTTTATAGAGTTCTAAACTTTCTAGGGCTACATAGTGAGACCCTTTCTCAAGGTGGGGGGGGAGGGAGGGAGAGGGAGGGAGGGAGGGAAGGAGGGAGGGATGGAGGGAGGGAGGGGTTGAATTTCTGTTCAAAGCACATGAAACAGTAGCCAATTCAGTCAAAATTTAATCCCACTGGATTGGGTTTTCTTATTCCCAGCCTGGTGCTTCCTAACTACAGCCCCTTGCATGACAAGCAGACTGTATCCAATTTACATTATTGACAAGCACTTGCCTCTAATGCATGAGTACTTGAATTAGATCCTTAACACTGCAAACAAAAAACATGAACAAATACCACAGTCAACAACAACAACAACAAAAAAACATGTTGGAAACGAGGTGTGGTGAGCTCGCCAGTAATCTCTGCACTTGAAAGGTGGAGGTTAAATAATTCAAAGTCATTTGAGGGCTATAAGAGATCTTGTCTCAAAAAATAAATCAAGTGCTAAAAATTGGTCAAATGTCTGTCAACACCCACAGCCTCAGGTTCAACCTTCAGCACTACATAAACTGACAGGAAGCTCAAGTCATTCTCAGCTACACAGGGAATGTTTTAAGGCCAACCTGGGATGCATGAAACCCTGTCTCAAACAAACAAACAAATAAAAAAACAAAAACAAAAAAAAGTGCTTTAAAGTCTTGCTAAATAGCTGGGCTGTGGTGGTACACATCTTTAATCCCAGCATTTGTAAGGCAGAGACAGATGGATCTCTAAGTTTGAGGCTAGCCTGGTCTACAGAACAAGTTCCAGGACAGTCAGGACTACAACCCTATGGGGAGGGGGGAGGATCTTGCTAAGTAAATAGCACTTGACTAATGACAATGAATAAAATATAGTCCAACAGTCTACTTTGAACTTACACTAAAGAAGTGTTAGTTCTGTAGCTTTGTCAGTGACCAATTTTGATTCTCCCTCTGTAGACCAGGCTGGCCTCGAACTCAGATCCACCAGCCTTCGACTCCTGGTAGCTGGGATCAAAGGTAGTCACCACCACTACCCAGCAATAGCCATAATTTTTATTGTTTTTGTCTTTTTGAAGACAAGGTCTCTCATGTAGCTTTTCTTTATAGTTCGATGAACCTGCTTTCTTGACAACCTACTTGATTGGATCCCGGAGTCACCATGCTGGCTCAGTATGGGTTCTAAACACCAACCATCTCAGCACCTGGGAAAGGTTTTCATGTTGAGATTAATGGTAAGGTAAGTCTCTAGTCATCAGCTCTAGGGAAATAAGCAGGAAACAAACTCTGCCCACAAGTAAAACAAGCACCAAGGTAGCCAAACAAGCTTCCTGTAACCAAGATACTAAATTTTAAAAAACAATAAAGCTTGGGCTGACAAGACAGGTTATCAGGTAAAGGAGGCTGTCACCAATCCTAATGACTGAGTTCAACCCCTAGAACTCACAAGAAGAGAAGTGATTCCTGAAAGTAGTTCTCTTACCACATATGCACACACATGCCACATGAGCCTGAGGGCAGTGCCTCCCCCACCCCCCATACTTGAGGTGCAGGCGCGCACGCACACACACTCACACAGCGGAATAAATGTAAAAATATATATACATTAAAACAGAAAAGTGAAGAAACAACTTTCAAAGCTACAGTCACTTGAGAGCACTGTTGTCCTCCAGTTGCACCCTTGGACTACACCCTTACTGACCACACCATGGAGGGAAAATGTCCAATTCTGGAATTCCAAGCACAGACATCAGTAGTTTCTGAATCTCTGAACCTCCCAACAACTAATGACACAGAAACTGCCCCACTACTGTCTCATCCTTCAGGAAAAATCCAAAAGATTGATTAAAATAGTAAGGTGTGGGAGGTGGGTTTTGGAGAGATGGCTTGGCAGTTAAGAGCACTTGTTGCTCTTCTAGAGGGCCAGGGTTTGAATCCCAGCACCACATGGTGGCTTGCAAGTGTTTGTTAACTCCAGCCAGTCTCAAGAGATCTGAAACCCTCTTCTGACAGAAATTCTGTGGGTACCAGAAACACATGTGGTATACATACAAGGCTATAAAACGGCCATACACATAAAATAAATAAGTCTAAAGTTAAAAATAAATAAATTAGGATTTTCTATGCATTTGAATGCATTCCCCTCCCATTATTAAGGGTTAGGGTGTCTGTCTCCAATCAGGTCCCTCTTTTATGAAAGATGACATGAATTTTGTGCTCAAACGTAAAGCTTAAACATTATGACTTCTAAGAATTTCCATGTTTCTAATAATTCACAAAGACCTATCTTTAGTAGTACATGTGTTACTAAAGAGGGAACTAAAGGAGGGTTTCCAGCATGCTATGCAGGAACTCTGATAAGCCTCCACGACTTTTCATTTTGAATCTCTACAAGTTGCCCAGACTGACAAACAATTTTTGATCCTCCGTCCTCAGTTTCCCAAGTAGGTGGGATTACATCTAAGTCTTGTTCGATGCATTCTCAACTCTGCAAATATAAAAAGGTATAATGACAAGCATGAAGACATCTAAGTAGGAAATAGAACCACACGTAATTCAACAAGAGCAGCAGTAGAGATTTCAGCTGGGATTGAACACAAGGCCACCTGTTACCATCTTTCCCTTGCTCCTTTGCCAGTTCTCCAAGGTGTGTATAGAAAATGGACACCTTGTGCCGAACTCACCTGAGCTCTCTGCCTTCGCTGTACCGTCTACTTGAGGGGGCCCTCGGGGCAGCAGTCTCCAATAGCAGCTTCTGGGTGAGCCTGCTGGGGGGGACAGAGTCTCGGCCATCATCTTCATCTGCATCTTGGTCACATTTCCATTCTTCATCTTCATTCAAAGTAGGCAGGTATCCAGACATGCCTTTCCCTGTCCCAGACCCTGAGCTCTGGTCACTGCAAACCTTCGGACTCTCTGAGCCTGTCCTTGTGTATTCCAAATAAATGTCAGACTTAAGGAAAGAAGGGTAGGTATTCTCCTCCATGGTGGACTGGATTTCTGTCTGTGCCTGGTCAAACATGGCAGGATCGATCTGCTGCTTCATGACACAGTCCTTTATGAAGCTCTTAGTGGCTGGCTTGGTTTGTCTGGACACAATGCCATTGCTATCCAGGATATACTTTCGATAGATGGCTCTTGCCAGCTTCAGCCTCTTCTCCTCATTTGAGTCACAAGGCTCAAGCTTCCTGAAGCCACTGCAGGCAAACCAGAAGTCCAGGAGGTCAGCACAGCCCTCCTGCTTCAGGAAAGTCCTGAACAGGCTGATCCCATCTTGGTCATCCAATAAGGAATGCAGTGACTCAGCCCACCTCAAGTATGGTGGGGTGGGGGAGGCACTGCCCTCAGGCTCATATCCCAGATCCAGATCTGAACGTCTTGGGGTAGCTGTTGAGGTCTCACTTTTAGTGCTGGCACCTTTCCCAGAGCAGAAACTGTGGTTAACAGGCCTTGAATCAGTAGATACCAGTTCTCCCTCTTCTCCAGGCACTGGGGGCCGGGGGGCATCTTCGGTGAAACTTGTTCCGAGGTCCAAGGGGAAACCCTGCTCCTGGACATTCATTTTGGGACTCTGCGTCAGTGAACAATGAGCGCTGCACCCTAATACCTCAGTACTTACAGCTCCCAAGGGAATCAATCTGTCCTGTTGAAACCATTAAGAGGACAAGGATTAGGAAAGGTGGTCCATGGAAACACCAGAGGTTCTCTTGAGATGTGCAGTGATGCCCCCCCACTCCCACTTGGAGCAGAGACTCATTGCAGACTTCCAGCAGAGACATATCTGGGCCAGAAGTTTTGTTCTATCATTAAGACAATTTCTGGAAACTTTTACAAGAATGTCTCTCAGACCAGCCTGGTCTAAAAGAGCCAGTTCCAGGACAGCCTCCAAAGCCACAGAGAAACCCTGTCTCAAAAAAAAAAAAAAAAAAAAAAAAAAAAAAAAAAAGAATGTATGTCTCTCCTACTAAGTGAAAGACTAGATCTTGGAGGGCATCTCTCTTTCAGGGGATGTTTTCAGTGATGAGGCCTGAAGATCACCCATCCTGACACTAAAGAAATGACTGTCTGGTGGACAGGAAAGCTAAAGAAGGGAAGGTGCCTCTGTAGCCATTTGCTAGCATCAGTGACCTAGATGGTCCCTCACACATAAAGACAACCATATCACTTGCCCAAGTGACACTCAGAAACAAAGAGGCACACTACAGATCCTAAGGTGGATAGGCACATTCCAAGTTTAACAGTCTCTGTACTAACCTGTCTGCTCTATCACTTTTCATACTTGATATGCCTCATAATATAAGCAACCACATAGCAAGATGTGCTTCCAGCTCTCAACAGCTAAGAGATCAACTGTTCATGTGCCACCTTCCACATGATGAAAAGTGATGGAAGGACACAGTCCATATGTAGAGGCATCTGTGCATCAACATAAACAACCTCAGAGATGCAGAAAGCTATACTTACTTGGCTGCCAATTTCTCTTAGAAGAAGAGTCCCTTCTGATAGCAAATGGTAACTAGAAACTTAGGCAAAAAAGGTATAGGGAAAAATGAATTACAAATACTTTAGCTTTTTAGCTAAAGAAGCATACAGGAAATATGGTTTAGCTCCACCAGATGAAAACCATACCACCTACACTCTTAGAGATTAGGGAAATAGTTTTTGCTGCTGTGTACAGTGTTCAAAAGGAAGCAAACCTGTTCATATTTGGATAGGAACCTCTACTATGATCTTTGGTCCTTTCTACTACATCCCATGAGAGCCTAGAGAGCCCCTGAGCTCCAGCAATGCCTCTCAACCTATTCAAAGGGGGAGATAACACAGCATGCCTTGTCCCAAATGGACCCACTAAAAGTGAGCTGGAAAGAGGCTTATGGCAGGATTGGATGTCTGGAACACTAAACAAGCCAGAAGGTACAAAACAGATCCTTAATACAAAAGCCAAGCATGGCGGTTCATGCCTGTAATCCCAGCATTCAAAAGGCTGAAGCAGAAGGATCATCCTGAGTCAACACTCGCCTGGGCTGCAAAATGAGAACCTGTCTCAATATAAATAAAGCCAGTGTACTGGCACACATCTGTAATCCTGTGACTTGGCAAGGTGAAGAGTCAAGACCTTGATCAAGAGTTCAAGGTCAAGGGCTAGGGATGCAGCTCAGATGGTAGAATGTTGCCTTAGCAAGCTTAAGGCCAGAGTTCCATCACCAGGTCCCAGATAATGCATGAAACTGAGTGGTAGTGTACACCTTTGAACAGAGGCAAAGGCGGGAGATCAGGAATTCAAGGTTATTCTTGGCTACATAAGAGTTGGAGATCAGTCTGGGCTACAAGAGACCCTGTCACAAAACAAAACAGCACAGCCCGGGCTTTGGTGGCGCACACCTTTAATCCCAGCACTCTGAGGCAGAGGCAGGTGGATCTCTGTGAGTTCGAGGCCAGCCTTGTCTACAAAGTGAGTTCCAGGACAGCCTCCAAACCAATACAGAGAAACCCTCCTGAAAAACAAAAACAAAAAACAAAAACAAAAACAAAAAAAACAGCACAATGTACATCTATAACAAAAAATAAGGGAGTGGCTCTCCCTCGTCACCACTCCACAGTGCTGAGCCCTGGCTTCCATGAAATCCATCCTGTGCTCATCTCACACAATATACACTTTACCTGCTAATAATGCTGATGGCTAGATTACTAATGGCTAGAAGGAAGAGGCATGTACAAATAAAAGGTGGGTCACAATTATGATATTTCTGCAGCTAATGACTTCTTAGGTAGGTTATAATCTCAGCCTCAGCAGGACCAGCCTGTTTCTTAAGGTCACACAGCCCCTATGACTGAGGTCTCAACTGCTCATAGACCTCCCCACACCTCTCTTTAACCTCAGTCACTTTCTGGGGGCTCTGTTTCCATGCAGTAAGCACCTTAGATGTTTGAAGCACCACACCAGCCCATCATGTCTACCATGCTCTTATCTAGGATATCACCACAGGAAAAAGGGCCTGCACCCCTGGCCACCTATTCCTAGAAGTACATGAACATTCCCACAAATTACTAACGCTGAAACATCGCAATTTCCAATAATCCCTGGACTCCCACAGAGGACACCTAGCACTTAAGGCACATACAGAAATACCACACATAAAGCAGTTATGAAAATTCAATAAGAGTCCAATGCCCATAGCACCAAATCTGGCCTCAAATCTGTAACTACCACCTATAAAGTGACTCCATAAAGGTAATATACAAGTATGATATCATATTTAAAATCCCCTTTGACACTGTCAAAACACACAGCCCTGGATATGTGTGCATATATTATACTCAAGCATAACTTCCAAACTTATGAGTTCGATTGAATGTAGAAGTAATAACATGACTAGCATTTTACCAACTATCTCTTGATTAAAATCTTGAAAGGTCAGGGCTATAATTTCCTATCTATTCCAGTCCCCCATCACATAAAGTCTTAACAGCCAATATAACTCTACTTTGTTTCTCGGAAAGATATAGGACAAGTCAACACCTGCTGAAAAAAATCAAACAAAATCCCTATGCTTTGTACACTTTCTCATCTTGAAGCTAAGTTCTAAAACTGAAAACAGCTAGTACTGCCCTGATGTTCTCCATCAGTCTGAGAGTAAAAGGGAGGAGTACACACGTAATGAGAACCCTTCTTAAGTTATCCTGGAGATGAGTTGAGAAAAATCTGAGGCTGGTGGATTCTTTTTTCCCTCTTATTGTCTTCATGACTAACTAAAAGTGTGCAGCTCTGGGTTTTGGTTTTGGGGGATTTTGGTTGTTTTTCTTTCGGGGGGGGGTAAGTAAGGCATGAAATGAACACCTGGTCAACTCGGTGGTGGTTTTGGCAAGCCGAACGAACCACAGCATCGCCAGAGTGCCCTTCTTGCTCTCACTCATCCCTACTTTCCTTAACTTTTTCACAGGGGTTGGGGGATGAGGCAAAGGAAGGACACACACACACACACACACACACACACACACACACAGCTCAGAGGACACACACAGTCTGGCACCAACACCTCCTCAGCACCCACATCCTGAGTGTGTCGCAGACCGTGAACAACCGCAAGCACACCACACTCAGCAAACATACATCCAACCGAAGATCATTCCTAGAAATCCTTGGTCTTCCTTACTCCCTTGTCCTTTCACATAGGCCTTTACCTTCCCCATGCGCTACTATCACCCCTTGCCTGGCCTCTAAAGTCCTTCACTCCATATACCTAGCATACCACGCAGCCCCCATGCCTCTACACGTACTGCGGAGCCCGCACCTCTCCTGCTCAGTTTCCCCTAGGAGCTCTGGTCTCCCCGCGCAGTGCACAACCGCGCACATCGCGGGCCGCGCTCCGACACGCCTCCCGCCCGCAACCCGCGCGCCCCTCTCTTCCGGGTCCGGGTCCGCCGGCCTAGCGCGGCCTACTCCCGCAGTCCCGGGCATCAGGCCTCCGCGCCACAGGAGCGCGCCCGCCGGCTCCCACTACTCACCAGCGCGCGGCGGCTGTGGAGGCGCGGCCCGGGGCCTGACTCCCGGCCCGGCGAGGCCCATGCGCTCAGCGGCGGCTCGGCGGGCGGGCCACGGCGGGGGCGCGGCCCTGGGGACCCCCATCGCGGCTACGGCGGCGGCTAGGCGACCCGTGGCCCGGAGGAGTCGCGGGCCGCCGCCGACCCGCTGCTCACTCTCACCAGCCTCTGGACGGAGGCTCCAGCCCGACCCCAGCGGGCTCCTGCGGCGGCAGCGGCGGCGGCCGCAACGGCCGCAAGCGCTTCCCTGAGCCGGGAGCCTAAGCCCAGAGCGCTGAAGCCCAGGCCCGAGCGCCCCCGCCGGCGCCGCCCGGAAGTGCGGGGGCGGGGCCGCGGTGTGGGGCGGGGAGGCTTGTGGGCGGGGCCTCTTGTGGAGGCAGGGTCGCGGTGTGGGGCGGGGCTTCTAACATGGGACGGGGTGGGAGGCAGAGGACAAGAAGAGTAATGGCAGGATTTTGAGCAGGAGGCGGGGCTGCGGCCGTGGTCAGAGTCGGAAACCGGAGCCAGGCAAAGTCTTGCCGAGGTGGAGGCGTGGCGTGGGTTAGTAGCGCTCCTGGGACTTAGTCGGGGAGGACGCCCAATGGAGCGGCGACTTCAGTAGGTCCCGAAAGGTGGCATGGGAAACTTAGCCCTGGGCGCGTTCAACAGCTACTGCCACCACCAAGCCCCTGAGCCAGTGCACCAAGGACAGAGCGCCCAAGTCTGGACTGACACACCTGGTGGTAGGCACTATCCTGAGAGTGCTTCTGGGTATCCAGACGCCACACACACACACACACACACACACACACACACACACACACACACACGAACGAGACCTACTGTCTCCAAACACACACACACACACACACACACACACACACACACGAACGAACGAGACCTACTGTCTCCAAAGGCTTGCTTCTCTTGCTGAGGTTACAGACCTGAGTCTGCAAGCTCAACAAGCCAACTCCATGTTGCCTCACCACAGGCTTCAGGACACAAACAGCACCAGGCACATAGATCTCCATTTGGCAGCAGCCCCTACACCTGCTCTGGGGTAATACCCTGTCAGAACCATCACAATTGAAAGGCATTGATCAGGCCTCAACCTTCTGTCAGCCATTGCCCAAGGAGAAGGATGTGAACACAAGGAATTACTGCTCTTGTGAATATCATCTACCATGCTGATCAGGACTCCGCAGCACAGCCCCTGACACCTCTCAGGTAGCCAGTACACTTTGCCGACAAGAGGTTGCAACTTAGGCTCAGCATACACCCTGGCCCAAGGACTCCTGGTACCCACATCCATCAGAACCTCTCCTTCTGTTGTCACCCCATAGCACCCTATCATGGCTGTATCTTCAGTTGCCATCTACATTCTTCAATATGTATGATGCTGTTCCTAATGCTACTACCATGCTTTCTCCTGGACATTGTTCACCCTCGCTGCCTGGCCCTTTATCCTTCATGGCTCCCAGGCAAAAGCAGTGTATTTGCTTAGGACTTCTGAACCCACAGACCATCTTTCCCCCAGCTGCCTGAAGTGATCCTACACCTGCCACCTGCCTCTGGGAGGACATAGCATAGTGCTGGTGCTCAGGGTTGCTATGTATAGAGAAGGGACCACTTCAACAATAGCTAGTAATTAGGGTGACTAGCCTGCCAAATTCCTCTCCTAGACTCATTACTGAACCTCGGGGCAGGGGCTGGGCTATAGACAATGCTGTACTGCTAAGCCAACATAGCCCCATTCAAATCCCAGCAGCAGGTTTCATGTGCACACATGCCCAACTAAAACAGTCCCAGGGCCTAGGGTCCCTGGGCACTGAAGACGCCCTCGAAGCCCCTGTCCCAGACCATTCAGCCTCATATCATTAGAAGAAACAATTATGGCCACTGATTGAGCATAGATAGCCTTGACATCGGAGTGCCTCCCCACTCCCAAACCGGGGCCCCAGCGCTTGCCTTGATTCTGTAGAGCTGCTGCTGCGGCCAGGCCAGGCTCTTGGGATCAAGTCCACGTCCATCCTCCTGCTAGCCCACGGTGGTGGGTATCCCCAAGCCCTGGGACCAGAATAGGACCCTCGGGCCTCCAGCTCCTCTTGGCCCCTGCCCTGCAGGGACAGGAAGGGAATCAGGAAGCCTGGAGGAAAGCAACAGCCTGCTAAGGTGGGCTGTGGGGTGTCCATGGGGGAAGAATTCCAAATAAGGGGTAGAAATTGGGGAGGATAAACCAGAGGAGGGAACTCCAACAAGGGCTAAATTATGGAGACCTTGAGGAAATTCCTACAGTGAGGAGGAGAAAGAGGACAGCACTTGGAAACCTTGCTTCTGAGAGACAGGTACACAGGGGCCTTAAAATACAAATGCAATGCCCTTTGCCCCACCCAGAATTGCCACTAACAGCTTTAACAACTTCCATGGCATTTTTCAGGCCTTTGGTCCCAGGAATGAAAGAAGGTTTAAAACAAACTCATGAGCAGAAATTATTTTCTTCAATGTAGACATAGAAATACTTTAAAATACGTTTGTTGAAGCCTTTATTTGTCCCTATGACTGAGGACGACCCTTCTTGAAAACTGATAAAGTCATCTAGCACCACCTGCCATGTGTGTTGCAGAGGTTCTGGCCCAGTGATACATGGCAAGAAAACCCACAGCAGAAGGTCAACTACAGAAATGATGGTTGGTGGCATCTGAGTTCCCAGCAGAGAGTGAAGATTTGTAGTCTTAAATGGCTCATTTACAGTTTTGGGATAAGGCAGCCATCTATACCCAAAGTGGCTCAGAATGCTGGCTCAGAGGACTTGGATGTCCCAGTTCTCTTCTCGTTGGCCAGCTGCTTTTCTGCCATAAACCCAATCCCAGCCTCTGCCTCATCCCACACATCTTCTTTTTCCACCATTTCTACAATTGGGGTTGAGGGACTGGGAGTGGAGGTGCGGTGTCCAGGGAAGACTGGACTCACTGTCCTAATGGAGGACAAGGAGTTTGAGACACAACAGTGAGGAGAAAAGCCACAATGCCACAAACACAAGATGCTAATTTTTGTGTCACAAAGCATGTATCCACTAAGGCAAGAAGAATAAGAACCTGTCAAAGAGGGCTCATACAGAACTATCAAAGGGTTCCTCTCACACCCACTCCAAAACAGAGACTCACTGTATAGCTCAGGCTAGCCTTAAACTTGGGATCTTCCTGCCCAAGCTTTCCAAGTGTTAGAAATACAGGAGTGAAGGTGCCAGTATGCTCAGTATGTTTTACTTTATTCTTTATTCTTCATGAACGTGGTATAATAACATTACCATTATAATTACTTGGAAGCCTCAACAACTCTGCAGTGGCTGCCACCTTCCAGTTGACATCAATAAGTCACATGAACAACATGAAGTCAAGTGAGCCTCTGGAGGACCCAACTGCTCATGGGCAGCGTTAGCTGTGTGTTCCTGTGCTCACTCCAGTCTAGTGCCTCAGGGTGCCCTAACTTTGTATCAGAAGCCACCTTAGCCCTGGCATGATCCTTGACATATTTATTTATTTGTTTGTTTGTTTATAATGTGTATGGGCATAAGATAGTCAGGGCCCACGGAGCATTGGTAGTACATGCCTTTAATCCCAGCACTTGGGAGGCAGAGGCAGGTGGATCTCTGTGAGTTCAAGGCCAGCCTGGTCTACAGAGCAAGTGCTAGGATAGGGTTCAAAGCTACAGAGAAACCCTGTCTCAAAAATCCAAGGGGGTGGGGGGGAGATGGTCCGGGCCCATATGTAGAAGTCAAAGTACAATTTCTGGAACTTGGTCCTCGTCTTCAACATGTGGGTCCTGGGAATTGAACTCAGGCCATCAGTCTCAGCAGCAAGCTCCTTTACCTGCTGAGCCACACTTTGCTGGCCCCATGTTCTTCCTCTTGCATCATTCCTGGTGATGTATATTCTGAGCTGGCATGTTGCCTTACTTTTTTGTTGTTTGTATTTTGCCCAACAAGAGCACAACTGTCCTAAATGATATGGTTAGGTATGGCTTCAGTGTTAACCACTGTTGACGCTTCTAAATAATGGGTTATATGCCAGCCACAATTGCAATGGAGGGTTCTGATGGCTCCTGCTTCAGAATGCTGTTTCAGCTCAGTATCTGCCTTCCCCTCCCAGGTAAGGAGCACCCATCCCCAAAGGAGTAGAGAAAGAATCACTCTGCCTTCCAGCATGGATGGTCTCTTCAGAGATGGATACTGTGGTAAATGTTATTATACTCTGTGTTATTACATGTTCCAGGCCCAGTCAGGTGGTACCATGCTTATCCCCTGGGTTAGACTCCAGAGGTACTCACAGCCATGTCCTCCTCCATCCAGAAGACCCTGGTAGCCTCCAGGAGTCAAGAGCCAGTACACAGGAAAGTAGGCATGGGTATGGTGCTGGGCCAGCTCACCATGTAAGTGGACCCCAAGGAGTAAACCCTTCCAGAATACTATCCACACCTTCTTACTGGGATCTGACTCCCTACTGTCGTGAGAGGAATCATCCACACTGCTGTTCTGAAGGGCTCTAGCCCTCAGGACTTGTCTGGGAGCAACTGGGAGAAAGGGGAATGTAGACACCGAGGTAACAGGCAAGTAGATCAGGGTCAGAATGTAGGCATGGAGGTTAAAAATCTAAGTTATCTTTTGATATCTCAGCCCTAGGACCCAGTAGGGGAAGGCAGCCTGCTACCAAGCCCAACACCTCCCCCAGCTAGGGAACTTCAGGAACATAAGAGAATGACACCAGCCCATTCTGGAGACTTGAGTACCTGCTGTGTCTGAGTAGAATGTCCTTGACAAAGTGAGGACCCCTCAGTGTTCCATGCACAACCCTGCATGGACAAAACTAGGCAGCAGGAGAAAGTCCATTGCTATGACCTAGTATACATCTTAGAGGAACGGGCGTGGTGCTCCCTAACCTCAGCACCATTTTCCCAGAATAGGTAGGGTTCCCTTGTGAGTGTGCCAGGCCCTGAAGATACTCTGCAGGTGTTCGTTCATACTTCCCCACACAGCCTCAGGCCACTTCCTCTTCCTATACTGGACACACCTGGCGTCCTGCTGCCCCCTATCACCTTCCTCCTTCTGTTCCTTCCCCCGATGTCATGTGTCATCCTTCCCAGCTTCCCATCATATCTTCACAAATCTGTGTCCCAGGCACTCTTGCACCCTGTATTGGGTATTGGTTTTTCTTCTGTCTCAGCTCAGTTGCCCCCACACACTTACACAATGCCAGTGACTGACAGCCACACACCCAGCAGGTGGCTGGGGCCATCCTGACAGGTGAAAAGGTATCACCTAGG
The DNA here is from genome assembly GCF_003668045.3 of Cricetulus griseus. NCBI lineage: Eukaryota > Metazoa > Chordata > Mammalia > Rodentia > Cricetidae > Cricetulus > Cricetulus griseus. Next base: position 45,764,896 of record NC_048600.1, on the reverse strand, counting down.
GAGGCTAGTGACCCATACCTTCAGCCCACTTAGGCCCCTCCTTCAACCACCCACCCTCTACACTGCTGTCCTGAGATGTCTCTCTCTGCTGCCTAGGAACCCTGTGGGCAGCCGCGGCCAAGTTCTAAGTATGTGATTATGTATGCTGGGGTCCCTCCAGCCCCTTTGTTGCTGCAGAATCTGTCTTGGCAAACAAAAGTGCACTGGATTAGCCACAGTGGATTAAAAGATTTGCTTCTCAGAGTTTACCTAACAACCTACCAATCACATCGACAGCAGCTTTCAACCCCCAGGATGCATTTACCAGGCCAGCTGAGAGCTCATGGCCTATGGGCAGCAGAACCTGGTTGCAGTAGTTATACACCCAGATATAGCCCATCCTCACACCCAGCATTTCCCATGACCCAGGATGCCTTTCCAGCCTACGGGCTCCTTGAGGTAGATTTGGGGGAAGGAATGGGATTCAAATAAAAGGTTGAGGACCAGAAATAGAGACTAGGTCTAGACAGGACTGCCTTCCGGAGGATGTATTGGGAACAAGGCCTCTCCTGTGCCTAGCTTGGCCCCCAATGCATTCACGCATGTCATACATAGCAGCAAGGACAGAAGCAACATGGAGGGTGGCCACAGGAGGCAGGTGACACACCAGGCTCTTCCGCGCTGTGGCACATGGCCCCTCCACTGTCACCCCACAGCATGTACTCCTGCACACACATGCACACACATGTACACACACACACACACACACACACACACACACACACACACACACTCACAGGCATGCCCCTTTGATCTCTGAAGGGGACTCCATTGACAAGCTCTTAATCACAGCTGCCTGTGCAGGGCTGTGCTCTGAAGTCCCGAGTAATGGGATTTGGCGCTTCTGATCTATCTGGGCTGGCTGCTCCCCCTGTTATAGGTGGACATTTTTTTTCTGTTGCTTCTTTTTTCCCCTTATTGAAAGAAAAATGCTCCTTAAACCACGCCGATATTGAGGCGGCTTGTCGCCGAGCCCAAGCGTGGTGGTCAGGACACCAAGGGCCTGGGCTAGTCAGGGGGTCTTTGAAGCCGCCTCTGTGTGGAATCTGACATGAGACACCAACCAAAGCGGTTTTCGGGCCCGTGGTGGTGTGGTGTGGCTCTATTCTGCTCATAGTCTTTCTTTTGTCTCCTCCCTTGACCCTTCTACGGACCATGTGGGGTGAGGATCCAAAGTGAAGATTCAGTGGGAGTGTGTGTGTGTGCTGAGGGTGGGGTGGGCTGAGGGAAGGGCCACAACCACAAGAACAATGGGCTATAAGAACCACCTACATCCACCTGTCCACCCATTCTTCCATCCATCTGTCCACCCACCTGGCTTACCTCACCTGCCTGGCTCCAAGTGCCTGATCGCGCCCCACTGTCCCGCTGTCCGCCATGATGGGCTTGGCTGTCCGTCCGAGCACTTTCAGCCACTCCAGGAAGCAGGTCCCTGCTCTTGGCCACTGTGTGGCTGGGAGGCAGAAGCGTGACTCTAGGCTGCAGCTCAGGCTCCTGCCGCCTATTGGCTGAGGCAGGGACCAGATGACGGGCCTCAGAACCCTATGGTAGCCATGGCAACCAGCCCCTTTAGACACCGCCACCCCCCAAGCCACTCCTATCTGCAGAGGGAAAAGGCAGTTCTGCCAGTGGCCCCATGCCAGTGCCCCTTCAGAGGGGCACTGGGAGTGACTACATAGTAACTGTCCCCACACTAGCTATTAAGCATTTTTGTTATATGTTTCATACATGTACCATGTTAGGGGGCTCTGTCCACCTTATGGCCTTTCCTAAGATGTAACATGTACCTACTTGATTTCCTGGTTGAGGTAGAAATAATGATCTTTGGAGCCTCTCCTGAAAAAAGGACTTCAGGTCAGGCTTGCCCCAGGGGCTGAAGGCCAGGCCTACACTGGTGAAAAAACAGTGAGAAGGGGGAAATAGAGGGCAGTAGGAGAAACCCCACCCAACCCCAGGTCAGAAGACCCAAGTGTTCAGCCTACCTCAGATGGAAGCCTGTCAACAACCACTCTACATTCTTACTGTAATGTCACTGCTTGTTGAACAAATATGCCCATGGCCCTGAGTATGGCCCTGCTCTCTGTGAACCTTGGGTCCCCAACTTGGCAAAATTCTGGAACCTTTCTCTGGGTACAGAGCCTTCTGGAAAACAATGTACCCCCAGAGCCAATTAATGTTAGTTCCCAGCAAGACATTCCAGGGTACCCCAGGAACAGATTCTCAGCAAGAGTACGTGTCATTCCTCCATGGACTGCCCATCCCTGTTACAGATCCTTGAGCAACCTTGAAAGCGCCAACACCCCAGTTTTGTGACATTCACTTCTGTGACATTCAGAAACGGCCCAGTCTGTTCAAACACTGGGAACGGCACTGTCTGGTCAAGAGCCAGCAAAGGCCTCTTGAGAACTCTCAGACTACATCTCACTTCCTAGGTAAAGCCCAGACCACACCTGCTGGCCATGTTTTGATAAACACCTTCAGGACTTCCAGGAACAGATATGATTCTCTAGGTCCTAAGGGAAGGCCAAAGCATGGCAGGTCCCAGGAACCTAGGAACCTAAGTGGCCAATGAAGAGTGCCCTGCTAAGACTAGAGGGACCAAAGAGCTAAGAGAACCTGAAACATGTGTCCAGGGGTTCTTACATCCAAAGAATCCAGGTTGGACTTAGGGATCCAAATGTGGAATGGTGACTCAGTGACCGGCCCAGCATGGCTTATGGCTCAACTGCTTCATACTAGTCAGGCCTAGCTGCTGACACAGGATAGCACCTGAACTTGAAGGGTCTCCTTACCATGTTGGAGACCACCAGTAGACAAGTCTCATCCAAGGGCAGGTGGGAATGGGTGGGAATGGCAGCCTGGGCCAGCTGGTTGTGGGAAAGCGTCCATTCTACAGCACAGTGTGAACCTAGGGAGGTTGCAGTGAGCTGCAGCAGGTGTGTTGGGGCGATGTGGAATTCCTCTTCGGGCACAGGGATCCAGCATAGGATGGCTCAGAATGGATAGAAGATCTGGGTAGCACACAACCTGACCTGTGTTTGTAGGAAGGATTCAAGTTGCCAGCAAACCATGGTGTTAGCACAGACCAAGGCAGGTAGACTGCCATGCACAAGCAGGGGTGAAATGAGAATGGACCTCCAGTGACTCCCTGGGTTTAGGGTTCAGAGTGCTAATAGGGCACGGAACAGGGTCAAAGGTGCCTAAGCAACCCCTCAGGGCCTGCCCACCTACCCCTACCACCTCTGTGGAATTCAGTCTGAGACTCTCAGACAAGTCAGGTAGAGCTCTGGGCTGGGCCCACAAGCCACCTGTTATCTCACCTGTGAGAGGTAGAGACCCTTTCTGGCTTTGGTCTCATTTCTAAATGGAATGATGAAATAACAACTTCTCAGGTCTCCACAGCCCAGCCCCAGCGTGCAGGAATAACAGCAGTGAGGAATCAGAGCAGCAATGATAAAGCCCCTACCCTTGGCACCACAGTCAACTACAGGCCTTTTAACATTAAAATTGACCTCAGACTGTTGTCACAAAAACATAGCGGGAGTTGTGTTTGCCTTTTGCAGGCTCTGAGATACACAGCAGATGGACAGGTTGCTTCAAAGGGCACAGAAAGAACTAGGGAAGAGTGGCTAAGGCAGTTGGAGTGGAGGCTTATGCTCACGGCAGTCGAGGAAAGAGGCAGAGAGCTATTTTCCAGACAGTTCCCATAGCTTGCATATCAGTTCCTATTACATGTGTGGTGTGGATTATTAACACAGGCATGCCTCATTGTGTATGTACATGCATTTGTGAGCAGGAACATTCAATGTTACCCCACCCCACTCTGCAAGCTGCCCCCCACACACACACCCAAAAGGCAGCACAGTGTATAGATGGTCTGTTTGGGACCTACCTCTGACTTGATTCATTTTACTGAGAAAGGAGATAAACTAATCACTTACTACAGAGCATCACAGTTTCTGACTCAAAATGTTTCTGAAGTTGGGCATAGCTCACATCTATAAGGCCAGAACTCAAGAGGGTAAGACATTACGCTTGCCTCAAGTTCAAAGCCTTTCTGGACTAAAGTGAGACGCTGTCTCAAAAAAAAAAAAAAAAAAAAAAAAAAAAAAAAAAAATTATGAGGCTATAATGAAGAAACAAACACCACATTCCATTAGATCTAGGATTCAAGGCCAGGACCACACCAGAGTACACTTCAGTACTGCCTGGCCTTCTATTAGGAAAATGAAACAGCCTCAGACTTCAGCAGTGATGACTAGCAGTGACTAGAAGTGACTTGCTCAGGCCACACCAATGGCCAGCCTGAACCATTTCTCAGTAACCCCTAATCCCTGGTCCAGAACCACAACCCCAGGAGTCAATGCAGGTAGCATATGGACACTTGCCTGGAACATAATTCCCAACAAGCAGACAGAGGCCAGAGTTAAGTCTGGCCCCTGACCTGTTCTGACTGTACTCCTCAAGGCAGCCACATGCCTCTTGAGGCCCCAAGAAACTGACACAAGAAATGCTACAGGACCTAGCCAAGCCTAAGGGTGTAACATCTATAACTCCAGCCCTTGGGAGAGACAGGACATGAGGATCTGGAGTTCAAAGCCAGCCAAGGCTACAAAGTGGGACCTTGTCTCCAAAAGAATAAGCAACAACAATAAAAAAAAAAAAAAAAAAAAAAGACCTCAACACAGGTCCTGCTTGACACAGCCTTGGCAGTGAGAGAGGAAATAGATAATCAGACAGGCAGCTAGCTGAACCAAGTCAAACAGTGAGGACTATTACAATCTCAACAAGCACCTAGCCCTAGCTTGAAGAGATCAGTTTAAATTTAGGACTCAAATTTAAAGCCAGTATTGTGGGAACCATACTAATGATTTAAACTATTAGGCAAAGCCCTGTGGGTCCAACACAGCAATAGGTAGCCAAGTACTGTTTACTTTAAGTTAAGAAAAAAAAAAGTTGTTTTTGAGACAAGGTTTCCTTGTGTAGCCCTGACTGTCCTGGAGCTAGCTCTGTAGACCGGCTGGCTCTGCCTCCCAAGTGCTGGGATTAAAGTCATGCACCACCACTGCCCAGGTGGTAAAAACTTTTTAAATTAAAGTCAGCAAGATGGCTGAGCCAGTAAAGACACTTGCCATCAAGCCTAATGTCCTGACATTAATCCCTGGAACCCACATGGTAGAAGGAAAAGAATAAACTCCCACAAGTTGTCCTCTGACCTCCACATGCATGCCATGGCATGTGCAAGCACACATGCACACTAAATAGATATAATTTTAAAATTTTAACCTAAGAATTATACAAAGCAGGCTAGTGAAACCCACAGAAACAGCTGACCTGAACATTGGGGAGCTCTTGGTCCCCAACCTGATAGCTGGGATACCAGCATGGGACTGATCCAGACCCCAGGAACACAGGTTTCAGTGAGGAGACCTCGGAAATCTGCGGGACCTCCTGTAGTAGATCAGTACTTATCCCTATCATAGGTGTGGACTTTGGGAGCCTATTCCATATAGAGGAATACTCCCTGAGCCAAGATACACGGGGGTGGCCTAGGCCCTACCCCAAAGGATATGACAGACTCTGATGACACCCTATGGAAGGCCTCACCATCCAGAGGGAACAGAAAGGATATGTGATAGGTAGGGTTTTAGTTGGGGGGGGGGGTAGGGGAGGAGGGGAGGGAGAAGGAAACTGGGATTGACATGTAAAACAATCCTGTTTCTAATTCAAATAAAAAAATAAAGAGTTAAAAAAAAAAAAGAATTATACAGAGGGAAAGTATTACATGCTATACAGTGGCAGAGAGGCCAGAATAGACAGAGTAAGAACTGAAGTACAACCCTTGGGCTCTGACCCCAAGACAAGCCCTGATCCTCATGGATCTCTATGTGGGCACTCTTACACTGGCAGAAAGGTTCCACACCAGCTTTGGACTTGGCATCATGAACACAACCAAGCACAGGCACTCCTATTGCTCCCCCTCCGAGGATCCCACTGTCCTACAGTCAGTGGCCAGGCCCAAGTCAGTGACCAGGCTCCCTTTTATACCAGCCAGGTGTGAGGCTCTGGGAATTCAGCTCGCACTACCACCTCATCTTCCTCCACATGCAGCTAGGGAGACCCTCCCTGTCCTCCCCAAAGAAAGGAATAGGTGTCAGTGGTGATGCCTCTGAGCCACTAGCTCTCAGGGTAAAAGAGGCCTGACTTCCTACCTCAAGCCACAGCCCCCAACCACAAGGTAGAGGGGAGCAGTTAAGGAAGGGGGTGCTGAAGTCATGGCCATTAAGTCCACGTGGCCCCATTTCCTGTGTCATTGAAGGGTAGATGTTGGCAGAAGCTGTAGACCCAGGAAGCTTTCCCCTTTTAGCTCTGCAGGGCATACTGCAGAGACCTGAACCAGGCCCCAGGCTCCATTCCTGAGCCCTGGACAACATTGCAGAGCAGGCAGGGATGTACACTGGCAGAGAAGAATGCCTCAACCATTAGGGACTTCTCTAAGGAAGTTAAGCAACAAGGGGGACCTCAGTCTCCACAACACAGCAGGGCCAGTAGCTACAGCTGAACAGTGCAAATAGTCCAACTGGGTTTCTGTGACAAGGAATTGACCAGGACAAGAATGCACACGACTGCAGACTTCCAAGCAAACCAGAACACTTTACGGTGGCTCCACTGTCTGAGACTTTACTTATTCCAGTCCAACAACTATAATGCTGTAAGTACTTGACCAGCTTGGACAAGCATCTGCTCCACTCCAGGTCTCCAAGAGTCCTAGCACAGAAAGGTTCTCTGAAAAGTCTACTACAGGAGCTGTGTGGTTAGCACATACCAAGCAGGGCTCACCCATTGCCCACAGGTGGTCCTTGTGCCCACCCCAAGTGTGTCCATGGTGCTAAAAACCCACAGGGAAGGCTGAGCTCAGTGGTCAGGCGTGGTCACCAGCTCTCTTCTGCACCACTGCTGGCCTGGACAGAACCTGCTCCTGAAGCCGCTGGACCAGCTCCTCTACGTAGACCTTGAACAGGGGTACAGGATCCTGAAGGGGAGAGGTCATGGTAAGGCTCAATGTAGCCCAGAGATGGAGCTCTAGGGAGGTTAGCAGCCAACTGCCTCTAGCTAAACATGGAGAGAAAACAGGGCATGGAAGAGCCAGGGATGGGCCGTCACATAAGACTGCATTCTAGGACAGCTGGGCTACACAGAGAAACCCAGTCTTGGAAAAACAAAACCAAAAAGACTGCCTGCCATCCTGGAGGGCAGAGTCTAATGCCAGAACAGGACTGCTTTTCTCTTGGACACCAAGTGTCACACCCTTCCCCTGGTTTCCCTGTCCTGGCAGCCACCACTGGCTCTAGACTATACTGGGAAAGACACAAAAGAAAAATCCTAGGGACGCTGAGTGGCCAAGCAAATACCCAGTGCCAAAGGTCCCTAAGCATTCAGGGGAAGAGCGGGAAGGACTTCAAGAGAGGAAGCATGCCATGCTTTGTCTAAGTGGCAGGAACCAAATAGCAGCATTCAGGTGTGGCAGCCCCCAAATGGGAGTCTCTCTCCAAAGCAGCCCCCCATTACTCAACCTCAGTGGCCAGTTCACAGGTGCTCACCTTTTCCTCCAGGAGCCTCTGTTTCTCTACAGCTTCCTCCAGAGTCAGGCCAACCCACTCTGCCTCTGCCTCTGGGATGACAAAACCCTGAGCAAGCAGAAGAAAGACTCAGTGAGGTATAGGGCCAGGTCAGAAGTCTCAGGCAGCAAGCAGGATGGGGAAATTCTCACCTTGTATTTGTCATAGATGGCTTGTCTCCGTTCAGGGTCATCAGGGTGTAGCTGGGGGTCCTGGCGAGCAAGCCTCAGCAGCATCCCTCGCTTCAGGTCCATGCCAAACTTGGAACACAGGTCCTCCTTTGGGGTCTGGCAGAAGGTTTACATAGGGCCAGGTGCTATAGCAGGGTCCCACCCACCCCATCAGCTGACCCTGTGGGTTCCTCTTGAGCTAGTAACCAACCATAAGCTAGACTAGAGCATATCAGGGATGGGGATCAGCACCAGCATGCAAGCCTGTATAGGTCAAGGCAATCCCAAGAAAAGGGTAAGCGGTGACCACGACCATTCACAAGTGACCTTCCTGAAGGCAGAAAACTTCCCCTGGGCTGCACCAAAGAGGACGAAGTCCTACTGTATTTTACTAAGACTTGTAACGGCTAGTCTGGGTGCCTTGTCCGCCTCTCCCCCACCCCCACGCAGTGCTGCTCTGCATCTCCCTTTATTCTAACAAGACCCTGTAGCGCACTAACCCCTGCTTGCCTTGAGAATATAGAAGTCGAACCCATAGGCCTCATCAATGAGATCTAGGGTCCTCATGGTCACAGTCACGGTGAACTTCTTGTCCAGGATCTCACTGTAAAGTTCCCGAGTGAACAGCTGAGGCTTCCACACCTTCTTTACCCTCGTTGAAAGCTGAGTGTTTAAGAGAGACTAGTTGACTGTTGGGGTGCTTCCCTACAGATCAAGTGGGCCCCAAAGCACCTTTCTGGGAGCTGGGCTATGTGAGGCTTGCCCTCTCTCCTCCTCAGAGGCTCCACAGAACCACTGCTGCTAGACAGGGCTCCTGGGACTGGACCTAAATACCTACATAGATGTCTACTTCTCTCAGGCTAGCCCTCATGCTGCTGGTATATGTTCCAGATGCTGGCACAACTGAAACCCAGCAGCCACAGGCAAGCAAGTGGCATTCTGAAAGGCCTGAAAGGTACACTCTCCTCCCACAACGCTTGACTAGGAGCAGAATTCCACCAGAATGATCGATCCCAGGCTCTGCACCTTGTTAGCTGCCTGACTCCAAGCATCTCACTCTTTATCATGTTTATGTGGGAGAAGCAAAGGTATCCTGTCACAAAAATTAGGCAAATGCTCATAGAAATTGGCAAGTGACAACCAGATTTCACCTCTCCCTCCTCTTCAGCACAAGCCTCAAATCTATCCTTCCTTTCTTTTCTCTGTGGTGCTAGGGATTTGAACCCAAGACCTTAAATATAAGCAAGGAAAGCACTCTATCACCCTGCTCCACCGCAACCCCACTCCACCCTTACTTTTGATGTCTACCTGATCAGGACCACTTCACTTCAGGACCCCACTAGACCTTTACAATTAGAGTATTCCAAATCCTCCCCGCTCCACTTGTTAGCATACTCCCTGAAACAGAGCGCTTGTGTCAGCCAAGCAGACGGTCCGCAGCGACCACGGCAGAATCTGACCAACAAAGCATGCAGAACCGCCGATGTGGCCCGCACCCACCTTGTCGTTGTTGGCATATCTGTAGCCCAAAATCACGCCCTCTCCGCCCCAAAGCCCCTGCTGGGACTCTGGAGGGTAGTAAATTGGAATGGGTACGTCCTCAACGCGTTCGCGCTGCCCGTTCTTGGGGTTGATCTTGAACTTGGCCCCGTGAGGCTTGTAGTGCACTGGAGTCGGCGTTCGTTCTTCCTCCAGCGAGCGCAAGAAGTGAGCGGGCAAACGCGCGTAGATGCCTTGCCGCAGCCGCAGCTTCTGCCACAGGTGTACAGGATACTTATGCAGAGGCATTGCGTTCCCCCCTAAAACTGAGTCGCGCGCCCGCGTCTGCCGGAACCGGAACCGGAATTGCGTCATTGAATGTGTGCCTTTGCTCACTGCCGATTGGTAGCGACGCCCAACCATCTAAAACAATCCCTTTGTCTCCGCCTTCTTTAGGGACCGTGGAAAATTATCTGAGACTGTAATGATTCAAGGCACCGTCTACCAAGTGCAGCCCAGGGGTTCCCCAACAGCTTTGGCAGGCCTGTTAGGTCCAGCCTTCCTTTCTCTCCAAGGACGCAAGAAAAAAAATTATAAGACACTTGTTTGGTTTGAAAAATCATTGTAGAATATTAAATTCATCAATTACATAAAAATACACCTTCATAGAACAGTTTAATATTTTACCACCACCCCAACAATATATACATGTTTCCCCTTTCAAGGGATGAAGTGTGCTTTGGTGGCCAAACAAAGGATGTCAGTAGCAAGGGGAGCGGCCCACATCCCATACAAAACCAGGAAAAAAAGCTCCACTGCCACACAGCAGTTGGGCCTCACAGCGGGACAGAGCACCACTGCACCAATCAACTCAGAGCTCCCAGGAGGCACCAGAAGGATTGGGCCAGGGCTCTAGAACCCACTCAAGCCTCAGCTGATCCAGTAGGGGGGTCAGCTTCCTAGGGCCTAGGGCTAACACAAAAGAATGCTCACAAGGCTAGGGCCTAGGGCTTTTAGGATGAGGAGGGCACACCAGTAGGGCAGTGTGTACCTTCTGGGGCCACACCTCATAAAGCTGAGCAGCCTACTTGCCAGGATCTTTGGCTCCAACAGAGAATGAGGGACAGTGCATGGCACCCCAGGGTCTTATCAGCTCTTTGACTATACCACAGCAACTGCAGCAATAGGGCATCCCCATGCCAAGGCAGGGTGGTACATGCTGTCAGAGACAGTGGCCTCTGTGGACTCAGGCTTCCTTGCCTTGTAGGTCTCATATCACAGCTTCACAAAGGAATAAGACAATAGGATCTCTCCCTTAGCTGCATCTTCAACTAATACATAGTGATTTGCCCACACACACACAGGTACCGGTGGTCTCCAGGTACAAGCAGCTGAGACCTACAGAGGACATTGGCAGGAGCCACAAAGATTTTGGGGTGGAGGAGTCCTCTCCTCTGGAGAAAGAAGCCAAGGAGCGCAGGACAATTTTATTCAGATGGAAACCTGGTTGGGGATAGATAGGCACCTCTCTTGTTCCCATCCTAGCTGAAGAGGTCATCAGAGTATCAGGTGTCCTTGAGCCAGCCATATCATGTCACTGTGTACAACTCATCCCGATCATTCCTGCAGATCTGGTAGTGACAGGGGAACGTCTGCAAGCAAGCCCAGGACTCAGCCTGCTCCTCTCGTGGTGGCAGAAGGAAAGCTGCACAACCAGCCAATAGGATATGCCAAATGCTATGGGTGTAGTAGTAATTTTCACTGGTCATCATGGAAGTGTAGATGGCAATGCCTACAGAGGCCATGGAGATGCCAGGCAGGATGTAGAAGACCCAGCGCTGCCACGAGGTAGGATAGCACTGTCGCCGGTGCCCACAGCGGTACATCTGGAGTAAGCAGCCATATGAATGTCAGTGCAGGCTGAGTGCAACTACAGTTCCCAGGGGTTATGAGGTCTATCTAGATCTAGGCAGCAGAACTGCATACAGACTCATGGCTGGTGGTCCTCAGGCCAAGACCTCAGGCACATGGCCATACTGGGGCTCAATGGATGGCTGCTATTGGCTCTAAGTAGATGTGGAGTTTTGGAGCCCTTGCAGCAAAACTGGAATTATAACCAGAATTAAGGGCCTGGTTCTCTTCTCTGAGTCTAAACAGGAAAACCTATGTGCCCTATTCCTTACCCACATGGAGGCCATGATCACAAAGGCAAAGAGGCAGGGTCCCATCAAGTTCCAGATGCCCCTGCGATCCATCTGCAAGGACATGGCCATGACCAGTATACCTAGTACAAACAGGACCTGGGAGAGACACAGGGATGGTTTGTGGAATCATGGGAGCCTTTAGCTAGAATCACCTGTGATGGTACAAGACACAACAGGTGCTAGTGTCATGGGTACCCATTATCAGTTTCTTATCATTCTGGTACATCTGCCAGCTCCTCTTGGAGTTAGCGGATTTTGACCCATTCCAGCTCAGCCACCTGGGAGGGAAGTGTCCTTCCTCTAGCCCCTTGACTGTGTCCAAGGGTGAACACAGAAGAACCTTTTGAGGACTAGGTGGTGATGCCCACTCCTAATGGGCAGTCTTGTACACACTTGCATGATCCTGCATACCAAGCCTTCCAGGGTCTCCCACCATGATGGCCTTAGATGGTCCGTTGGAGGGGATCCCATACCTAAGTCTCCATCAACACATCTGCCACAGCCTGCAAGTTCAAACACTTAAACTCATCTCACAGGATTCTTCAGAATTTTCCTTGCCCAGTTTTTTATATGATCATGGAGCTCCTAAGCATGCCCCTGATGAGCTATACCCAGCCTGTAGACAGAGGGCATAGTTCACAAACACCAAAGAGTCATCTCCACTGTCCAGCTGCTGCAGAGAGTCGCCAGAGTGCCCTAAGACAAGGGACCCAGGAGCATGGTTGAGGCTTCTCAGAGAAGCCTGGCCTGGCTCCTCTTTGAGATTAGGGTCCTGGACCCCCATCTCCCTTCCTGAAGTCCTCTGATGGCCACACCTTTCCTTCATATCTTACTATGACTTTCTCCAAGAGTGTGAGAGTTGACACCCAGCCCTTTCTGTTTTATACCTCTTGGCCACTCCACATACTGTATGTGAGGGCCTCTGCTTCCCTGGAGCCCAGGCTTGGCATCAGAGGCCACTCACCTGTTTCAGGATTGTCTTCAGACGGGCCATGCAAAGAATGGTCACCCAGGTGGCTGCCCCAGAGCCCAGAAAGTCGCAGTACTGAAGTGTGTCATAGCTGAGGATGCACAGCACTGCATCCCCCGGCTGGTCACAGGCATGGTAGAACTGTGAGGTAAAGCAGTGAGCAGCAGCCCTGACATTCCCCACCCAAGGTTCCCCAAGGGATTATGGCCAACCCTACCGTGGAGAAGAACATGGTATAAAAGTAGACAGAGGCCTCAACCAGGAAGGAACGGTGCACTGACACAGCAATGGGGGCCAGGAACATGAGGTTGCTGAGTGTAAGCAGAAGCGCTGCTGCCCTCTGCTGGCCCACAGTCTGGGCTGTGCTGTTGTCTGTGCAGCTCCACCCACGCCAACCTAGGGGGCCACATAACACCTAGGTATGTCCTGGAAGCGGATAGGAGGCTTCTGAACTTTCAGGCCCCTTCTCACCCAGAGAGAGCTGTGTAGTAAGCCTAATGGAATCCACAGGTGTGGTAGGAGGGAATTGGTACTGATAGAAACTGGCATAGATAAATGTGGGCAGGCATGGACAAGTGGGGACAGCTGTGGGCAGGTTGGGACAAATGTGGAAAACGCATGTAGACATGGGGAGGACAAGTTATGTGCACATACAGCAGACATGAGCAGGTGTGGAGAAGCAAGGATTAAGCATGGCTGGTACAGGCAGTCATGGGCAGTGGGAAACATGTATGGGCAGATGTGTGTAGATATAGGCGAGTGTGGGCAAGAATGACCTTCTGGGAGGAGGCATGAGCTTGGAGAAAGATGTGTGAACAGGTGTGTGTAGGTAGGGGCAGGTATGAATAGATATGAATTAGTGGGGACAGATATAAATATATGTAGCCATGTAGGGATAAATGTGACAAGTATGGACAGATGGGAACACTTGTGAATATGTAGAAACTGCCATGAAAAAAAGCATTAGTCACAATAAAAGTGTGAGCAGCTGGACATAGGCATGGACAGGTATGGGCAAGAGAAATGGTTGTAGGCACGGTGTGGGTTTGGGCAGTCAAGGGCAGGCAACACCTCCCCTGCAAATGCCTCAGTGCCCATATGCCTGTAGCAGTGGGGGGTGAGGTGGGGGAAGGGGAAGCATGGGAAGCATGGGGAGGAGTGGGAGGGAGTTTTGTCCCTGCTTTGCTCTGCAGGGTCACTCTCACCTGCTTTGCAGCTGCAGCCTGCATACAAATAGCCGTGTCTACGTAGCAGGAGGCACTGGCCATATGGCCCACAATCTTTGAAACAGGGCACCAGATACAAGGTGGTCTCCACACGAGCACTGGCCTGTTCACAATCCCTGCAAAGGAGCAGCTTGAGAGGGCTGGTTGTAGTGCTCTGCAGGTCACTCCACCACGACTTCCAAGCTCAGAGCTGAGTCCTCCAGACTCCAACAGCTAAGGCACTCAATTCCCCTGTTAGTGCTATTGTGGGGTAGGGGCAGGTAGAAAAGAAGAACCCCTCCTAACACAGAGATGCTTCCCTTCATTGCTACCAGCCCATGTCAAGTTGCCCAGGCCCAGATTCACATACTCAGAACTCTCAGGGCACACAAGCTGCAAGGAGAGGTACCAGTTGTCTGTCTCCGGGTAGGGAATGATGAGGTTGGCCGTGTGAGATGAGGCACTCAGAAACATGGGATGGCCCTGGAAAAAGGCTGCATGGGGTGGGTGTGGGGGGAGCTGTCAGAGGTGGCTAGAGGGGCCAGTCAGTCTCTCCACCAAAACTTCCTGCCCAGAATACCTGTGGTGCAGTTGAATGAAGTGTTGAAGCTGAGGAACGGCGAGGCAGCATTCACACAAGCTGCTACCACGGTGTCATTTGTGACCTCTGTCTAGAAGGGAAAAAAGTACAGGTTAGCCATTCATTGTCACCCCCTAAAAAAGGTATCTTGCCTGCCCACCTTGCATTTTAGCTCAGTCATGCTGGGTATTTGGGGGGTAGGGGAGGATCCTGCTAGCCCAAGGTTCATCAAGACCCGAGTTCCCTTCAGCTGTCTCTGGTTCTAGTGATTCCCCTGCCCATTTGTACAGGTACAATTATGGTAACTTCTGACAGGGACAGGGCTGCACCTAGAGGAAATCTGTCCTCAGATGGATCCCCTTTGGCCCATGCTGCTGGTGTCACTCTATGGCCTAAAAGGCCACCCCACCCCAGTCTCAATGCTGAAGTTACTCTGTATCCTGAGTTAAACCCAGGTCACAAGCAACTGTGGACTACTTCAGTGGGCTTCCAGAGATACCTGGTTAGTCTTCAAGATGATGATGAGAGAGCCCCCGCTGTCCATGCCTGTGTCAAGACGGAGCTGCATTACAGAAGGCACATTTGAATGCACCATCACGAAGGCCCCGTTAAGTGGTTGGAAGTGGACAGACAACACGTCTGTGTCTTCTCTCATGACGGGATAGTTCAGGAGACAGAAGGGGACACTGCCTACTCTGCCACTCCTGCCCAGTTCCCAGTGGGTAGGGTCTTGGGACAGCCGGCCCACAGAGGTGTCAGAGCTCTGGTTTGGGTTGTTTTTCATAAGATGATGGAAGGTCACACTCCATGGCCTGCACACTGTCAAGAGGATAAGGGGCTCAGCCAGAGAAATGCCTGGAGTTTTGGGGGAGGTAGGCAGAGCCAGTCCACCCCTCCCTCCCATGTAGCCCACCTGTAAAGGCAGCTTTAGCAGTGAAGACCACTGACATGTGAGGTCCTGCCAGGTTCTCAATTGTCATTTGTAGCCACTGGCCCCAGGGTGGTGAGGACAGCAGCAAAAGGCAGGATGGAGTGAGGCCAGTGCAACTCAGCACCTTTTGGAAGTTTCTAGGCAGGGTAGATCCACCCACTGTGAGACGCACTGGGCAGCCAGAGCTCACACTGGACACACAGTCCTGCAGTTCCAAGCGAAGCTCCTGGGTGTATTCAGGGACAAAGATCCTGTGGCAAGGTGGTGGCGACTCAGACTCACTAGCTCCTACTGTGAACTTCCTCTAATCTGTCTAGGGAGGGTATCTGGCCTCTCTTCCCAGCATGTCTCTAAGGTACAGCCTTCTCACCTGCAGGATGAGATAATGGTACCACCTGTTCTAAACTCAAAGGTTGGGGCTACAGGACAGACTTGACCTCCCCAACTCCACTCACTTGAGGTAGCTGGGATGGGAGAGCAGCGTCTGTGGGAGGGGAACATCAGGCTCCAGGATGGAGACTTCAACCACCCTCATGGCCAGCATATCAGGCTGGAACATATAGGCACAGGTAGGAACAGAGCCCTGGGAGAGAACAAGGCAGGGAGTGATAGGGGTCAGAGAACGCAGGATAGAGGACAAAGGAGATCTTTGAGGGGGAAGAGTTGAATCCAGAGTCTGACAGCTGAGATTATCATAAGGTCTGTCCCAGAGGTGGACAAGAAGCTGGTGGTATCCCATGCATCAAGGGGTTTGGCCTTCATCCCAGGAGGTCACCCCCCTCACCTTCACCTCGATCTTCTGGGATGAAGGAGGGAGGTGAGCAACCACAAACCAGTCACCAGCAGCTGGGTGGGAGATGCTGACAGAGGTGTTGCCCAGTAGCATGGTACTCAGCAATGTCCTGATATGGAAGGAGACCTGCTTCAAGGTGTTGTCAGGGAATCTAGAGCCCAACGGGTTGATGACAGGAGGGGCGCCATAGCGGAAATGCCTGGAAGAGATCAGGTCAAGGGTCAGGGACAGGGTTTCAGCCAGGCATGGATGCTAGGGACAGAATACTGGGTACGTACACTGTGATTTCTACGTTGGTGCATGAGGGACCGCTCTGGGACGCATGTAGCAGCCAGCGAAGCAGCACTGTGTCTGGGGGCACTCGAAAGTGGAAGAGCTGGGTGCTGCCATACCAGCTGTAGAAGGACAGCTTCTGTGGGGCCTGCGAGAAGTGCTCAGACACCAGCCCAGACTCTAGAGGGAAAAGGCAACAGTCAGGTGGGTGGGGCAGACAGGAAGAATGAGAAGATCCACTCTGGACTTCGTCACTCAGACTTTGATCTTAGCCAAGGCAAAAAATGCCTCCTGGCACCTAGATGTTGTCTGCAGGAACCAGAAGTTTCTCCTAGAAATGAGCAGTTATTCCTGTCTCCTCTCCCTAGATGACCACTGCCAACTCACCAAGGATTTGCCT
Source organism: Cricetulus griseus (assembly GCF_003668045.3). Classification (NCBI taxonomy): domain Eukaryota; kingdom Metazoa; phylum Chordata; class Mammalia; order Rodentia; family Cricetidae; genus Cricetulus; species Cricetulus griseus. The sequence continues at coordinate 45,748,233 of NC_048600.1, read as the reverse complement.
TCTCACACTACAGCAACTTGCAAACAATGAAGCCAGTAGCCCCTAGCACCCACCACCTTTAGATGGACCCACTCAGAGCCAGTCAGCTCTCTGTTAATTAGTTAGTTCCACTCCTTGCATTATATCCTGGGGCATCCAGGCCAAGAGATGGAGACTAAAAGACAACAGGAGGTAGTCAGGAAGGAGATCCCATCCCTGCTGATCTCTGCCTTGATCACTGGACCATAGCAAAGGCTCCTTCCTCCCACCACACCATCTCTGAACCTCTCCTAACTACATGGGCAGGTAGAGAGACTTGGTCCAGAAGGTAGCTGCCTCTCATACCTGTTATGACTTAGGACACAGCCAGATGCTTACCCAGAAAAAGACCATGATGAGGGAGGGACTTCTGTCCAGAAGTCTAGAAAGCTATAAGAACCATGGGACAGCCTGGGCAGAGGTGGAGCAGGCCTTTAATCCCAGAACTTGGGAGGCAGATGCAGGTGGACCCTTGTGAGTTTGAGGCCAGCCTGGCCTACAAAACAAGTTCCAGGACATTAGGGCTGTTACAGAGAAACTCTGTCCACCCCCCAAAAAAAATAGAACCAAGGGGCAGGTGGCCTCTCTGTTCCAAATGGGTGAGACCTCCAATTGCCCTCAGGGCACACACCCATGAATGGTGGTACAAAGACAAAACGAGGACCAGGCAGATAAACTACCCAAGGCCCCCAGGACTAGGACACCATGTGGCCTCAGGCCCTGACTCAGCTTACAGGCTCCTACCCCATACCTAGTGCCAGCTCAGGCTTTGTGCCTGTATGATTTTGGTGTCCCCTGTCTCTCTAGATCCCTGTATCCCTATGGATAGGCTAAGGTAGACTGCTTGTCCCTTTAAGGTTAATGAGTGATTAAGTGCTTTCAGAAAAACACATAACTGTTGCCATCCTTCCCACTCAGGAAGCCTTCCTTTGCCCCACTGTGAAAGTGGTGCCTGCCTGGTTCCCCCAGGGGAAGGGAAAAGGAGTCAGGTGAGCAGCTGGCTTTCTTGCCAGTCATGTGACTCCTCCCAACAGAGGCACCTGGAGAAAAGATAGCAGCCTGCTGGAAGGAAGCTAAGGGAGCTGCAAAGGAGCCTGGCATGGGGGCAGGGCAGAGTGAGGCTCCCTCAATGAATTCCAAGCTCTCTGGTACTCTCTGGTATCTACAGGTCCCATTTACCAGGTTGAGGCCTGAATGCCAGGAGCTGCTAAATGCTCTAAGGTGGTGACATGATAATGGAGCAGGAAAATTTTTGAGGAAGAATATTGCTCTCCAAGCTGAGGAGGACAGATTCCTCACCCCTTGAACTGTGACCTCTGAGGAAGCCAGGTGACAGAAGTTACCCTACAGTGTGCAGCTTGATCTGCTAAGGGAAAAGCCCTTGGTCTCCCACAAAGCTGTGGAAAAAAGCAGACATCTGTGATATCTGGATATTTAGATGAGACCTACTCAAAGCACCAAACTCTCATGTCTAAACAGCTCCAGGCTTCCTTGATACACCCAGGAGTTTTGTTGAATGTAATCTGGACAATTGGCATGATAGGATGAGCCCCAAGCAATAGTTGGAAGGATGGGGAGGGCCAGCTGATCAAGCTCCTGCCTGCTCCAGACACCTTCCCCATGAACATAAGGTTGGGTAGGGAGTGGGAAAAGAAAATACCTGGGGCCGGGCGTCGGTGTCGCAAGCCTTTAATCCCAGCACTTGGGAGGCAGAGGCAGGCGGATCTCTGTGAGTTTGAGGCCAGCCTTGTCTCCAGAGTGAGTGCCAGGATAGGCTCCAAAGCTCACAGAGAAACCCTGTCTCGAAAAACCAAAAGTACCTGGGCTTTCCCTGGGAACCTGAGTGAAGGTACCCAAATCCTAGCAAGTGTGGAGATACTGCTCACCCACAGATAGAAGCAGCCATGGTCACAGAGCCACTTGCCCCTCACCTAGCCAATGACCCTCACTAGGCTTAATCCCGGGGGTGGAGGAAGAGGAGCAAATAGGATGTGGTATGGAGCAATTTATCAGAAGGTCTTTAAGGGAACATTGCCTTTCAAGTGACGCCAAGCTCAGAAAACAGAAGGAACAGCCCTCAAAGAAACAAGAGCTCGGAGGAGCAATACTTGGGGGCGGGCGAGGGGGGGCGTGGAAACGGAAAGTGGAAAGAAACAGCATCGGGAACTGTCTAAGAAACACCAAAGGACTGGGGAGTTTCAGGCAATATTGGACAAGCAAAGGTACTCATCTTTCCCATTTCCAAATGTCTAGAGTCTCATTGTCAACCCCTGTTCTGCCTCAAGCACAACCCAGGGGGCCAAAGGTCTAGCAAAACATAGTCCAAGACATACAGGCTTGGAGAGCAGAAATGCATAGAGCAGCAGAAAACCTCCCCTATAGGAAAGACCCTTTCGTACATCCATTCTGGTGAGCCAGCTTCTCTAGGGCCAGCTGGCAGTAAAGTCGGTGAGAAGCAAAGCAAGCAACCAAGAGTGACCTTCCTGGGATTGGAATAGGAACATAATGCAAGCTGGACCCCTACTCTAGAGTCTGGCCAACTTTGTTCAGCTCTACCCTTCCACCTGAACGAATGATGGCCCTTGCGCCACCACAGTTCGGCTATTCTTCGTTGATAAGTTCCTCTACCTCCCGGCTCT